>NC_133871.1:2135391-2247220 GCF_044706935.1 Curcuma longa
AAACGCATCCGACTGTGCTTCGTTTTGATTCCTGAGTCAAAAATTATGATCCGTTAAAATTCGACTCCTCATGTATTACCCCTACATCACTACATTATAGTCGATGAAGTCCTTGCTGCGAATCCCAAGCAGCTCGAACAGTAGAATATTGTGCAGGAGCACTCAGTTGTAGGGGTTTTTCGCCGGCCAGGTGCATGAATCAGCAACAATGTTGAAAAGATAATTTTACTGCAGTCTGAAACTCTGACTTGTGGTTCAGTAGGTGATGAAGGAATCCAAGGGCAAGATAAAACCATTGATTTTGAACAAGATTCGTGGAGTCGAATTAAAAGGAGAGAGTTCATGATTTCGTTAAAAGAATATATATGAGTTTAGTGATGAATTTTAACGACAAAAATTATTCATCATAAATCTATAATAAAATTAATGATTAAAAAGAAATTGTTGCTAATCAGTAACAAAATTAACAAAAAAAAAATTGTCGCAACAATAACAACAAAAAACTTTTGTCACAAAATCCTTGGCCAAAAAAAATATTATCGCAAAATTCATGATAAAATTTATGACAAATATTGAATTTGTGATAAATTTTGCAATGAATTCATAATTCGTTGTACATTAACGATGAAAATCAAAATTCATCATAGAATTGGCTATATATTATCGATAAGTTTTACTTTTTGCAATGAATTTCAATTTTATCCTACAATTTGCAACGAATTCAAATTTCGTTGAATAAAGATCTAAAATTAAAATTAGTTGTATATTAATAATAAATTTACTTCCTATGATGAAATTGAAATTCATTAAAAGTTTTGCAACGAATTCAAATTTCATTGCAAAAGACCTAAAATTGAATTGATGGTATATAATGATAAGCTTACTTTTGCGCAATGCAATTGAAATTAGTTGCAAAATTTGTAAGTAAATTGAAATTCATTGCAAGATTTGCAACGAATTTATAGATTCATTTCAAAAAAATCTTAAAATTGAAATTGACCGTGTATTAATGATAAATTTATTATCTATGATGAAATTGAAAGTCATTATAAAATTTGTAACAAATTTAAAGATTCATTGCAAAAATCCCTAAAATTGAAATTGATTGTATATTAATTATAAGTTTATTTTGTACGATGAAATGAAAATTTGTTGTAAAATTTATAATGAATTTCAAAATTGATTGCAAAATTTGCAACAAATTCACATTTAATTACAAAAAATCTTAAAATTTGCTCACGATGTTTACAAAATTCGTTGCAAAAGTCGCAATGAAATTTGAATTCATTGCAAAGTTTACCCTAAACTCTCGATCCCACTAAATCGAAGCCATCGAATCTCCCATTTGAGATTTCTCCTTTCATCAACTTCGGATAATTGAAACCCCACATAAAGCTAGATTTTCACCAGCATGATTCCCCAGCCAACTTCGCCGGTGCCGGACCACCAGGCTGCCCCTCCACTGTGGGCCTCGATCGGTCATGCAAGTGGGAATCCAACAGTCTTCTCCTAGCTTCTTCTTCTCTTCTTTTGCCTCCACAAATTACCCCTCTATTGGATCCCAATGCTAGATCGCAATCGCCATTGACCACAGCAACAAGAGCACTTACGCCGTGATCCGATATGGTCCTTCCCATTTAGGTTCAAGCTTTTCCAATCCTTTTATCGGTGTCCTCTTTTTCCAAACGAAGTCGTCGACGTGAAATGAGTAAAGTCTGACTCATCTGTTGTACATCTGACCCATGTGCTGCTAGCCGAGCTGTGTTCTTGTCTTCTCCTTGGTTTCTGTGATAAGGTCCAGCTCTATGGTTCTGTACTGGACGACGTTGTTTTTGTTGGGATCGTCCCGGTACAATACGCGTGTCTACAAATTTCATAAACGTGCGCAGCGGAAATAAAACAAATAATTAATACTAATTATCATCAACACACATATGCATATAGGAAATAATAAGTGTGACAAGAAATTAAAATTTTTCAAAATAATATTATTCTACTTGCATAATTAAATTTACAGAAAACTAAATAATTTTGTGCGTACATTTCTGGCATCCAGACTTTCCAGACATAACTAAGTTGATTAAGATGGAATAAAATTGTAGAAGTAGCTAAAGGTTCGAATTTCAACGAAGCCGAGATAATGCCCTCCTCTGTCGTGGTTAATTACAACTTCTCGATTTACCTCCTCACAAATGGTCGTGAGACCGATTGTGTGAGACCGTCAGGGTGGCGGATTCCACCTTTTTACAAAAATTAGGCATTTAGACTTTCCTGTAGTGGTCAATTATAATTTTTCAATTTACCTCTTTATAGATGATCGTGAAATCGATCGTATGGGACTGCTGAGGTAGTGGATTTCATCTTTTTTTATTGAAGATTAGACATCTATTATTGGGATACAATCAAAGTTTCATACTGAAAATATATAGAAAAGATCTTAAAGTTATAAGATGAAAATATCTATATTGATACAAGATTTTTTTTTTGATAAAATTCAAAAATAAAAGATTTCATCAGATGTACCATCTAGACCATCCCGAGTCTCTTCCATGATAGGATACTACCACTAGCGCTTCAATGACAAGTTTAGTATTCTTTAATATAAAATTCAATTTTTCTTTCAAAATAGTTCGTCCATAATACAAAGGAAGAATAAACCATAGTTAATAGAAGTAATTACCTATAATGATAATTAAGATGAGTTTTAGCATTAAAAACTTCCAATCCCAAAGAGAACAATTCGAAACGCAAAAAGGGATCCTCATTTAGTTCTTTTTAGTATTAACAAGAGTGTAGCCTTACTAATGCATCTTCGACTCTTAATTTAATTAAGTTTAATGCCCCATAATTTACTTCGGCTAAAGTTAAAAGAGCTCTTTTTCTTTAATCGTCAAAAAATCTCATCACCCATCTTTGTTATTTGAATTACTTCTCTTTACTCGACTAGTCCAAATGAAAATTTCATTATCGATTAGGTAAGCACTAGGGTATAGTATAGTAATTATGAATATTATCCTCGGGGTATAATTAAATTAGTTATGACGGAGCAGAATTATTAAAGTGGACAAGAGTCGAATCTCGATATAAAGACGAGGTGATGCCCTCCATCGTAGTCAACTGCAACTTCTCAATTTACCTCGTACAAACGTGGACCGATTATGTAGAATCACTAGAATAGCGGATTCTACTTTTTTGTTGAAGTAATTATAAATACTAATAATTCAACTCAAGTCAATATTAATCATTTTTAAAAATAATTTAAATGTCCAAGATTCAACTAAAGATCGATGATTTTCTTCATATTCATTTATAAAATAAATTTGAAACATAATTTATACACAAGGTCAATCTCTACAAAATTTATCCCTATTAGGATTTAAACTCTAATAGCTATGGATCAATTATAATAATTATGGATTATAACTATTATAATATTATAATAATTATAGTTAATAACTACTAAAGCATGTTATATCAATTATCAATTATAATTAGTACTGTAATAAAAAGGTCAAATCCGCCATCCAACGATCTCACACAGTGGATCCCAAGGTCATATGAGAAAGTAAATCAAAAAATTATAGTTGATCACTACGAAGAGGATATTATCTCGACTTTATCGAAATTCAATCTTTATCTACTATAATAAGTCTTTCCCACAGTACCTAACTCAATCATATCCGAGACTATCAATTATAATTATTATAAAACTTATTCAAGCTAGATCGATTAAATTTAAAAGTATTAAAGTTTTAATTTTTTTGCCCATTATCCTTTTTGGTATTAAAAAATAAAGAAAAAGAAGGGTCTTGAGGGGAGTCCACCTCCCTATCCCCTGCAATAATATAAACCTTCTTTACTAGTAAACATCGCTTCATTGTCTTCCCTCTCCCTCTCCCTGTTGGTCTCTCTCTCGCATCCCCACAGATCTTCGTGCCCTCCTCCTCCTCCTCCTCCTCCTCCTCGTCGCCATGGATGAAGAATATGACGTCATCGTCCTGGGTACCGGCCTCAAGGAGTGCATCCTTAGCGGTCTTCTCTCCGTCGATGGCCTCAAGGTCTACTCTCGCCTCCCGATGCTTGATTTCGATCTATCTGTTGCTCATCGAGTGGCTAGGAAAGTAGTCTCCGTGATCAAAAGTTGAGCTTGGTGTTTCCATGGCTTGGAAGACTTGATCTGTGTTGCAGATTGAAGAAGTTGTCGCTGGTAGTTGGATTTGACTTGAAAAGTTGGATCTTGATGCTTTATGTTGAGTGGGTTGGGCATTTACCTGATCTGGACTTCGTTTACTTGTTTTGACTTAGTAGCTGGAGCGAAATTGTAGGTCGTATTTATTGGATCAGTACATGGTTTGATGGATCCGTTTGATCTTCTTGCCCTGATGTTGCTAGATAGAATTAGATTGCTTCCAAGTTTATGGTTCTAGATGTGTTTTACTCTCTAATATGTTGGGTGCGTCCCTTTTGACCTGAGTTTCGCTTACTTTTTCTGACTCTAGGTAACTGCCTTAGGATAGTATGTCCTTTGGATTGCCCTGATTTGAAATTTAATGTTGAGACATGAAAGATATGGGCGTTTGTGGAATTCTGTTTCGGTGTGTTCTTGAAAATGTACAAATTGATCTATGCTACACCAAACTCTACCCTTGCTGGGAGTTTGATATTACATCAGTTGGTTACTCTTATGTTATCCCATGTGGTTGGCTGTGTCTTCGGAATTACCCTTGGTTTAATTTCACACAGAGAATGCTGAATCAACATAAGTAGCCGTTGTCCTCATCCAGAAAGCTAATTTGGTTGCAGATCAGGATACAATAGAAAGACCTCCGGCCATGAATAATCAGACTACAAAAAAAAAAAAAAAAAAAAAAAAAAAAATCTTTACGTTTTCTATGAACATGTCTCACTTTGAGTTCTCTCATGACATGAACGAAATGGTAGATTCTAGCAACAACGGAATCATCTCACAAATAATTAATTTAAAATTGTCTTTTCATTTTTTCCCCCTTAATGATGATGCTTCATTTTAGGCTTAGGCATAGATCCATGACCAAGAGAAAGTTTGTCTATTGTTGATATGTTTCCTGTATGACTGAATTAGTTATGCACTTCTTTTATTGTTCTTATTTCCAATTACCTTGCTGCTTTATTCCGCCATTTTTACATCTTTGTCTTACAGAATATCTTTAGCTTATGTTAGCAGGATATAAGTAGTTTGTATATATATATATAAAAAAAGATATGCACTTTCTTGTTTGAAAACCATCAGATGCTCTAAAATATTTGATATATTATATAATTTCAATGTCAATTGTACTTCCATGTTGACAGGTTCTGCATATGGATAGGAATGATTACTATGGTGGGGAGTCGAGCTCACTCAATCTTATTCAGGCAAGAAGTAAACTCTAATCACACTAGGTGTTTCAGTCCAGAGAATGATCCTTCAGTTTGATTGAATCTTTTACTATCATTATTAAGTAATACCTAAGTATGCTTGTGACATATTTTTCCATCCCTACTTTTTACGCACTCAGATTAGAAGGACAATATTTTTCATTTTCTGAGAAAGATAAATGATAACAGTGATCATATGGTTATCTCATAGTGAAGGATAATGAATGTAGGAGAAAATGTACTTTGTGAGCATTATCTAAAATATTATCTTGAAGAAGTACTAGAATGACAATATTATGTTTGTTACCTCTTGCTAAGCATGATAAATTTCCTTTTTTTGTCCAGCTCTGGAAACGTTTCAGGGGTAGTGATATGCCTCCAGCAGATCTAGGGCCTAGCAGAGATTACAATGTTGATATGATTCCAAAGGTTTACTTCTTTATTCACTCACTTTAAAAAAAAACAAAAAGTTTACAGTTTTAAGATCATCATGTGCTCAAACATTGTCTTCGGTGGTGCTTAAATCTGCTTGGTATGCTATGCTTATTGATCTTTAGATTAACATGCATTATATTGTATTCTAGTTTATGATGGCTAATGGTACTTTGGTGCGCACACTTATACATACTGATGTCACAAAATATTTATCTTTCAAAGCTGTTGACGGGAGCTATGTCTTTAATAAAGGAAAGGTATGCCTTTTCTCTTCTTTATTGTTTGCTTCCATTGCTTGGTTGTTTTTTTTTTCAATTGTTGACCTATGGTAATGCTTACATCCAATTTTTGTGTTCTTTATAATTGGATAGATTCACAAGGTTCCTGCCACTGATATGGAGGCACTGAGATCACCATTAATGGGATTGTTCGAGAAGCGTCGAGCTCGGAAATTCTTTATATATGTCCAAGAATACAACGAGAATGATCCAAAAACTCATGAAGGATTGGACCTTACTAGAGTGACTACGAAAGAACTTATCTCGTGGGTTTCATGCTATTTTTCATTGAATGAAGTTCCATCTAGGAAGTTGCTGTTTTTTTAATGGCAAAATTTATATATCATTCATACAAAATTCATGTCGTATTTGTCATCACTTATTACTATATTTTACTTTCCTTTTCTTAGGTTTCTGAGCAAGAAATTTTTGTCATTGCTTGCAAAAGTCATGGCTTTTTTTTAATTTCCTTTTCATTATTGTTATGTTTTTTTTCTTTGTAACATAGATATATGATTTGAAGATGGTTTGGTTTTTAACCAAACACTAGGTAGATATCTGTTCATACGATTTGGCCGACTCCTGCACTAGTAGCTAACTCTGTCTTTCTTTTCGTTGTTTAGAAAATATGGTTTGGATGACAACACAATTGATTTCATTGGCCATGCCTTGGCCCTTCACAGAGACGATAGATATCTGTATGAACCTGCACTTGATACTGTAAAGAGGATGAAGGTAAATGCTATCAGCAGCCAGCAACCACTATATGGAGTTCTTTCAGATTCAATTATATCTTTTATTCTGTTAGTTTTTTGATAGTGGATTCCTTATTAGTTTTCAACATTAACAAGCGATTTTTTTTTCTGAATTATTAAACGGAATGCAGAGTAATACCTGTCTTTTGTAAAGCTCAATGCCACCAAAATTTATCTATCATTTGGTTGAGCAGAAACCAAACACTAGGGGGCATATACTCTTTAGATGGTCAACAGTGCTAAAATTACCAACCCCACAATTTTTAAAATGCTTACCAACTGATGCTAATAATACCCTTTCTATGTTTTGTATATGCACCAGTTCTATATTGTTTAAAAGTGGGAAATAGTGATTAGTAATAATCAGATTGATTTGCTTTGTGTTTTTGGTTGTGTTACTGGAATTTATGTCTAATTTTAAGTTTTGGCCTCTTTCGGTGATAGCTGTATGCAGAGTCCCTAGCACGATTCCAAGGAGGTTCACCGTATATCTATCCATTATATGGTTTAGGAGAGCTACCTCAGGTTGGTCACGAATGTCTCAGTTATGTTACAAGGAATATATTTCTGATTCTAGCATTGTTTCTGGATACAGGCTTTTGCACGACTAAGTGCAGTTTACGGCGGGACATACATGTTGAATAAACCAGAATGCAAGGTGATACTTGTCGTAAAGTTAATAACTATGAAGTCAGAAAAACAAAATCTTTGTTGCTTAATCGTGGCATGTGGATTATGGTGAATATTATTCGACTTCATACAGGTTGAATTTGATTTGGAAGGAAAAGCTTGTGGTGTAACTTCTGAAGGGGAAACAGCTCGATGCAAGAAAGTTGTCTGTGATCCTTCCTACCTACTAAACAAGGTAGAGTTCTTGTTTATTCACATCGAAGTAGAAATCATACATTTGATATTTTCTTCAAAGAGCCAGTTTCTTCTATAAGTAATTGTGCTTACTGTCATATGATAGTTTACATAGAGAAATTTCGATGATGAATAACTTCTTGCCAACGAGTTTTCAATTTTGTAGGTTAGGAAGGTAGGGAAGGTTGCAAGGGCAATTGCTATTATGAGCCATCCTATCCCGAATACAGATGAGTCTCATTCGGCACAAGTTATTTTGCCGCAGAAGCAACTCGGACGCAAGTCTGACATGTGAGTCCTCAGAGAACATAATATCACTGAGACATTGAATTCTATCCAATATTTTATGATCTCCGTTTATCTTGGTTTGGCAGGTATCTCTTTTGTTCTTCTTACTCTCACAACGTTGCTCCTAAAGGGAAATTCATCGCATTTGTCTCAGCGGAAGTTGAGACTGATCGGCCTGAGCTGGAACTAAAGCCTGGTATTGATCTTCTTGGACCGGTAGATGAATTGTTTTTTGAAACTTATGATAGGCATGAACCTGTCAATGAACCGTCACTCGATAATTGCTTTATCTCAACTGTAAGTGTCAATGATGCATTTCGTGGTTCTTCGATTCCTCATGTTTGTCGACCTTTTAACGAGTCTAATCATTTGCAGAGTTATGATGCTACGAGCCATTTCGAGTCCACGGTCACGGATGTACTTTCAATGTATACCATGATCACTGGAAAGGTAAAGTCTTTACTCACAATTTCATCGGCTCGATATCTAGTGTTTAAATTTATTTGGAGTTGTTTCTCTGATGCTTAATTGATGTCGACTTCATTGTGTAGAGCTTAGTATCTAGTTTGCAACTTGTATCTCAATCTCCATATTTACATCTTTTTTTGTCTGCTAAAAGTCCTTGAATATTTTTGCGATATCGAACAAGTTCTTATCGTCATTTTTCTCCCTGCAGATTCTTGATCTCAGCGTCGATCTCAGTGCTGCTAGTGCTGCTGAAGAATATTGAACGACGTCCTCATGTGGATGTTTAACTTATCTCGATCGAGCTCTATTTCCCCTCGCACGATTGCTATGATTTGCCTTTGTATGATTGTTGTTTAAATGCTCAAGTAGTTTGAGACTTTTGGAAATGTTCAAGGTATTAATCATTCAGAATGGTTAAATACACCAGCCATGGCTTATATTTTTGTTTTATTACAGTTTGTTTATATCAGGTCTTGTCTGAAATATCATAAAAATAGTGGTGTTAAATTGTTGTTTATCTGGCAAAAATTTCATTTTAGTTTCGCAAAAGCTTTACTGTATATATATAATAATAATAATAATCAAATTTTTATTTAGGTCGGTTATATAAATTTTACATCGGATTTGATTTTCTATTATATATTTATTTATATTTAAATAAATTTTTCTTAATTTATTATTATTAATTAAATATATTTTGGTTGTCTTGAATTTGCGATTTGGATGATCTTATTAAATTATCCTATTAATATGTATAAATTTATTTTAAATTTTAAAAATTATAAATAAATTATATTTATTTATTATAAATATTATATATCTATTATTATCATTAATAATAATATTATTTATTTATTTAATTTTTAAAAAATTAATTAAATATCAAATTGATTTTATCTTTATAAATCTTAAACTTTTGTAATAGGATTGTATGATTCTTAGTTTCAATTTTTCCCCGGGGTAATGGTGCAATGGTAGGACATCTGGGTTGTGATCTAGGGAATTTTTTTCCAAATGGGGAATATAATCAAAGGATGCTGGACATCTGGATTGGTCGCCATATGCGCTTTCCGATTTATCCTAGTGGTCGGTGGAAAATTTCCGTGGGACCGGACCGACCACCTTCAAGGATTGAGTTCAATCTCAAGATTTATCAATTTTTTAATTTCAATCTCAACCAATCTTGATCTCAAATGGATATCTTCTTAAAAGTATAAATGAATTTGAATAATATAAAATATTAATTTTCAAATTCAAATTTTGAATTGAATAATATAAAATATTCAAATTCAAATTCAAAATTATAAAATATATTTGATTCGTTTTAAAATTCAAAAATATAAATAATTTTGATAGAAATTTAATTGAACTATAATTTGAAATAATGACTTCAATTAAAATTAATAAAATTCAATTCAAATTCAACTTAAACTCAACTTATAAACAGAACAATTAAATAAAATATTAAATTTAAATTAGACTCGAATTCAATAATTTTAAATATTAATCAAATATTTTTTAAACCAGCTCGCTCACAAAGCTAGCAAATTCATTTACAGCGTTGACGGCTCAGCTCGGGCATGAACCTGATTGAGTGCCTGGGCTAACCCGGGCTCAACACTCAAACTTTGTAAGCACAAACAGAGAGCTACCTGCAACGACACTATAAAGTTACCTCACATCTCATGAAAGAAGATGAGTATCCTGAACACCAAAGCATTCGAAGAGGAGATTCATGTAACCGAAAAATGGTTCAAACCCACGAGATTACCAAACTACAAATTGTATGGTTTAACTGGACATTCTCATCACAGCTACTATTTTATTTCGAAAGCGTAAAAACAAAAATGAAAGGGTTCTTTTCGATACGAATCAAGAAGAAAACACCAGAGTCTGAGTGAACTCGCATCAGTTTCTCTTGCTTCCTGTTGAAACATAAAAAAAAAGGATCAGTTGTTCTATCGAATTTCGAGTTATTGTCTGATTAAACGATCAATGAGAGGAGATCACCAACCTAAAGTTTTGTCCTCCCACCAGTAGAAGAACCTGAGATTTGCAGCCTGTTTATCAATCTTGTAGAGTTGCTTCCAATGCTCAGCCACTTCCATTCCGAGGACACCACCGCAGAGAGCTCCGAATCCAGTAGCCAAAACAAAACCTACGATCGTCTCAAATGTATAAAAGAACTAACTGACAGCCCCTATAATCCATAAAAACACACGATAGACTAGGAAAGAAGTAATTGTTCCATTGCTGTTCAGGAACTACTCAAAGGCGTAACCAAAACAAAACCTACAATCTATCTCAAATGTATCAAAGAACTAGCTGAGAGCCTTTATAATCCATAAAAACACATGTTTCGATAGCCTAAGAAAGACCTAATTGTTCCATTGTGGTTTAGTAACTACTCAAAGGTGTGGACAAAACAAAACCTACAATCATCTCAAATGTATCAAAGAACTATGAGCCCCTATAAGACATAATTACACATGTTTCGATAGACTAGAAAAGAAGCAATTGTTCCATCGTTGTTCAGAAACTACTCAAAGGAAAAGCCAAAACAAAACATACAATCATCTCAAATGAACTAAATGAGAGCCCCTATACTCCATAAATACACATGTTTCAATAGCCTAGGAAAGAAGTAATTGTTCCATTGCTATTCAGAAACCACTCAAAGGTGAAGCCAAAACAAACCTACAATCGTCTCAAATGTATCAAAGAATTATGAGCCCCTATATCCATAAATACACATGTTTTAATAGACTAGGAAAGAAGTAATTGTTCCATTGTTGTTCACAAACTACTCAAAGGAAAAGCCAAAACAAACCTACAACCTATCTCAAATGAATCAAAGAACTAACTGAGAGCCCCTATACTCCATAAATACACATGTTTCAATAGCCTACAAAAGAAGTAATTGTTCCATTGCTGTTCAGAAACCACTCAAAGGTGAAGCCAAAACAAAACCTACAGTCATCTCAAATGTATCAATGAACTAACTGAGAGCCCCTATAATCCATAAATACACATGTTTTAATAGACTAGGAAAGAAGTAATTGTTCCATTGCTGTTCAGGAACTACTCAAAGGCACAACCAAAACAGAACCTACAACCTATCTCAAATGAATCAAAGAACTAACTGAGAGCCTCTATAATCCATAAAAACACATGTTTCGATAGCCTAGGAAAGAAGTTCCATTGCTGCTCAGAAACTGCTCAAAGGCATCTTTGACATGCAGGTGATATGGTTACTAAAATGAAATGCTGTAAGAATTCTTTTGCCACCAGGAATTGTTGTGAAGAACAAAACATTACCATGTGGACTCTTTGAGTATTTTAATGAAACACCACCTAGATGTGCACCACCAAGTAGAGCTCCAGCCGCTGCATACTTCCTAGATTCCCTTATTGCTTGCAACTGAAAAGGGAAGATTAATCCATTTCATTATGTAGATAAATACATAAATAGTTTGTAGCTTCATAATCACAGCAAGTAAATTCTTCCAAATATTTTCCATATCTATGTAGCAATATCTCAAGTTGCCCTTTCACTTCAAAATCATGCTTATGAACATGTCTGAAATGACGAAGGTAATATAAATGGAACAGCCAGTTGTTACTTCTTATCAAGCAAGGAGTGAGTATTGACCACAGAGTTAGAAAGAATTGATGCAATGAAGGAATAATTTAAAATAGGTGTTCATAGATTGCCCTAGAAAAATACAGTTGAAGATCGACTTTGTAAGAAAAATATCCAAACAAGCGCTCAATAACATAGACGGGAGATCTAGTTTCTAAAAAAATGGCGGACGATCGTAGACAAGACAGCATTCCCCATTGCCAGAATCAAGTTAAAGGAAACTAAAAAACAATAGTGAACCAGAAACTCGTCGAGGAAGTTAAAGATCGGAAGTTTGCATATCAAAATCCAAGTAGATTCATTACCTAAAACCAAACAGTAATGAAGTTAATGGAGGAACAAAAAAATCGGGCCTTTTCTTATCCCCAAATCCAAAATAATATAGAAGATGCAGAATACCTACAACCCAAAACCAGATCTCCGAGGATCTACCACCAATTCGTCGCCCAAGAATAAGAATGTTACAGAAACAAAAACCACCAGGAAGAGAAGATAAGAAAAGGAATAGTCTTCAGTAACAGGGAAAAAGGAGTAGGAGGTAAAGCGGGTACCTGAGGGCCATAGATCGGATCGGAGGCGATGAACTCGTCGACATCGGCGTCGGTCCACTTGGGAAGCGGCTCCTTGCGCCCCAAGGTCTTCTTGTAGTAGTCTAAGAAGGCAAAATTGCTCTTCCAGTGCTCCTTGACCTCCTCGAAGTGCCTCCAGAGGAACCCTAACGGCGACGAGTCCGAGCTCTCTGCCATCGCCCCAAGAACTTTGCGCGATCGTTTGGCGAAGCACAGCAGATGGAGGAGGTCTTTAAGCTGCTTAAGATGCTCCGATGGAACACCTTAAAGATTTTTATCACGGCCGCTACATAGAGACCGATATGATCATTATAGCGTCCGGGTTTGCCACCAAAGGCCCGTTAGATAGACTGCCGAAACCGATATGAAGATTTCGATTTATAGTAAAAATAATAAATCCAAATTGATAAAGACTATGATATTTAAATTATTAATTTAATTTTAATTTGTATACTATAAGATTTCAGTTTAAACTTATTCCTTGATTTAATTTGTACACTGAAATGAATTAAAATAGGATTTTAAATCTTATTCTTTAATTACAAAAAATATATATATATATTATTTTGGGTAAATTCAAAAAAAAAGCATTCGTATGCCCCCATGCAGGATCGAACTACAGACCTTCAGTTTACAAGACTGACGCTCTACCACTGAGCTATAGGGGCCGTTTGGTAACAAGTTAAATAAATTTTTTTATTTTAAATAATATTCAAGGACGAAATATCTAAGAGAGAGTCTAATTGCATTATTGAATAAAAACTTAGATAAACATATTTAAGATATGTTTACATTTATCATTTATTTAAAAATTAATAAATAATTACTCTAATTATATGATATGAAACTATATGATAAATATATAAGTTAAACAAGAATGAAAAAAATTAAAAAACTTAGTTAGAAATAGTAAAATTAGATAAAATTTTTTTAAGTATAAATGATAATATAATACGAGATAGAGTTCAATGATATATATGAATTTATATAGCCGACTTGATTATTATTGTATTAAATCATGTTCAAATGTTTGCAACTATATTTATTTACGCAATCAATCAAATCATATGGATATTCCTTCAATACAACATAGGTCATCCAAAGGATCAGACGACTTCTATTGATTCTTTTTCGATCGAGATGTACTCTTGCTGTTTGAATCGGAGTTTGAAACCAAACTCTCCTCAAAGGGATAGATGAGGCGATTCAAGTGAAATTTAATGTAGATCTAACTTTCTATTGGGGGTGGATAAACACGCAAGACTCAAAATCTCGTGCTAAAGAGCGTAGAAGTTCGAATCCTCTTATTCTATGGGATCTTACGGAGCCGGTTCATGCATAACATCATTCAGGTATGATCATGAAAAAGGCTCTCCTCAAGCGAACCGGCCTATCTTATACTACATAAGTACATAAGGGGTTTATTTATTTTGAAAAAAAAAAATGTAAAGAGGAAAATTTGTCCAAGCAAAATATGCAACTATCTCATTGCTCAATTTTCATAATACAGAAGAGTTACAATGGTAACTTGAATGAGTTCGATGAGAAGGAGATAAGACTAGTTTGGTTCAACTTAATCTAAAACTGCATTTCGACACAAACCAATCTTGTCTAGTAAATGAATCTAGATGGATACAAAATATATCAGAAAAGGCTAAACCAGATTCAACACGGTGACTCTGGCCTAGTCGAACCTGAACTCTTAGCGCCGACCCACATTCTTCAACCGAAACTAGAGACTGCTTCCTCGCTTGTCACCGGCTCAACTGGTGTTTCTGCTTCAGCAAAGCTTGGCGCTGTTGGAGTCAGGCCAAGGATTTTAAACATCAACTGGTCAGTATTGTAATCATTGTTTGGTGTTGTTAACAGTTTGTCTCCCGTGAAGATGGAGTTGGCCCCAGCCATGAAGCACAGTGCTTGTTCGGGCATGGAGAACCGCACCCTTCCAGCTGATAGTCTCACCATTGCCTTAGGCATTACAATGCGAGCGGTTGCGATCATCCGGATCATCTCCCATATTTCAACAGGCTGAAGAGAGAGCAAGATTTAATAAATCTGGAAGCAACAATACTAGATGTGAAGGAACCAATTGTATTGTAATCCCTATACCACTATTTCAGCTTTTCAGTTATCTACAATAAGTGTTATATGTTGTGACATTATGGCAAAAAAGTTGAGCTACAACTGAAGTTTCGAGTCAGTTGAAGAGTAGATCTACTATTTCTCTATGGAGAATAGTTCTAGTTCTAGGAATCAAGTATGATTTCTGATTCTTAAATAGTCTGAAAAAGATAAAATACGTGTTTATTGTCATTAATTTTTGTTATTTCAGGGTCAACCTATTCACTCATCCAGTGGAATTTGAATCTTTTTCTTCAATCATTGACGACAACTAATAATCCAAGTTTCAACCAAATTAATTGTTTTAATTAGCTATTTTTTAGTAGATGATAAGTAGAAAAGTAATAGAAACTAGGACGAACAGTAGAATAACAATAAATAAGAATATTTACTTTCATATTCTCGTATTTTTACTCTTTAATAACTTGGGATCTAACCCTGTAGAGATAAGAAATTTGATTCCTATACAGTATTTAACTAAAAACATAGGCGAGCGATAATTTAGCTAGAACAAATAATGCATCTTTATGCAAAAATCAATGTAAATGAACCAACTTTCAGGAAATGGTGCAGTGAAGAATACTAGTTCAATGCAAAATAAAAGTACATGAAGAGAAGAAACAACAACTAGAGTATGAGTGAGTTATAGCACACCTTTTGATCTTCAAGAGGTGTACCCTTGACAGCAACCAAAGCATTGATAGGAACACTCTCAGGGTGTGTAGGGAGTGTTGCTAGGGTATGCAAAAGTCCTATGCGATCCTCCTGGGATTCTCCAAGGCCTATAATACCTCCTATTTCAACCAAAAAAAGCAGCATTTAACTAGCCAAGAAACAATGGAGTTTAGGTCTCAAAATCTTCGAACCTTGAGCAGGCAGATCTCCAACTAACTTGTCTGAATGAATATGGAACTAAACAAACTTTTGCTAGTGGCAATATGATCAACATATATCCAATATAGAAAAAATAGCTGTAGCTTCTAAAATATGTTAATAAGGTTGAATCCTTCATACATCAAAGATGGATTTTGGAGACGGTGGATTGTTGCCCCATGTAAACAAAAATTGTATTACCTGAACATACACTGATTCCTGCATCACGGACATGTTCAAGTGTTTTCAATCGCTCGTCATAAGATCTAGTGGTTATGATGTTGGGGTAATACTCCCTTGAAGTATCTAAATTGTGATTGTAAGCTGTGAGGCCTGCTTGCTTAAGCTCCTCTGCTTGTTGTTTCTCTATCATGCCCAAGGTGCAGCATACCTCCATACCCATAGCCCTACAAGCGTTGGTTACATAAGAGACACATCATATGAACTTATTTAAGGGAAGAAATAGAATAGAATTTAACCAAATTACATGAACAGAATGTAAGTATTCAACAGAGCTAATGAGATCTGTGAATGCAGAAACATGTACAATGAACCTAAAACACCTACAGGAGAAAATTTTCAAGTAATGGAAAAGGTACTATGTGCGAACTTATGTATACAATAAATGAATGTTTCAACAAGAAGTGATAACAAATTCACCGGCGATATATCATTTAACATGAGCTGTGAGTAGAAATCACCAAGAAACATTCTGCCACATGTTTCAAAAGAAACTGATCACAAATTTGCAAGTGATACAACCAGCCACTTCAACATGAGGGGTGAAGAGTAGAATCACAAATGGAAATTCTCACAAGTATTTGTGCTGGTAATGCAACCACTAGCAACAGAGTTGAAGAGTATAATCACCAAAGAATACTTTCGGCTTAGAAGCAGTTGTGCAACATGCAAATATCCATTCTTTTATACAGATACTAATATTTAGTGGCATATGAAAGTCTGGTATTCCACACCTTATTTCCTTCACATATTCAAGGATCTGGTTGAAGTTGGTCTTTCTACCGATGGTATCTCTCCATGCAGCACCCATGCAGAAACGTGTGCTTCCAGCTTCTTTTGCCTGTAAATAGCAAGAGGAACAGCTTTCTTTTAATAATAGACAGTGATAGTTCACACGTTTCCAACCTAGAAGCAATAACAACCAAATTTTTTCTTTTTTTTAAAAAAAAGGTGCTGAATTAGAACATTACTTGGTAGATTATACACTTGAAATCTTTGTTAATCTAATGTTTGTATCAGAGTATGCCTAAATCTTAACAAGGATAAAGCTATTTGCACGTGAAAAGACAAACATGTGAACCCATTGACTCAAGCCAATATATGGCCTAGAGAGGGTCAAATCCTGATAAACTCATTGTTAAACAAGTCATAGATGCATGTGTCAAAATTTGCTGAAGCAATGAGCTTTAAGTACAGATAGGGCCATTACATAAAATGGAAGAAAATACGGAAGAACCTCTACTTTGAAAACTAGACTAGGGTTGAATTGGTCAGTCCTAGAGTCACAGAATTTCAGGCCGAATTAGTTAGAAATCCAATTCAATCATGTATATTCTACCATTTCAACTGGACTGGATTAGTCTACATTTCCTAAAGGAACACATCATGGATCTGGTAAAGGAACATCTGAAAGGTGTTCTTTTTTCTCCTGAAGGAACTTGCTAATTGATTTTAATGTAAGAATAGTGACTACAAACAGCAGGTCAAAGGACTGTGAATAAAGAAGCTAACCAAACACCTAAAAGTTTGGTTGATGTATCTCAGTGAGTTACAGAAATGTGCAAATGTATACCATTTTTGCTGCCTCCATGACAGGGTCCTTGCCCATTAGCTTTTGGGCTTTCAAACCAGTATCATACCTCGATGATTGGGGACAATATGAGCAATCTTCACTACATCCACCAGTTTTTATGGATAGAAGAGTGCATTGCTGAACTTCTCGAAATTTATGACTTTGCCGATGAACTTGAGCCTACAATACCCAAAAACGCATCTTGAATGATGAAAAAAAAAACAGATATGAGAAGATCTACACTTCAAAATATATAAATTGAAGATAAGCATGAAATCCAAAATAATCAAAGAGAAATAGTGCGGTATAAGATAGAACAAGATTGTGAAATCGTCCACTCTACATGCTAATGTGAATTCACTTAAATTAATTGCCTCATTCATTCGTCCAGCCAAATTACTCCCTCCAATGACGAAAACGTCAATCGAAAACTGGCTGAAAGAATCAAGTACCTTTAATTTTGCCTTCAAATTCAGGTCGAGGTTCGACATGCAGTAGTTCAAATTCAAGCCGAGACATGCTGACATTGTGCTTACGCAATTGGGAGAAAGGAGGCAAGAGAAAAAAAAGGGAGTCATAAAATGATTAGAATAATGGAAAGAGGGGCAAGGAAGAGGGCATACGCCATGGAAGAGAAGATCGAGGATGGGAGACTCGTAGATCGAATTGATCTCGTCCCTGTTCCAGTCGTTCCTGGGGCCGTCGCGGATGGTCCTCTCGGCCTCGACGGCGGCCGCAGAGGAAGCGAGGGTGGAGGAGGGGCGGCCAGTGACCGCCCTAGGGACGACGCCCGAGCGGAGTGATCGGAGGAAGAGCATCCTCGCCGCCGCCGTTTCGCGTTGCCGTTACACTCGATGAGACACTCAACTGACTCAACCAGTGAAGTTTAGAGTAAATTTCATAAATACCCTAAAATATAACATTTTTAAAGACTTTAATTATTTTTTCTTGGATATAAAAAATTATTTTATATTTTTTATGGATAAAATTTTTAAAAATAGTCAAAATGCTCTAATAAATTTCTACAATAACAATTCAAATTACTTATCAATTTAATTAAAATTCTTCAAATTTAATTAAAACTATTATTAAAATAATTTTAATAAGTTTGAATAATTTTGACAAATTAATAAAATGTGTTCTATATACATAAATTTTTACCAAGTTATACTAAATAAATATTATGTCGATTTATCTTAATACATTGTAACAGCTAGATATTTTTGAATAAAAAATATATTTTTAAAAAAAGAATACTTTTTTTAAAAGATAGATAATTGTGAAGTTTGCTTAACACTTTGCATAATTTGGTAGTGTTCCTCATCAACAATTGAGATGGTAACTATTGATGTTGAATTTAAATGATCCCTATCTTTAGCAATTCAGTTTGTCCCCAGAACATAACTGAGTTGTTACGATGGAGCAGAATTTGTAAAAGAAGATAAAAATTCGAATCTATATCCTCCTCCGTCGTGATCAATTGCAATTTCTGATCTACCTTCTGATAGATCGTAAAGTTGCTTCTCGATTTACCTCTTCACAGATCGTAGAACCAACAATGTGGAACTGCTGAGGTAGCAGATTCTACCTTTTTACAGAACAAATATAAAATATCATATAAAGTTGCATATAATAAATTTAAGGTGGTCCAAACCTTCCTCAGGATTCCACACTGATCGGAGTTGAATGATGATCAAATTTGTGTTCGGATCTGTATTCTTTAGTGAAAACAAGTGGGTAAGAGAAAAAACAATGAACCATGTTTGTCTACTTATCTAAATATCATCTCACTGCTCTTCATTCTGTCAGTGCCTACAAGAGAAAGCCTATCATGGTATGCATCTATGTATCCATAAGCATTCGACCCCGGAGGGCACTCGAGAGCGGCCTCGAAAACGCGATGATGAATGCCATGAGAGTCGACAACATGACCACCTTTGTGGTCGTGGCCGGCAAGGCAAGCCTTCACGCATCCGTAACGATGGATCAAACTCATCACCTCATCGTAGTTCCACAAGAGTGCCTCAATTGATGATGCTTCGGGGTGCAAAGGAAGATGGCAACATAGAACGACCTTCTGCTTGTTCTTGGAGGATTGTCGAAGGACATCTTCGAGCCAAAGCAATTGTTCCTTCCCGACTGCCCCATTGAACATAAGGAACCTCCTCTCAAGGCCTTCCATTCCATTTGGACTGTTCTTATCCAAATTAGGATTCTTCGTGTCCAAAACTCGCATAGCTTCCAGTGCATTTGGATGATCCTTTGGCCAGCCGATTGAACTAATGTCATATGCATCAAGAACGACGAATCTGTACTCTGGACACGGCGAGAAGTCATAGTATGCACGGTCAGGAGCAGAGGGAACCTTCAGCAATGAGATCAGTTGGTGGCGAGGGAGATTGTATAGGCAGTGGTTGCCTATCATATGGTAGGTTGGTCCATTGAACCTCTCAAACTCCTTGACAACTTTCTGCACGGCACTGAGCGACTCAGCCTTCGGACAGAACCCATCAACAATGTCCCCGAGGTTGATTGAAAACTGGAGCTTCTTAAGATCGTTCCAGTGTTGCACTGCTCTTTGTAAAACCCGAATGCTTTCACGGTAGTATCGAGGGATGCCAAGAAATGAGTGGCCATTTGGAATATCGGCATATTGGACATCCGTTATAACCCCAAAGGAGAAAAGGGGCTGATAGGCATGACCATTGATCAAATCGCCTCCTGAAGACATTTTGTAAGTAGTTGGTTACAAAAGATTAGAGGCAGCTCTTCTAGGACAGATCCTGGATATATGATTGTTCAAAGAAAACCAATCGTATTAGTATCTCATCGACAAAGGTTATAAGTAGAACAAAATTCAAAAATATGTTTGCAACAGTTTAAGGTGCTAATCGATATGACATCATACAATGCAGTAGAGTTATGCATGCCAAAACTTATGCTAACAAAGGGGTTGAGGCTAATAACATTCTCAAAGCTATAAAGATATGTATGACTTCATTCGATGAAGTTCATATAGCTATTTATTAAAACAAGGGAATATACCAAATGGAAGAGTCATAAAAGTATTTATAATAGGAAAGCTATTGATATTGGAAGGTCGTTTCCAGGTTCAACGAAATTCATAGCTATAGGAAGAAGCACAATCTTTTGAATGTTAATACAAGATATAAGGTTCGCTACTACAAGTAGTACTACACCTGTGATCATGACATATTATTTGTTTATTGAGCCCAACGAATTGCGCGAAAGTAGCATACTCCAAATTCAGGGGTGAAAAAGTTTCATAAATGTTCTTGATAAAAAAAAATATGAGTGAAAGATCCCAAACTTGAAAAAAAAAACAATTACAATCAAAATACAATTCATTTGCTGTGTGAAAGCTAGAAATTAGCTAAAGAAATTGAGCATTAACTGAAAGTTATATGGTACTGAAATTATTAAAACAAGGGAATATACCAAATGGTAGAGTCCTAAAAGTAATTATAATAAGAAATCTATTGATATTGGAAAGACCATTTCCAGGTCCATGAAATTCATAGCTATGGGAAGAAGCACAATGTTTTGGTTGCTACTACAAGATATAAAGTGCACTACTACAAGTAGTACTACACCTTTGATCATGGCATATTATTTGTTTGTTGAGCCCTATGAATTGTATGAAAATAGCATACTCCAAATTCAAAGGTGAAAAAGTTTCATAAATGTTCTTAATGAAAAAAATATGAGTAAAAGATCACAATCTAGAAAAAAAAACAGTTACAATCAAAATACAATTCATTTGCTGTTAGCTAAAGAAATTGAACACTGATTGAAGTTATATGGTACCGAAATTATTAAAACACGGGGGGAATACCAAATGGTAGAGTCCTAAAAGTAATTATAATAGGAAAGCTATTGATATCGGAAGACCATTTCCAGGTTCCGGAAATTCATAGCTATGGGAAGAAGCACAATCAAGTAGTACTACACCTTAGATCATGACATACTGATTGCTTGTTGAACCCTACGAATTGCGTGAAAGTATAATACTCCAAATTCAAGGGTGATAAATGTTCTTGGTGAAAAAAATATGAGTGAAAGATCCCAACAATTCAAAATACAACAATGCATTACGGCACAAATTATCTACAAAGAACCTAACCTTCTTAAAGATCATAAGATACTTATAACAAGATGAGTTTGCTCCATAAACACATCAAAGATTCTACGAAGTGAAGGATTTGGGGTTGAATCTAGCGCCAAAAATAGAGAAATTGAGAATAGTTTGAGTAACAGAACCTAATCTGCGAGAAGGTTTTATATTATCTCCTACACGATCAAGTGCATAATAGCAACAAGATGGTAAGATACTACAAATCTTCATCTAGAAATCGTGCTAAACTAAGCGAAATTAACACACAGATCGTTCCTCTTCGAAATCAATGGCTAAATTGACGAAATGGAGCGATCGAAATCAATTTGAAAAAAAAAACAGAACAAAAACTAAAGATTTCCTTCACTAGAGAGATTGGAACCTTTTCCGGTGATCAGGCCGCAGATCGATCAGGATTGGGTGAGGCGAGGGTAGATCGGCGATTGGAGAAGTGACGTAGAAATGCTGGGAAAAGTTGGGAACTCCAATCTCGTCGTGCTGACCGACGGATCTCCCAACTCCGTGTGGAAACGTGGATAAACGCGTCCAAATTTGGGTTAAACGGATTCATCAGCGTGTGGGCTGATCGTCTAAGTCCGCGATCCACGTGGATCAATCCATGGATTTGAATGGATCCGCAAGCCGTGATGGATTTGAATGGATCCTGTGAGAAAATTTTATTTATTTTTTTAAAATTTAAAATTAAAATAAAAAATTTAATAGATTAATAAATTTGATTGATCTAAATCATAATTTTAATTTAATCAATTTAAAATTAAAATTTTAAATATTTTTTTATTTTTTTTGATAGATCTATAACTCGTCTAATCTGTAATCTATCTTAAATTGGATTAAAAATTTCTTAATCTATCAAGTTGATGAATCAATTCATCCCACCCATCATATAATAAATTTTTGATAAATTAATCCGTCCCGCAATAAATTGATGAGTTTGACGGCTCTACAGGTGAAGTTGGAATTTATATTTTTGTAATTTTCTTGTATCTGAAATGATTTTTCTTTCTGACAAAATGATTATTTTTTTAATTTGAGAAAAAAATTATGGAATTAAAATAGTGTGTTTTATTTTTATTATTATAAAAGTACCTTATATATATATATAATCAAAATTTAAAAGATTGTTTTGACTAAGATTATTTTAATTACATCAATTTTAATTAAAATGACTCCATTTGAAGCAATTTAGAATATTTTTAAAAAATGACATATCATTTTATTTTATTTTAAATAAAGTAATGTTTATCTTTCATCTACTCCCCTAGGCGTGTTAGCCTATAAACTCTATTTTGCACATGTTGTTAGCCTATAAATTTTAATTACATCTACTCCCTAGGCGTATAGCCGTCAAGTTAGATTAGCCCACCGGATTAGCCCACCCCGCCAAGTAATTTAGACGGATTGAATTGAAATGTTATCAACCCATTTTAAGATGGGTTGGCCTGCCTAGGCCCGCAATCGGCGTGGGTTGGCCCGCGATGGACTTGAGTTGGCCCGCGGATTGAGAAAGTTTATTTATTTATTTTAAATTTTAGAATTAAAGTAGAAAATTCAATGAATTAATGAGTTTGATTCATTTAAATTACAATTTAAATTTTAAAATTATGATTCAAACTTAAAAATTTTAACTTAACCTATTTAAATTATAATTTAAACTTAAATTTTTTAATATTTTTAATATTTTTTATTTTGTAACAGGCCCGTGGGTTGGCCCGCCTAATCCGCGGCCAACCTTGAGTTGGGTTGGGTTGGAGATTTCCTAACCTGCCAAGTTGGTGGATCGGCCCGTCTCGACCGGCCATATGATGGGTCCGCCATGGGTTGGCCCGCCCCGCCATGGGTTGGCACATTTGACAGCTCTACCTAGGCGTTGTTAGCCTATAAACTCTTTTCTTACATCTCTAGTTGGGAGTGTAATTCGAGTGGATCGAATGAGTTCACATCGAATTAAAATAAAATATTATTTAAAAAATCTAATCCTAATTCGACTTGAATTCGAATTTAACTCGAAATCTAAAACTCAAACTCGTATAACTCAACTAATCCAAAAAATTAAAATAACCTAAAATAACTTTTTTTACTATTTTTTCAGATAATTTTTTATTTTTATCTCAATATTTTATCATTATCATACTGATATTATATAAAATATTTTAATTTTTAAAATAAAATTTATTTTAATCTCAAAAAAAAATCTTCTATATCTTATATCTGGATCAATTTAAACTTGATCTAAGGAGGCGCTTGGTAGGCGGGTTTAGAAGAGGGGAATGAGAATGAAATTTCATTCCCATTCTTAATGCTTGGTAGACGGGAATGGAAATCAAAATAAGGATTTGATATCCCTGATTTCATAACAAACCTCTCCCTCGGTTATCGCTAAACTCATTCCCATTAAGGCGCAGCTTTTTTTCTCGTGGACAGTTGTACCCCGCGCCCATCTCCTAGGTCGCGATTTCTTCTCTGCGATTTCTTCCCCGCCGCGATTCTTCCTTTCTTCTTCCCCACCCGCTAGCCTCCCTTCCTCTTGGCCGCCTCCCTTTTCTTCTCCCCATTCATCTAAGCTCCCCCCATCTTCCTCCTCTTCTTCTTTTCTCTACCGACCGAGCTCCTCCACCCCTTCCCCTTTTCTTCCTCCTCTTCTTCTTCCTTTCTCCTCATTTCTCCTAGTCTACTTGTTTGAAGAATCTGCAAGGTGAAGCGCAATATTAGGTATGGATGTTCACCATGGTTGTTGAAGTAAGATTTCCTTGATAGTTTTTTCTCTTCACGTCAATATATTGTCTTGTGATGATCTTTCCTAATGTGGTCCTCGATGGCCCTTTTTGATTATTGTTTGCACTAATCTTGTTGGATTGTTGTGTAGACCTTTGAGAAACAAATTGGACATGCTAAAGGGTTTTACCATCAATTCCTACTTTAGACCATTTTAAAAAAAAACAAATCTTGAGCTCTTTATTCAATGGACGAAGAGACAAGATATGTCTTCAATATTTAGTGTTCGACAGATTTCCAAGTTCATATGTAACCCACAGATACTTTGCTTAGCTAAGTTCATATGTGCTAGAATTAGACTAGGCCTTGCTTGAAACATTTTGGACCTTGCTAGGCTACCAAGTTTATTTCAGTGGTTCTGTGATGACCTTGTAAAATTTTGTGATGACATTTTGGACCTTGCTAGGCTACCATTCTTCTGAAATTTCTAAGGTTTCTTTGGACCTTGCTTGTTGTATTTGTATTGCTTAGACTATTCTCAATTGTATTTGTAACATAAAAATTTAACTCAAATCTTAGACTATTCTCAGTTATATTTATTTTATATATTTTCAAGTGTGCGGAACATGAAGTAAGATTTTTTATCGGTTTAGATTTTATAAAGAAATCGATGGGTTCTTTATAATAAACCTTGAAATTGCTGAGTTGCTTATGTTTGTGATGTTAGGTTTGATGAATACAATTTTGCTTCTTTCACTTTTGATATTGTGGTAGTTATTTTGATTATGTAAGACGATTGTATTTTGGACGATAATTTATTATGGACAATTATGTCTTTTGTACGTTGGCATGAAAGAAAAATATTCATCCTATTATACTTTTTTAAAATAAAATAGTTTTGTCTATGACTCTATATGATTACTTTTGTCTTTTACGTAAGGGTAAAATGAAAATTTTGACTGATTCTCATTCCATAATTTAAGTCAAATCAAACAACATTAATGTGAATAATACTCATTCCAGTATCTATACCAAGCACCAAAAATCCGGTAATCATTTCCATTGTCATTAACCCCTCAATCAAAATCATTATCATTCCCATTACCGAATGTATACCAAACGCCCCCTAAATTTAATTCAATCCAAAACTCTCAATCTAAATTAAAATTTTTCAATCTTAATTTTATTTTTTTCAGATTGAATGGAATTGAAGAATCGAAGCTATTTTTGACCTCCCTATCTCTCACCTCTTACTCTCACAACAAAAGGAACCATGCAAGTCGACACCATCTCACATCGCCATCTCCATCGACAAGAAACACCCAAAGCAACAACTACCATTTTCGTTCAACATCAACTCTAGTTGCCCTATTCGCGCATTGCACGGGTCATCGATTATTTTAAAGCCTTCCCAAACATAGAGGTAATCCATCAACAAAAAGTGCTTGCTTAATTCGAGAAAAAAAGAACACTAAACACCGATCATTTTCTAATAAAAAGATAATAGCAACCGCAACCAAATTTTATCTCCTAAGTAGGGTTAGCTAGAATGAATTATGATAAATAAATAAATAAATAAATATATATATATATATATATATATATATATATATATATATATAGAAACGCTATCTTGGGCGCCTCCTCCCTGAGCGCTTGTGCGTGACTTCGAATCAACCGTCCATTTCGATCGCGCGCCAAATCTGAACCGTCCATTTTTGGGAATGCACAGTATGTCTTCGCCGAACCCGTTGCTATTCCCGCCGGCATCGCGACACCGTCCGGCCACCGACGGCCGTTGGACCAGGCCCGATGGACGGCCAACTCACCGCCGGTCCGGATGGGCCCGGATTCCGGCCCCGATTTGACCGGCGGCGGCCGGAATCTCAGCCGAAATCACCGTCAGAATCGGGCGGCCGATTTCGGCCAAAATTCGGCCGGCCGCCGGCCGAATCGGGGCCGGCCTAGTCACGGGAAGGACCGGCGGCAGCCACCGGTCCTTCCCGTGACTTGGCCGGCCCCGATTCGGCCGGCGATCGACCGAATTTTGGCCGGAATCGGCCGCCCAATTCTGGCGGCGATTTCGGCTGAGATTCCGGTCGCCGCCGGCCAAATCGGGGCCGGAATCCGGGCCCATCCGGACCGGCGGTGAGTTGGTCGTCCATCGGGTCCGGTCCAGCGGCCATCGGTGGCCGGACGGCGTCGCGATGCCGGCAGGAACGGCGATGTGTCGGAGGAGACGCTCACGGGTCACGTAAGGAGGAGGCGCCCAGGATAGCATTCTATATATATATATATATATATATATATATATATATATATATATATATATATATATATATATATATATATATATATACATGAGGATAACTTTTGAACATTATGTTGCCTTTGTGTGTTGTTCTGAAGGTCAAGCCATCATATGTCACCTCAATCACTGCCGACCTTACTAACGAAGGAATCTGAAAAGGAAGAACTGAACGAACACATCAGTAGGCCGCCGGGGAATCTCAATGGGGTCACTTCAATGCTCAAGTCAGTCAAGAGCAGGAAAGGAGAAAAAGAAATAACATGCGTGTGTAAAAAGAATTAGAGAGAAAAGACCTCCTCTTCTTCATACATACGGGGTTTATATAGGAGCAGAAGGAGCGTGATCTTCGGATCTTAATGCATGTGATTGGCTGTTACTAACGGAATGATCTCTAACGGTTCCCAAAGATCCAACGGCTCAGCAGGGTTGATCATTTTCATTCGATGATTGTGCGTACAAGCAAGCGGGCTTGTCGGGATCAGATTTGAAGACTTGGTCGTTGTCCTTATCCTTTTGGAGGAGCTGATAAGTTTGAGCCAAGAAGAAGGATCGGCCTGTTTGTATGCTGATGGCCGAGCTGACACGTGAGGTCGGAAGATATGTGGCCAAGCTAATTGAGCGTGTGACCGAGCTGACTGAACGTGTGGCCGAGCTGACTGAGCGTGTGGCCGAGCTGACTTGAAGGTGAGGCCAAGCTGACCTGAAGGTGTGGCCGAGCTAACCTGCTTGTGAGGCTGAGCTGACCTGAATGGTCGAGCTGTGAAAGCATGTGGCCGAGCTGTATGATTGGCCAAGCTATGAGAGAATGTGGTCGAGCTATCAGAGTGGCTAAGCTGTGAGAGCATGTGGTCGAGCTGTATAAGCTGGCCATGTTGAACTGAACGTGTAGCTGAGCTCACCTATATGCGTACTCGAGCTCACTTGGGCATATGGCCGAGCTAACCTGAATACGTGGCCGAGCTCACCTGGGCACATGGCCGAGCTCTCCTATATGAATGGTTAAGTTCATCTGGGCGTGTAGCCGAGCTGACCTAGGTTCGCACATATAGGTTTTTGAATAAGTTCTATTTTCTCTTGATTTTTGACTCAACAGATCAGCTTGATTTTTGACTATATGTGCCACGTAGAAGTAATAGGATTTCACCGCATCATGTGTATTGGAGAACAAAAGAACACTAATCATCGTCACCAATCATCACCACCAACAACAATCAAGTCATATTCTAATGGGATCGGCTATATGAATTCTTCTATGATATTGAACTCTATCTTCTACTATATCATCATTTATATTTAAATAAATTTTATTTTTTTATTATTAATTCATTTTTATCCTCCTTTTCCTCGTATGATATGTACATTTGTCATAGTTTCGTATCTCCTAACTAGAATATTTATTAATCGTTTAAGTATAGATTCGTACTATCTTAAAAATATCTTTCAAAATTTTTCCCCAATGAATGTAACTTTTACTTTCTTTCTAATATTTTTATTTTTTATCATATTCATTCTTGTATGTTCACACATCCATTTTAACATCTATATCTTTACAACTCTCATCATCTGTTCATGTGTTTGAGTCATTCAACATTCAACTTCATATAACATAGCAAGTCTAACCATCATTTTGTAAGACTTTCTTTTAAATCTTAAAGGTATTTTACGATCACAAATAACATCTTATGCTCTCCTCTATTTTAACTATCTCGTTTGTATTCTATGTAAGACATTTCTCTTAATCTCTCTATCTCATTTCTTATCTTATTCATCCTTATATGTTCGCACATCCATTTTAACATCCACATCTCTACAACTCTCATCTTCTGTTTATGTGTTTGAGTCATAACTCAATATTTAACTTCATATAACATAACAAGTCTAACCGTCGTTTTGTAAAACTTTCTTTTAAATCTTAAAGTTACTTTACGATTACAAATAACATCTTATGTTCTCCTCTATTTTAACTATCTCATTTATATTCTATGTAAGACATCTCTCAATCTCTACATCCTTTTATAAAAAACTCTTAAATATTTAAAACTCTCAGTTACAAATAATTCATCATTTCCTATCTTTATAATTATTTCATTACGTCTAATATTACTAAATAAAAATTCTATATATTCTATCTTTACCCTACTAAGTCTAAAATCTTTCACTTCTAATATATTATCGACGTTCGAATTTAGTATTTACTTTTCTTATCTATCAAAACAATATCATCTTCAAATAATATACACTACGATACCATATCTTGGATGTGTCCAATGAATTCGTTTGTGATTAATGTAAAATTATACTAATCACCAGTGTTTATGAAATCCACCATTAGGCAATTCTCAAGCATCCTTTTTTTCGTCCCCGGGGCAATGATGCAACGATAGGACATCCGGATTGTGACCCAGAAACCCGCGGTTCGATCCCCAACTACGACATATTTGCAAAAATTTTCTTCCAAATGGAGAACACAATCAAAGGATACTGGGCATCTGGATTGGCCGCCGTATGCGCTTCTCGATTTATCCTGGTGGTCGGTGAAAAACTTCCATAGAACCGGACCGACCACCCCCGAGATTGAGTCCATGAGACTGATTAGGATTTATCATTATCATCTAGCATCCTTTTTCAAAGGAAATCTGTTACTGTTGGAGACAATTTTTTCCATCTAAACTTTAAGAGAATCTTTTGGAAAGAAAACAACAAAAATATTTCAAAGTACCCTTGGATGAAGATAGTCTTCACTGACAAACTGGAAATGGAAATACAAGTATTCCAGTAAAGATAAAACAACGTTTACCCGATAGAAACTCTATTGATCAATCTGATGATTGATCCGACCAGAACTACAACTTGTATCACTCTAGTTACCTGTTTTTGCCAAATTGGAATACTGCAAGAACAGCAGAGCTGATAGTCGTGTGTTAAATGAGTTAAGAGCAACTGTAGAGGGTGAAGAACTAGTCCATCTTGGCTTTCTCGGAAATAAATGCCAGGTATTTAGCTCTTTCCCTCTTGTATCTCTTTAGTTCTTTGATAGCGGCCAGAAGCACATGAAGAGCGACTGGCGCAAAGAAGGGCTGGCAAAAGATCAAATAAGTGAAAAACAAATCTTAGTTTGCGAAACAAGTGAACCGATTAGGAAAAAAGAGAGATATCTTGTGAAACATCGTAATAAGTCACGGCTTATCAGATTATGTAAGGCATGGTTAATATTGCAAAGGTTAATATTATTATCACTAACTACAAAAATAACTTACCATGTATATTGCAAAGTAGTGTTCGATGGAGGAATAGCTGATCGACATGATGGATGGATGAAAAAATGCATCTTCTGCTAAAGCCTTAGCTTGTCTAGAAGAGCCTATAACCAGTAGTATATAAGAATCAAAAGTAAGAAGTTTGGGACAGATCAATCAAGAGCAGAAAAAGGGCTGGGTGATAATTCGGTGGAACGTACTAGCTGAAGAATCATAGATTCCAAGAGATGCATTCCTCTGAGCTAAATTTGCAGCTTCAAGTGAAAACTTCACCTGACAAAGAAGCAAGCAATCAAAATCTTGCAGTCATTGATTGTAACTAAGGGATTGGTACCAAATGATGTTTAAAGCTTAGTCTTCGTTTTATCAGAATATAAATTGGTTGACACTAAAAAAGTGTATATATGACATGAATGTGTTCGATACATTTTTATCAGAATATTGAACTAAAAAGACAGGTAATTGAACTAAAAAGACATGTAATTGGGTCAACATGTTCAGTGCCTGAGAAGGTTGAAACAAACTGAAAAATGTACCTGTTTCCCTATTTCATCCATTATAATCATTCTTGGAAGTGATTGGACCTAGTATGCCAATTGTTAAAACACAATAAATCAATGAGGAGAACAAAAGTCTTGTTTCTCATGACTACAAAGGGTAGGGACAGGACTGGAACATACTAATTTAGCAAGTGACTCGAGAGTAGTGACACATGAATGTAGATTGAAACAAGCATGATGACGATATAGCACATCCAACTCCCTGAAATAAGTGGAAATACAAACAGATCAGCATTTCTCCCTTTGAAGCATTTCTAAAGCTGCAAAAGATTCCAAATTTTACTGTCATCATCTATATTCAAACTTCAAACTTCAAAAACCTTAAACTGTATTGATCAAACTAGATATACAGTAAGCCACAGGTGCAAAAAAGAGAGCATTACAGTTTTCAGATAGGAAAATATCAATTGTAACCAATTATCTATATCAATATAAATGTACATCATATGTTTCTGCAGTCTTACCATTCAGTGAAACCGCTTTCACTGTCCAAAAATTTTGATATTTCTGTCTCAGAAGAATCGATATAATTTGACTTGAGACCAAATAGCATCCGGAGTTGTGCAAGGAAAACTTGAAATAATTTTTGAAGTTCCTGGTTCAAGGTATGCAATTATTAAGCTTTGCAATGAACAGCAGGTACATTATGTATACAGAAACATAAAAATAAGTCAAAATGGTTTTTTTATTCATCAAAGATCAAAAAGAGAAATCTTCTCATCAGGTTGGAAGGTATTGCAGCTTCAACCGAGCTGGACAATTTTGTCAGCCCCAATCTAGCTGAATACTGGAGAAAATGACCTCTTTAATGAAAACATGTGCTTGATGTTTGTTTTGACAAGGGAATACATAATCGTGTGAGAAGCTTAATGGGCAACAATTTTGCCTTTGCACTCTGCACACTAAGTCTCCAGTATGTAATTAGCTATGGTATCTTCCAGACCAACATTTTTTCCAGGAAGTTGAGCCAATGAGACACTAATGATTATGTCCTATGTTAGTTCAGCCATTCAGATCTAATGATTATACCTAAATTGCCAAAGCAATTAGTACAAGGTGTAATAATACAAGGGTAGAGCAAATGTCTACAACCTTATCACTACAATCTGAGAGATTATTTCAATAAACCATCAATAGAGCAATCATCACACCCAATACCATGTGTAAAGTTTCGAATCGGCATTATGTCTTATGTTAGTGAATTGATATTGCTATGATCTTAAATAAGGTTTGATTTTCAATAGCTGAATAGCCATTATGTTTGTTTTGCCAGATGTTAAATTTAGAATCGGCATCAAATATAACGATAGGTGAAAGCCTTACTCTTTGCTAGAAACCAATAGCAATTCATAAATTTTAATACAATACTTAAGTTAAACATGAGATGCAGTAGTAGAAGAATTTTCACTTACGCTTACCAATTTGCACAGATACGACCTAAAGTTAAGTAGCATGTTTGAACTTTTACCTGAGGTGGCAAGGTATTGTGAGAATCTCCAGCACAGTGAGGTGGATTCCAGATAATAACGCCTCCCCACATCTAAGTGTTGCAGTAAACATCACATAAATAGGAGCAACAAGTTGCATCTAAGAGAAAATAAATTAAAGTGTTACAACTTACTGGAGATATAAAACTGTTGGTCTTAGAGATCTCTCCATTAGGAAGCTGTAAGAGAAGTGGGCATTCACTTGCGGATGGTACATAGCTAGTGACAAAAAAGAATATCACATCACTTTCCTTAGGAAATCATTTTTTAACTAAGACATGCTTTGCTAAAATGATTTCTTCAAAAAAAGTTATCAAGAAAGAGCCCGATCAAAATTGCCTGCTGAAGCAAACAAAATAATTAGGGAATTCCTTGTGGGGTAACAGGATATGCTTAAAAAACGATCATGACCCGCTGTAGCTAGTATGTGGCAAAGTCTGAAGACAGTAGCATGCATGTTGCCAGTTGACAGCTGCACTTTTCAGCATTCACAATGCATGAACCATTTTTCCAATATGCCATTTATTCATTGACTAACTCAAAATAAACAATGAAATGCTGAGAATATATGTCCAATAGTAGGCAAGAATTGAGAATACAAATTGGATTTAGTTGCTTAATTTGTCCTCTCACAATGATGAATTAGGAGACCCAAGAGGAAGATGCAAAAACTGACTAATAATCTAATAATTTCACAGGACTAATTATACCATACTAACACATGAATCCAACATGAATAAATGTAGTATAATTCATAGATTAAAATCTCGAGTCGTTTCATCCGATACAGGCGAAACATCTCATTCCACCCACGGACCAACACCGGCACAAGCGGTGTTGCCTAGCACTTCGCGACGCGTCCGGAGGCATTGCACGGGACCGGCGACGTGTTCGAAGGCATCACCCAGGCCCGCGACGCATCTAGATGCATTGCAAGGGACCACGAGGGCCACACATGCCCGCAGTCATGGCGGTGTGGAACAAGGTAAGGTTTTTAACTTCTTTAATTAAATAACTTAGGTTAATAACTTTAATCAACTCCTAGCTATGATTGGAATAATTTAAATATGCTTAATTAAAGTCTAATAAAATTATCCTATTTAATATATATATATATATATAATATTTTATTTTTTATTTTAAATATTTAGATTAAATTTTTATTTTTAATTAATATATTTTATATTTAAAAATACCAAAACTATATCAGCATGACACGATACGGTACCGAAATTGTATCGTTCTAGTCCGGAATCAAAACCTCAACACAGTTCTGAAACCATGGTATAATTATTAGTCATAGTAATATTTAGTTAAGGATACGGCAACAATAACAACAACCAAATCTTATCCCACTAGATGGGAGTCGGCTATATGGATTCCTTCTATGTCATTGAACTCTATCCCCTACTATATCATCATTTATATTTAAATAAATTTTATATTATTTTATTGTTGTTAACCAACTCTTTTTTGATCTTCTTCTTCCTCATTTGATGTGTATAATATTTGGTTAAGGATGACTAATATAAAGAAAATGCTCCAAATTCTTGAAGACATAAATATTGCATGTAGTAATTGTCTGTTTCCACCAGTATGGATGATAAATCACAAGTTATGTAACCCAAGACTAGATAAGTTTTCACGATAAATTTCAAAAGTAAAACAATGGATGATGTCACTAAAACCAACTTATAAGGTAACTAACTAGAAGCAAAAAAAAAAGAATAAAAAAATGTACACCACAAATTGCAGAACTTTTGATCGTCCAGCTGCGATGATTGAAGTATCCAGATGCCATTCATTTGAATTTACCTGTCAAATGGATTTCAAAATTCAAATAAGACAAATTTAACCATGTAGATAGTTGAAGAAAACAGATAAGTAGCAAGGATTTTTGTCCATAAAGTGCAACATTTAAAATTTAAAAGTCAACACATTTAGTATTTGGAAATTTGAGGCCCTTCAAATATGCAGAAGTTGGAACTCTATTTAAATACTCACGGTCAGATTAAAAGGAATAGTTTAGGTGAGCAATTGGAGTTATGGTTCTTTATATAGTTTGTGAGTGACTAAACTTGAAAATTACAGAAAAGCAAATAAAGTCAAAACAGTTCCAGTTGCCCTTCGGATCAACATCTTTTGAAAGAATAAATAGCTTGGAAAGCATTAAAAAATGTTATGTGGAAATGAATTGTCAGATCTAATCAGATTAATAAAAATGTGTTCATCTCTCTGGAACTGCCACCAGTTTGTTGCATATGCACAATAGCCAATTGAGACAATCTTCATGGTGACTCAATGAGTGACAGTGCAGAACATCAGGGATATTTTGTAAGACAAAGTAAAATTGTGTCATCTTGTGACTCAATCTCCACAGAGGCTAGGTGAGTAACAGCACAAAACAGTAAGAATCTTTTTTAAGAAAGTCACCTTGTGACTCAATCTCCATCATGGCTAGATGACAATAGAACATATTGGGATCTTTATCAAGTAAAAGTTGTATAATCTTGTAACTACAATCATGTATCAGTTGTACCTAACTAACCTATCTCCGCATTTCCTCACTTCTGAGTAATCTTATAAATTACCTTTATATATAGATTGCCAGCAAATACCTTCATTGACTAAAGATTTCATATTTATAGAAGAGTTTCAAGCTGTTAAAATTTTCAGATATATCAAGCAGATCATAAATGCAACAGATAATATAGAGTTTAGACAAGCATACAAAGAAAGGAAGGTCCCTTATGCTGAAGATGTGGCTACCGGATTTCTCATCCCAGTAAGATTGTGACAATTTAGGTGTGTGATACAACACCAAAGTGCAAACAATTAGTAAACCACAAATAGTGAAGTTCACTGGAGACTACAAGAAAGTTTGAGTTCATATTGAAAATTTGAATTGCATATACCTGACTTTCGATGCTAATGTTTGCTATCGGAGCTAGGGCCTTGACCAAAGGAGCCAACATGATGTTACTCATTTCTTTGAATTTCCTAAGTAGAACGAAAAGGGACATGAGAGTCCCAACAAACTGGAGGCAAAAGCTATAATGGACTTCTACAAGTCACATATAATTTTATAAGCAGTATTTTTGAGTTATTACAAATAGATATCAGGTAAATGTTTTTAAAGTAATGTCACTTGATGATTCATTAATGACTGGTTGAGAAGAAAAAGAAAAAAAAAATCAAACTAGATCGACAAGCCTAGTCATGCTAATCTCGTCGATGTTCCATCAGTTGTGGACAATTGTATTGTTTAGAGTGTGAACTCGGTCACATTTGAGATTGGTACCTAGTTCCAATGTACCAGCCTCTACTCTTCAGAACATTCTACTGAGGGGCATAACACTACATAATAAGATGAATCTATTCTAAAAATGACAAGTAAGCTTCCATTAGGTGCCTCAATATAATAAGCCATTAGACCATAAGATTTCAGAATTGGAAAAGAAGAATATGTTTTAAGATTGTGAACCACATAATAATATATGGAATTTCTGAACCTATAGCATGGATTGAAGTTATTCAGTAATGCACACACCCTCTATGTTACTTAGACTTAGGTATAAGCATCTGCCATAGGTATGGATTTGAGTGTCTGACACGGCTATTTCTAAAAAGATAAGAATCCTCTAATAGAAATACTAAGTGTCCACTTAGAGAGTGAGTGTCTGGGTATCCAGTATCTAACACGGGTATGGAGGGTATTGATGTAGAGTCCAAGTAACAAAGCATATCCTAATTGTTAAAAGAACTAGTTCCTACAACAATGTGCTCCCTCATAACACATATTGGTGATGAGCAAACTGAAGAAAAATCTCATGAAAAAAAAAACCTTTTCCTTTGCTTGCTAACACCATTCCAGTGTCTCACAAAATGCTTCATCTATAAATCACATTCATTTTCTATACTCTCATCATTCAAAATCTTTGCTCCAAATTCTGGAGAGTTGAAACATCCAGACCTACTTAAAGTTCAGCTATTCAGGAAGCGCAAAGAAACTATATAATAGTACAATGACAGGAAGGGAAGAGATGACAATGAATAATAGAAACACAATTTTCACTTATAGTCATTTCAGAGAATCTTCTCACTGAAAAAAAAAAGAAGCAAAATGAATGAGTAATTTATCCAAAGGTAACTGCCTGAAGCAATATAGCTGAACCTTTTCACTAATCCATGGAAGTATGAGATCAGGCTACTTACCAATCATAAACCCAGTCACCAGGATCAGCATTCAACAGGCTAAATGAGAGTACCACACTGCCATCCGCACCAACAGGTACGAACTCTCCTATCCCTTTAGCCAACTCCCCTACCTTCTTACCCCCGTTCATGAAGTATTTCACGAACACCTTCCCTATGAGTGAGACAACATCATTCTCGGAGATCTTCCCGACAATCCAAGCATGACGATGCTTCCCCACGACAACCCTCACTCCCAAATCATCTTCTCGCTCCACAACCACAACCGTGTAAACCATCCCACCACCGACCTCCGCGCACTCCTTGGCAGGCGCTCCCCCAAGCGCTGAATCCAGCAAGTCATCGACCGCGGAATCATCCGCACCAACACCATCCAAACTGACGGCGCCGCACCTCCAGAGGCAGGAACCATCCTCACCACCGTCGTCCCTGGCGCAGTCCCCGCCGAAATCCAAGGTGACGGAGACGGCAAAGTCCCGGCCACAGCCGCCGCAGGTGGGGCGGTCTCCAGCGCGCCTCCTCATGTCGGCGGAGATAGCGGAGCGGAGACGGGAGGCGAGGGAACGGTCCGGGACAGGACGGAGGAACACGGCATGGAAGCGGCAGGGGAGGGAGGGCGGGTCGGATTGGAGACGGAGGGAGAGGGCATTGATCGATTCGAAGGGAAGAGGAGATCGGTAGATCTCGGTGGACTTGAGGAAGAAGGGAAGACCTGAAGCAGAAGAACACGAAAAGGGTTAGGTAGACCGCGAGATCGAGAGAGATAAGGGAGGAGCAAACCTAGGAGGAAGGAGAGGAGCACGGAGAGGGTGAGGAGGAGACGCTTTCGTCCGGGCTTTGTGGGCCTCTTTTCGGATGCCGCTTCGGCGGCGCAGGCGGCAGACGAGGCGGAGGCGGAGGCGGAGGCGGAGGCGAGAGGAGGAGAGTCGTCGGCGATCTCAGCCATCGCAGTTTGGGTTTCGTCCAGACAGTCAACTGAAGAGCGCCGGAGAAAGCCCAGTGAGCCGGTTCGGTTGGATAGTATTGTAAGCAAACCGGATCGATTCGGTTCGTTCCCCACAAAGAAGCTCGGGAAATATCTGAATTAAAAAAATATATTTCATGAAGACATAAAAGAAAATAATTAAAGGTTTTTTAAAAAGTAGTTAAAGTACGAGGAAATATTTAAAATTTTTAAATGGTAATTTATTTTTAATTATTGTGATGAATAATTTAACGGTCAAATCAATGTTGAAATAAATTGGGAAGTTGAAACTAACGCTCTGTTTGGGAGGAGGTGAGGGAAAGAGAGGGAAAGGTAAGGAAGGGGAAAAAAAAATTTACCTGTGTTTGGGATGGGGTGAGATAAAGAGGGGAAGGGGAAAGCTTCCCCTTCCATGCTCATGAATAAGCACAATTCTAGGGATGGCAACGGGTTCGGGGATTCGCGGGGAAGCCTTCTCCATCCCTGTCCCCGAAACCCAAACCCATATACCATCCCCGTCCCCATCCCCGTCGGGTATCATAATTTAAATATCATCCCCATCCCCGTCGGGTTTCGGGTATCCAGCGGGTTTCGGGGATCCCCGCGGATTTCGGGGTTGGTTTTCCCCGTGGATATTTTCATGGGTATCCCCATACCCATATCCATCCCCATCCCCGTCTTATTTTTTTTTTAATATTAATTTATATATATATATATATATATATATATATATATATATATATATATATATGTATATATATTATAAAATCCTTACAAAATAACATTATAAAACCAAATATTAAACTCTAAAACAAAACATTATCTCTAAAACATCCAACTAATGCATAATCGATACAATAAGTTTGAAGTTCTTCCATTCTTCAATTTTTCAAAATTTTGACACCACTTATCCTACAAAAGAAAAAAAATAAAAAGAGTTAACTATAAGATGGGTCGGGTTCGGGGATGGGGACGGGGAATATTTGGAATACCATCCCCGACCCATCCCCGTTTTCCGAGATTCGGGGATTCCCCATCCCCATCCCCGCTTTCTCGGATTCGGGGATTCCCCGGTCAAAATGGGTTCGGGGAACGGATTCCCCATCGGGTCCGGGTCTAATTGCCATCCCTGCACAATTCCTTACACCCCAAATCGGGGTGTAAGGAAGGAGAAGTAAATATTAGAGATCTTTATTCCAATTTTACCCATCCATCCTCGTTTCTAAACCTTCGCCACTCGCCTCCAGCCACACCGGAAGCCTGCGGCGGCGCAGAGGAGGCAGCAGAAGAGGTGGAGGACGGGGGAGAAGAGGATGGCGGGGTCCTCAGTGGCGGCGGCACCCTCGTCGGTGGTGGTTGGGCGGAAGGCGGAGTATCTGCCCATCGAACAAGGCGTGACCGACGGGTGGGGCGGGCGGCGGCCACGGAGGAAGGTGGGGGGACGTCGTCGAAGCCGATGAGGCGGCAGATGAGGGAGGGGAAGGCGATGGAGAAGAATGCACGGCTTTGGTCCGAGCCGTGGCGGCGCAGGAAGGCATCCACGTCGGAGCAGACGGTGCCGATCTGGGGCGGGGCGGAGGCCGAGAGGATGGATGCGGCTAAGGATATTCTTGACATTTTATATCTTTAATTTACATTTCCTTTCCTTTTAACCTTCCTTTCCTCCCAAACAGGTTACTTTTCTTCTTCTCCCTTTCCTTCCCTTCCCCTTCCTTCCCCTTCCATTAATGAACCGTCTCTCACCCGATCCAAACAGAGCGTAAGGTTTGGGGAGTGCATGCAAAGGAAATATTGGGTGAGGATTGATCACAAAGTCCAATTTGGATTTGAGGAGTCTTCTCCAATTTACCGTAAATATAACATACTTTTATTTTTAAAGGTTTGAAGTCTTTTAAATAACAATTTTTTATAAAAATTTTTAGGAAATTAGTTTCTTTCAAACTAGGAAATTAGTTTCTTTGACCACCTAAAATAAAATTAAAGGATAAAAATGGGTACTTGGGATGTCACCCAGTACCATACTTTTTAATTAAAATCATATTACTTTTTCTTTTTTTAATTAAAGTCAAATAGATGTCTCTTCTAACTTTAACAGCCTACAATATTCCTATATTATCTGATCATTAAGTCGTATAGAAATTAACAACTAACTTTTATACATTGTAAAAGCTAGTTACTTCATAATCAATCATGATGATCAAATATTCATTTGAAATATAGTAAATATTATGGAGTTTTCATTATTTATTCATTGAAATATTATTTTAATTAGATTATCAGAGAAGTAAAATCAAAATGATATAAAGTTACACATGAATGATCATGGATTATAAAGATATTTCAGACAATTTAAATCAAATGGAGCGCTCATTTGACTTGGATTAGAAATAGGACACCCATATGATGAAAATGCTATTGGAAAAATGAATTGAAAAGGAGAGGTGGATGAAGGAGGAGACATCATTGTGATAGAATTTTAATCTCGCATTGGGAGTTTCAAGATAATATGATTACTTTATAATGTTGCAAGTGCATTAATAATATCAATGTATGCAATGGGAGAGTCTCTCTATCATATGTGGGTGTGTAGAGAGTACAAATCCCGATATTGAACCCAAGTTAACTCATATTACTCATGATAGTTAACTTTAAATTTTAATTTGGTCGAAAGTTAATTTTTTAAAATAGTAATTATTTTAATTAAATCGATCCGATTTCAATTAATAATTTTAAAAATCAATTAAATTGATTAAGTTTTTTATTAATTAATTTTTTATTGAAGAGTCTTAATATTATTTTCAATTATATAATGAAGTCTGTGATCGAACATATAAAATTTATCAAAAAAATATAACTTATATAATATTTATTCTATAGTTTGAACCTAAATAATCAAACCCTTTTTATTTTTTTTTTATTTTTCCACATTTATAATTTTTAAAATATTTTTTAAAATAAAATATAAATATTAAACTTAAATCGTCACAAATTGTAAACGGAATATTTCAAATTGTGAACCACACCATTTTGAAAGCTAAAGTTAAAAGTTGAGATTTTTTAAATCGTCGAATTGACCATTCTGATCCATTGAACAGACGATTATGAATAGTCAAACCAGTAGTTCTGAATCGTCAAGGCGATTTTGAACCATGATTTGTCTACTTCAATCGATCCGATCTAATCTAACTTTTTTCAATTTAGACGATGTTCAACACCAATCCTATAAAAGTAGGTTATTTCAGCCATACATGACTTAGTGTGTGATATGGCATATCTTTGTGGGTTTGACATGGTAAAAAGGAGTCAATAATCAATCCAAGTTGGCATCCGACCTAACATGTAACGATCAATGATCAAACTGTGCTTTGGCTGGCCCAGTAACGCCTCGAGACGATCAAATTACCGTAACATGTGGCTCGGCCACATGCTCTTACAACTCGGCCACTCAAACAGCTCGACCACACGCTCAGGTCAGTTCGGCCAGACATTCAGGTCAGCTCGGTCACTCATTTAGGTCAACTTGGCCACATATACAGGTCAGCTCGGCCACACATTTCAGATCAGCTCGGTCAGCTCGCCACACATACAGGTCAGCTCGGCCAGACATTCGGTCAGACATTCAGGTCAGCTTGGCTAAACATTCTGGTCAGCTTCAAGCCACACATACAAATCAGCTCAGCTAGACATTCAGGTCAGCTCGACCACCCATACAGGTCAGCTCGGCCACACGTTCAGTTCAGCTCGGCCAGTAATACCAACGACTCGGCCGCTCAAACTCTCTTCTCGCCACCCTTGGTACTAGAAAATAGCCAAGCGTGAAAATGTCGCCAAGAGGATAAGGACGGGTTACTGGATTTCCAAACCTAATCCCCTAAATTCTCACGTGCTTGTATTTGCCACCGCCAGATGAAGATAGTCAGCTCTGCTAAACCGTTGGATAATTAAAAACCGTCAGTGTTAGTGCCTTGAATGGCGCATTGACAACAAATCACACACGTTGCTCTCTGAAGATCGTGCTCCCCCGGCTGGTATATAAACCCTCATAGGGATGAAGGAAGGACTCTCTCGAATTCTAGACACTTGCATACTACTTTTTCCTTCTTCCTTCTTGTTCTTGGCTGACTTGAACGTCGGAGTGGACTCGTCGGAGATCCCCGGCACCTTGCTAATCCACTCGTTCAATTCTCTTTTTTCTAAGGTTTTTCTCGTCAACGGGATAGACGAAGATTGAGGTGACATATTATTGACTGATGGCTTGACTGTCGACGGCATCCAACCGGAACAGTCTGCAAGTTAAAGCTGATTCATAAGTTTAAGAGTGAAAGGAAAAGAAAGTAACTGATTTTTTCTGCAAAGTATACTATTTAGCATTTCAATGAACCCCTCAGCAGTTATATGGTACTATACTCGATTCATGGTTTAAAATATCACGCCACACTCATCGGTATGACATCATACTTACTTCCTGGATTCATGATTTAAAATCTCGTGCCATACGGGTACGTACGCAATGGTCGGCTTAAGGACCACTCAATCTTTGTATTTGCGTTCAACAAAGTAAATGGGATCACAGAAATACCAAGCAATAGATCCTTACCATTGCTTTTCTATGAATGTTTTCCCTTTACACAAAGCCTTTTCAGGACCCTGGAAATACCATTTTGGATCCCAAATACAGCAATCATTTGTGATTTATTCTATGGGAAGTTGAAGTGCTACTCTATTCACTAGTTCAAACATGTGAACTGTGAGAGTCGGAAGAACTTTTTCTTACCAAATCCAATCCACAAGGCAAGATTGGTGACGAGCAATCTGTACACTTTTCTCCGCGAATCTCCAGTCATACTACATAATCGTAGTAAACCAAGAAAAGGGTATCCGGAATGATCAGTGGCAAGCTATCTATGTACTGGTAGAAACGCTTCAAATTATCAATCTCCAAAGTCATTGTATCAACCACATCACTCTTGTTTGTAAGCACCCATAGGTCTCTCGAGCGCACTCTCTTAATGCTTCCTCTACAAAAGGGGCAGGATTGAGACCTCACATTCCTGCAAAGCATAATTCACAAAGAACTTGATTCATATAGTCGATCGATAACACGGATGTGAATCGAGAATTTACCAGCCACGATAGCATTTTATGCACATAGCATGGTTGCAGTTTGGCAGCACCATCTTGGTGCAAACCTCCAGACAAATGCCACATTCATCGTCTCGATCCAAATCCTTATCGAAAAGCTTCTTCCACTCTTCTGCCCTTTTCCTGCCTGCTATCTCCTTCGCTCGGCCCTTCTCTGCCAAGTTACCTTCAAGCTGTTGAAGGGAAGGATATATAATACCTGCAGTTCAAGAATCTTTAACAGACATACACAAAAGAAGAACTTGAATTCTGATTACTCACCGTAAAATTCTCGAATACTTGCCCTCCTTTCGAATGTAGATATGGTGGTCACACCATCTGCATAAACCTGCAACACAAGCCTCAAGGTCACTTATTCTCCAATGCTTATGCGAGAACTTGTTGGAAGAGTACCTTGTAGACCAGTACTTGAAAAAGCCCTAAATGGCTAGTAAGGGCATAACAAGTGCAGTCCAACCACTGAATTAGGTAAAGGAAAAAGGGTGCCAAGGGGCTACAAGACAACCTCATCTGAAGGCAAGCACCACCATAAGCCCTTTGAACAGCACCTGCCCTGCAATCCCAAAAGAGTCTCCTATATATCAAATTCGCAAACCGAGAGGCAAATATCTGATAGCAACCCTTTGATTACTGAAACTAATTGGGAAAAGAGAACATATGAAACATGAAAGAAGGAGAAACTACAAGGTGTTGGCATGGTTGATGTCAGCTTCAAGGGCTTTGAAGGAGCCTCTGAAGGATGGTGGCAACTGGCCCTGAAACATGACTCCAAAAACCCCCAAAAAATTATTGATGGCAAGAGAAGAAGGAGAGATTAGGATCCTTTGGGCAGTTGCCTTGTGGTTTGATTAAATAGAAGAGGGGAAAATATTAAAAAACAATCTGTGCAATGAAAGAAAGTGGACCACAGAAGGAAGGCAGGAAGAAAAAGCAGTTCCTGCCATGGAAAGCTAACAAATAAACAAAACAAAGGAAGAAACATGGTGCGGCAATAAAAAGATCAATTTTTTTTATAAAGATTTGAGCTTTCAGTTTGCACTTGAAATCCATTTATCACGACACCAAATGCCTATCAAAACTAATCTCCGCCATGGATGACAGGATCCAAGCTACTACGATCTGTATAATATATGATTTTGTCGGAGAAAGGGAAGTGGATCGATGACATTGGGGGACCATTTCTCCACTTTGGGGGGAGGAAATGGAATTGCGGGGGCTGTTGATTTGGAGCATTTCCATCTTCCCCCACTGCTCACAACCAAAACCACACTAGCGAGGAAGATAGTGGTCAGATCTGGTCATTTTGCCTAAAATATTATGTCTGTGAATGTGAATGGGGAAAATTTTGATCTTGCTCAATCAAACTAATAAAAGACTACCGATCGAATGAGAATGAAAAAATTTGCTTGTTCCATTGAAGAAGAAAAGCAAGAGAGCTGACCGTTCCGCAATCTGCTTGCGCTGGTTTTCTCTGTTTGAAAGAGACTCGCGATCGATGATGGAGATGGAGAAGTGGGAGGAAGCAGCAGCGCTCGATTCGCCATGAGAGGACATTGGGCGTGGTAGCTTTTCGGCTCATCCACCATGAGCGGTCGATGAGTTTGGTTTTTTTTTATTTTTTAAAAATTAATTACTGCTTATTTTATATTTTTCAGTCTCATTCTAAAAAAAATTAAAATAATAAAATATTATTTTATTATGAAAAATAAAAATTAAGGTTGACTAATAGAAAATGTGAAAATATGGTTATAGTAACGCCACACGCCCTAACCTTGATCGTACAATTTTAAATTTCTTGCCGATGACGCAACCTCATTGCATAACTTCTTTTCTCTCCCGACGTCGCAACCTCATCGCACAAATTCCTTTTCTCCTCCGACGCCACAATCTCATTGTACAACTCCAAATTTCTTCCAGACGACGCAATCTCATTGCACAACTTCTTTTCTCTCCCGACGCCGCAACCTCATCGCACAAACTCCTTTTCTCTCCCGACGTCGCAATCTTATTGTACAACTCTTTTTCTCACCGCAACCTCTCCTACACACGATCCTTTTCGATTTTCCCTTCCTCGCGCAAGCAAGCCAATGCCGCAGCCCTTCTCGTGAGTCTTTTCCTCTACGCATGATGCCACCCTCTCGTTCCTCCTCAAGTTTGCCGACATCACTCATCCCTCCTACTCGCTTCAAGGTTCCATCATATTCTCTTCTATAGATTTTCAGACCTAAGGGTGTAATCGAACCGAATCGAGCCAAATAGTAAGAGGCTCGAGCTCGAGCTCGGTTCATTTTTTCTAAGCTCGAGTTCGGCTTGAGTTTGATTCGAACTTTAATTCTTAAGTTCGAGCTTGGCTCGTAATGAAATTAAATAGTTTACGAACGGCTCGAGTTCGATTCGAAAAAGGCTCGTTTAAAGTTAAATGAGTTTAGTTCGAACTCGGTTCGAAAATAGCTCGTTTAAAAGTTAAACGAACTTAGTTCGAGCTTGACTCATTAATATATAAAAAAAATTTCGAACCGAAACTCGAATAGCTCGTAAGCAGCTTGGCTCATTTACACCCCTATCCAGACCACTTTGATTTTACTGGATCAGGGACCTAGGTTCCTAGATACATTTTCTAATTTTCTTTTTTAGAAAATAAAAAATAATATATCATATTAAATACATTTTCTATTTTCTAAACATTAGATCAGAAAATAAAAAATAAAAAATAAAAATTAGAAAAAAGTTTTCCAAACCAAATACCTCCTTATTTTCCTTTTTTTAATAACATTAAAAAAATGTCTTAATTTGTTACTGTAGAAATTTTTTCCCCACCCTAAAATTCTTTCCTTCTCTGTTCCCTCTTTCAAAGTAAACAGAGCGTAATAATTTGATAATTTTAACTAATATATAAAAAATATTTTAATATAATAATATTCTGGATAGAAATTTTAATTAAATTAACATGTAGATAAAATCCTTTTAAAAATATAATAATGAAAGGAGTACTTTTTTGTCCTTTATTGATTGTTATTCTTTCTTTCTTGTCTTTAGTAATTTTTCATTTTACTCTAAAATTTTAATGCTTTTTTCAAGTGACTTCGCAAACTCTCTGAATTGTCATTTTGCATCTAAAGTTTCATTTTCATGGTTGAAATATAACGAGGGGATGCTCCTCTTCTATGTCGATCTATCTCTTTTGGATCCGCGCTGAGCTAGACCCGCATCCTCTTCCATAAGTAACTATCACTACTAGTGTTCGCTTCCTCTCGAAAGAATTTCGATAACAAAAATGAAAAAAATGAAAGTTTAAGAGGCAAACTGGGAAAAAATGTTTGTTTATTCGGTTAATTTTGCTAATATTTATTTCCCGAGGACTTTTTTGAGAACTTTGTAGGTTGCTATTATTTTAGCCTTGCACTTAAAGTTTTATTTTATTAATTTGACCCTTGGATTTTAAATATTGTTAACTTGGTCCCTACATTTTGATTTCCAATTTTTGTGGGTTTAAGTTATTAGGTCGACTAGGCTGCCAAACGACGTGGCTCAGCACAATCCGATTCGGGCTATGTCCGGCACGACCCACAAAGGAATTGGTCATGTCGTGTCGTGTCAAGTTCGATTGGTCCATAGGTTGGGTTGGAAAAGGATGGCTAATTGGCTCGTGGGTTAGGCATGATTCGGGTTCTAGCTAGCCCATTTAAAATTTTAAAATTTTAAAAATATTTTTTAAAAAATAATAAATAAACAGATTAAAAATTACTTAATTATTTTTTATTTGTCATATTTTCTCTATCTTTTTGGATTTTTATTTTCTAAATATTTTCCCTTATTTTTTATTTTTATTAATTTATTTAAAAAATTAAGCTTAATATCCAAATTACTTAACTATTTTCTAACTATTAATAACGAAATTAAGCTTATAACTTCAAAAAGATGACATGTTTCTCCTACTCTCGAATAGCAAATACTAACACATCATGATATCCAACAATAATATCGTCACACGATAGATCTTATAATCATCGTCGAAGTTGATTCTCCAGTACTCGCGTGTGATTCTAGTATAATTGATTTAGCTCGATCATTGTGACTCAACCAAGAAACCATATAATTGTTACATTTAGTACGCAAATTCAAACAATTGATATTAGAGATGAAACATCGAAAATAAATAGCATATTTTTTGTTTCTTTTGAAGGAAGATTCTAAGACCATAAGTGATTAATTCAATATCGCAATGGAAAACTATTGATTAGTTGCAAATATGCAATTGAAAAAAGAAATCACTCTAACTCCTCGAAAAGGAGTTTAGATCTTAACTCTAGGTCTTGAACTGAATAGACCAAAGTCGATAGATATGGCAGCAATGATGACGATGACATCGGTGATCAATTTGGCCAATCCTTTCGAATTTCAAAGTAGTAGTTCATGTCTAAGAAGCACTTTCCATCATCGTCCACAAACTGAAACCAAAAACAAAAAAATAAAAGATTTTTTATCGTGTCATTGGTGGAACAAAACATGTTTACCTTCGTCTTTGCACTGTATGATCCCCTTGCAAGGTAGCCAGCCGGAGTAGTCTCTTCTTCTAGTTCATATATGTAAGGCTCCTTTTGCGGGCTAAATGTCCCCAGCATCACTTTATTATTCTCGACTGAACAATGAGAATGTATACATATAAAATTTCGATCACTAATCATTAAAAAAATATATAATTCGAATGCCCTTATTATGAATATTCACAAAAGTTAGGAGGCACCTTTCATCCCTTTTTTCCAAACAATGTTAGTGTATCGGAGACCCGAAACAATGTTGTTGGCGACGATGAAGGAGAACTTGAGACGATAGCGAGAACCTTCCTTGAGCGCGAATGCGAAACCCTTTGAATCAGGAACAAAAGGAATCGGCAAGACTAGATCAGGACGATCAGGAGTCACTATGATCAACTCATGAAACTTCACATCCGGGTCAAGTGTCTCTGAGAACACCAAAGCACAACACAATTGGGCAAAAGGGACTCAAGGCAACATTTTTTTTTTCAAAATTGCTAACGATCAAGTTATAACAATCAAAGTATATCGATTAATTACCCCCGACTTCATTGAGATCGACACTTCCAAGGAGTTGCTCCTTCCACTTCCTCAAGCTCTCATCATCCTATAGACTCCACAAAGTTATTATCTCATCATCGAACGCTTGATGTAAGAAAATTATTCGTAAAATTAAGGAAGCACCTTGTCCATCTCAAGTTGTTCCTTGAGCCCCATTTGTGGACCGAGCAAAATAGCTCGCTTCTCATCATTGTCATCGTCACCACCACATTCATCGTCGGTGACAATCGAGGTAGAGCTCAATTTGCGAGTGACCTTGTCCTCATCATCAGTGTTGTGCCCACTCGTTGCACTATTATCTTTCTCCATGTCCATGAGTACACAAAATGGCAACGGAGGCCTATTGAGCTATTGGGAGCTCCGGAGGCAACACCAACACCTTGGCTCTCGGTCTTCTCCTCTCGTGCCTAACAAGCGATCGACACACACAAGTCAAGAGGAGGGAGAGGATGAAGAATAAGAGGTCTTTGAAGGGAGAGAAATACGGTAGATTTGCGACAAATGGAAGAAATTTTGTGATCGAAATTATGAGGCAATTAGTGAAAGATGGCTAAATACAAGGGGACAAGTGGTGGGAGGGTAGCAAATTCAACTCCTATATCGAAGTAATTAAGAATTCAAACATGAAGTGAATTAAAACTTACGAATTATATAATTTATATTCGATCGATACTTGTTGTAATTATTTTTTTTCAAAGAATTTTTATTTTTAAATTTATAATTATTTAATCTTAATTTATCTTCTCATACAATAAATGCCTACTTTGTTTTCATTTGTAATTGGAATATTTTTAAGATATACGAGGGGTAATATGGAAATTTTTACTTTTAATTATTCTATTATTGTCTTACTCACCTCATAGTTTTAAATATTATCAAAATATCCTCATACTTTACTATTGGTTTGAAAATATTAGGATAAAATAATAATGGAAAATTGTATGAACTAGTTTGAAAATAGTTATGAAAGCACAGGGGATGAAATGATAATAGGGATATTACGAGGGCATTTCGAGAAAAAAGGGTTTATCGTTCAAAAGGGAATTTCTCCGTTGTATTTTCTCGTTTGGGGGCCCACACCGAAAGGGTTCGCGAGGCTGCGGCGAAATTGCGATCTTCCCGTGGAAGGCGAGCATTTCTCCTCCTCCTTCCTCTTCCTTTCCGATCCGCGTTCTTCTTGCAGCCTCTCAGATTGATCTTCTCTGTGGCCAGATCTGGTGAGGGCTGGTTGTTTGGAGGATTGGTTCTTTCTTACGGGATAAGCGGAGGTGGGTGGGTGGCCGTGCCGTGCCGGTGAAACGACATAGCTTCTGGCGATCAAGGTCAGACCTTGTGTTGATCCAGTGGGCTAAGGTTTTCCCCTCTCTGTCCCTCTCTCTCTCTCTCTCACTCGCTTTTTACTGTTTCTTCTGCTGTTGATGTTTATGCGTTGAGGTTGCTTGGTTCTGTGATGTTGTGTTTTACTTGGACGGAAGTAATAAAAGGAAATAAAGAAAGATCAAAAAATCATTTTTATTAGATTAATTGGAAGGAAATAGAGAGAACGTAGGAATTTGATTCGATCCGTTTTACCATTGGTATTATTTTGGCCAAAATGGGCAAAAGTAGAGAGAAATGAATTTATGCCCCTAATGAAGACATCAATCCTTGAAAGTCCCAACTTTTCACTTGGCTGCATCAATTTTATTAATCAAATAATCAATCGGTATTATATTAAGTTGAATTTTTGTTGGTTGTGGTGTATCCTTTGCGTTATCGAGTGTAATTGATTCTCTCAAAGTAGTATTGGTTACTATGTGATAAATCTAATGTCTATGAACTATGAATTTATTTAATATAAGATCATTGTGCTTAAGATTTAGAAGTGATACTAAGACATGCTTTGTCTAAATAATTTTAGGTAACAGTGGTGACAATTAGCTAAATATTCTTATTTTATGTTTCAAGTCTACCAATGTAAGCTCTAGTTCCTTGTATTATGTTCGGCACCTGTTAGTACAAGTGTAAATGATATGATGTAAAATGAAAAGAAAGGTTAAAACTACAGAAAAATCTGTGATATTATTCAATTCTTTCGAATGCTAGTTTTAGAAGGATGTTTTGCAGTTGGCATATGAGAATAAAATGCCCAAGTTTTAAATGTTTGAACATGTAATATAGTTCTAGATAATGTTGCGATGGGCACCACCTATTGAGCAATTTGCCTGGACCAAGCTGGCTCAACTTCATCCAGATCCATACCTTGAATTCTTCTAGGGCCACTCACAACTCTCTCTTCCTCCTCATTTTCAATAAGGAGTTAAAAAATTTATTTCCAAGATGCTATTACTTTTGCTGCCTCCTTGCTCAGTGTGGTATCAACTATCCAATGATGCTACTACCTTTAGCACCTCATTGCTTGGTATGGTATCAACTATTCAATAGGAAGTTCCTATTTGCTACATGATCCAAGTTTTGCACAATAATTTGGTTACTATTTCCATTTCTTATTTTTGCTAATGGTGTGGTTACAGAAAAAAAAAAAACATTCACAAAGAAACTAACAATTCTTCTTTAAAATTTTGATACTGTGATGATCTTTACATATCTTTTGTTTATAGTTTCTGCCTTTAGGTTTATATATTGCATTATCCAGCTAATATGATCACTGTTGGAATTTCATTTTGCAGGCATTGCTAATTAGGGAACTATCTAAGTAGGAGTATCGTCATGGCATCAAGGCGTCATGTTAGGTACTCTCCTCTTGATGCATACGATGATGATGATCATGTGAAAGAAGACCTTCGCTTTGCCTACAACCCCAGGGCCCTTGATAGAGTTCCATGGAAATCAGTTTTCCTTGCACTTTTTCTCCTGGCTCTTGGGATGCTACTCCTTATTCTTTCAGTCTTCATCTTTACAGGCCATATGGAGGGTGAGCAATCCCAAGCATATGGCCTCTTGACTCTTGGTGTCCTTGCATTTCTTCCAGGTACGCAACGAATATCCCCGATATCCATTTCTGGAATTTCTATAAATTTATCTCGTCTCCCCTTGTCTTTTCTTTTTCTATCAAAATAGTCAAGGAAATCTTGCTGCTCTCTCGTTCTATCTCTTTTGCTCTATCCCTCTCTGGTAGACATGTCCATAGGTGAAGTTGATGAATCATTCGTATGGACTCATCACTTATGTTTATTGCAGGTTTCTATGAGACACGGATCGCATATTACTCTTGGAGGGGTGCACCAGGGTATCGGTTTTCCGCCATTCCCAGCTAGTCATAATGTGACATCGTAAAGCTCGGTAACATGATGCATCCTACGAACGACATTTCGATCTTGATCTCTGTTGACAATGTAGCTTGCTATGCAATTTCTAGTTGCCATTGTGATCTTATAGTGAAGAATTTTCTCTATATTTGTTATACATCATATTGCACGAAATTTTCAATGTCGATAAGTGCATGTTATGACATTGTGATCTTGTGGTGAAGAATTCTTCTACGGGTTTGTTAATCGCCTAGTAGATCCATGTTTTGTTATGATATTTGTTCATGTGCTCATATAAATAATTATGATTTGTATTGTGTCTTACTGTTTTGTTTGCGTTAAATCCTGTTTACTTTGGAAAATGAAATAAAATAGTAACAAGGAGATTAAAAAGGATAGTCTTTAGTGTACAAAATTCTCGTCAATACAGGATCTCAAGGAAGGGGAATAGCCTATTGTACTTAAGAGGTTATTTTCGAGACTTAATGAATTTCAGCGCCAGCTAGTGTGCATAATTTATCGTTCTGCCAGCCAACCAATACATGAAACATTTCGATAGGTATGCGAGTGTCTTCTACGATCGTGTGCATACTGTGTCTGCGTCTGCGTCTTCAGTAGTTCTAGCCGCGAGCAAAGCTCAGCTGTTGATTCTCAACCAGAGCCATCAGTTGGATCTTCAGCGAGCCACAACTACAAACTAGGGCAAATAAACAAATTCGACAAGGTAAACTATAAGCTTTGTCCTCATCAACTTCTCTTCCTCAAGTCCACTCTCCTCGCCCTTTGCAAGTGTGTTTAGTTCTAACTAGGCAATCAAACTCCTACTCGGAATGAAATTTCAAACCTTGATTCATCCGCTCTACCATCCATACATACAAGAACTCGACTTTCACAGAATTACATATATAAACAAAGTGTGTTTCTCAAATATACAGAGCATCGTTTTCGCCTGAAACAACATCAAGATATATATAATACAACAAGAATGGAGACTTTGTCAGCCTTAAGAGCAACAAGTCGCAGTCCTTGTGAAGAAGAAAACTGTACATTATCGGCGTAGGCACCGGCTCATCGACATAATGGATGGAGTCGTCATTTACAAGGAAGGGCACCTCTCAAATGGTTAGGAAAAAGAAGAAGAAACTTTCCCACCGATGCTTGAGGTGGCCTGTAATCCCTCGGATTGAATGCTTTCGTTGCCTGAAGCAATTTGTCAGGACTCGGAGAGCGAAAGACGCCTAGATTTCCCGGTAGCGGCCTCGAGAGGAACTTCTACGGATGTAGGGCTTGATGAGGAGTCGAGGAAATTTCTCACCATTGGAATGTCGACCAGAGAGGTCGGAGAAAGACTGTACGCGTATAACTCCGTGGGTGTTGCCATAGGATGGTTAAATTTGCAATGGGCTCCAAACTTGCAGATGCCATATCTAGAATAAAAAATGCACAAGGGTTCTCCCTGCCAGAACGAAAACACGATCCGATAGTTAGCATGATCCTTGTCGTCGAAAGATGCACGCATCTAGTTCACAACAAAGCTTGGATTCCAATTGAGACAAAATACCAAAGATCATGTATGGATGATGACTCTAAGTTCCTAGATCAGATCATGAAACGCATAACAAATTCCAAATATAGAGATCAATAGTCATTGAACGCATAAGGCACCAGGTTTGTAGACCATGAGAGAACAATGAGGCATGAGAAGAATGAAAATTATCGTTCCGAGGGTTGGTTAAAAGGTAAGGTGTGTTAAAATTGTCATGTCAATATGTTTTCTTGGATGATGAATGCCTCGAGCATAAAAAAGAAACAGATGAGTACGGGAGAAACTTACAGGGCGTAAAGGAAGACCTAACGGACTCAGCATACAATTAGGGGGAGGAACGATTCTCTCTCTAGGATGATGGAACTTGCAAGCGGCGCCAAATTTACAATCTCCAGTCTTCATATAAAATTGGCATTCGGGTTGATCTGGTCTTTCAGGAAAGACATTGTCCCTTGCCATTAGATACTGACCCATGGGAAGAGTATTTGATCGGTAAGATGGGGCTGTCGCCTGAACCCCTGCCACTGTTTCACTCTGCCGAGATGCCCCATAGAACGGTGTTGTTCGTGGCAAAAGCAATGGAGTCTCGGATGATGAAACAGCTCCTAATTGTCCCTACATAAACAGAAAATGTTCGTCATAGTAGCATAATCCAACATCAGAAGGGTAGTGAAAGGGGAAATCATATAGTTAAAACCGTATATCAAAGAAGCAATCTGGTTATTGAGGTAGCATTTGATCTTGAGGTCTAGCTATAACTTTTAAGGAAGAAATCAAGCGCATAGATGTCACATTACCGATATAAAACAAAAATTCCCAAAAGTTCAAGGAGCAATGTTATAGAAGAAATTCTTTCTACACAGGCCTACTTCATTATATATTATCATTAGAACTACCATGATAACTATCGCAGGGAGAACTAAAAAAATCCTATTAACATGAAATGATTATCATAGGTAGAGAATGAAATTTACCAAATATTCAGGGTTTCCTGCAAAGTTTATCTTTCTAACAACACTAATAGGATCATAATGCCATTCGCATTGCACTACACAGTTAAACTGGGAGCATTTTCAAAAACTTATTCAACTGTGATCAATGAAGTGTATGCCAATATAAAAGGTCTTTTGACAATGTATATGGTTTCCAGCCAAATCTAGTATATGTTGCCGATCCAGCTTATATATTGTTTACTATCAGAGGTACATTTGTGAAGTAGCATGGTTGCATCTAGGAGATGGATTAAAAGCAAAAGAAGCCAAATCATAAAGAAGAGCACCGAAATCATACTATGTGCCAAAATTCTTTCTTGCATTTTGTTTCTATAGGTGTTAAATAGCGAAGAGCAACCACTAAAAAATGAAAGACAAGAAAGGTTGAATATGTTTCAGTGACTTCTATAAGCACTACAAAAGTCCTAATCGGCATTAACCATTAAAGCATACATTCTTCAAATTGGAAAGTGGAATCTGTAAGTCCTCCCAATGGAGCTACTCCCTGAAAGAAAAATGATGTCATTACACAAACAAAGAGAGGAAAGGTTAGCTATGAAGATCTAACATTCTCTAACACAATCTTATGCGGAGGAATTCTCAAACTTCCAAGATTATGTTCCTTTTGATCCCTAGTGAATCCTAGTAAAGCTACAGATTCCAAGTATGTGGCTTCTGTCAAAAGCAAGGAGAAGAGGAAAAAAAAAGAACTCTTTTGAGATTTCACTGCTTTTTTACCAGCAACTATCTTCTGCTTGCTCATATCCACTGGCCTTTCATTTATTTCTGTGATTCTTTTACTTGTTTTGTAAAGTAGCTTCCTTTGTTGTATTTGTAAGAAAGGACAATTATGAAAAAATGATAAATCCCAGTCAGTCTCATGGACTCAATCCCTGGGGGTGGCCGGCCCGGTCCTACGGAAGTTTCCCACCGACCACCAGGGTAAATCGGGAAGCGCATACGGCGGTCAATCCAGATGCCCAGCATCCTTTGATTGCGTTCCCCATTTGGAAGAAAATTCTTGCAAATACGCCGTAGTTGGGGATCGAACCGCGGGTCCCTGGGTCACAACCCGGATGTCCTACCGTTGCACCATTGCCCCGAGGACAAGAAAGGACAATTATGAACGAGGACAATGTAGAAATGAACCACATAAAGGTGTTAATATACTAACTACACAAAAATTGTTTGTCTATTTGAATAAACAACCAGATAAACAGACTTCTGGAATGATCCACACTTTGGTCTTTATTGTACAGTCAGCCATAAATGGTATGGGAAGGTGCAAAGGAATATTCAATATGCCCGTCATAGAGAACCAAGGATGTAGCTCGCTTGCTTTGCATAGGATAAAAAACCAGGCTATGACTGGGACTGGATTTTGCACGAAACCCCATTAACTGAATAATAACTATGGGATATAAATAGTGTTGGGCATGTACAACTTAGCCCCTTTTCAATTCCAGAAAAGAAAAAAGGAGGCTGTGATCCCAAATCCTTCTACACCATCGGTTATGTTAGACATAGTGAAAGTATATTCGTCCACGACTGATTTCAGAGTAGTGTTGATCCAATTTCCCAGAATGATAAGGAATTGAATGAGTTTATTTTGATGAACATCAACAAAAACTTTGATGTACGATAGTAAGGAAAGGAGAGGAAACAAGAATGCTCTTTTAAAAATAAAGAGGAAGAAATATCATCAGGTTAAAGAAGAAAAATAACAGACTGGAAGAGCAGCAGCCTTCAGTTTTTGTGTGTTTTTTTATTTTTAGAGGACAGCAAATGAGTTTGTTCTGTGGATAAGAGTGGTTGATCATCAAGTATTAAGATAATAAAAAAAATAAGAATGGAAGAGAAGGATTGATGTACGCTTCATAAGAGTAAGAGGAATACATGACTCTTTCCAAATTTGGCATGAATCTATGTGTCAGTAAGAAAAAATCCTGGTCAAACAGGAACTCATATTAATTTTTTATAGTTACATTAGTTGCCAGCAAACAAAACTTCCTTTCTCAAGCTACGATGAAATAAATGAACGAGACTAATAAAACAAATTACCAACTCTATAATTAAAGATCCAATCAGACACCTAACTGCTGATAATGTTATGTACCTGATGGATCCTAATGCCCCTCCATCTTGGCTAATTTCAAATGAACTGAAGTTAACCAAATATATATTCATGAAGGGGTCTTTAAATATAACATTACTCTCAGTTACTTGTACAGTTTGGCATTCTTGAATATGTTGTGGTCATACGTTGGTTCTAAGTCCACTTCAGTTCAGAGTACATAAATTCATGGCCATTAATGTATCGTCCAAGCTTGCATCATTTCCATCTATACAGAAGTTCACAAGAAAATTTGAAGAAAAACTATCAAAACTAACTCTGCATTTGATATCCATATAATTCCGCAGATTGAACTATCATTTTTCTTAATCAGAAAAACTCTGAGGGACAGCAATATATAAAATGATCTTATTTCTCTGATTTATGAATATTCTGGAAGGCAAAGGAGTATGAAACAAAGTTTGGCTTACCGGAAATGTGTTCCAGCTAGGGACTTGAACTAAACCTTGAGGAACAATCACTTGAGCATAGCTTGAAAGACCTTGCCATCGCGGACTAGCTATGAAAGAACCTCTCGACAGGGGCCAGTTTGTTAAACCCCCAGGATAAGATTGCTGAGGAGAAGTAGGAGAATGCACACCAGGATAAACAGTAGAGCCACGTAGTGAAACCATTGTATTAGAAGGCTGTGGATGGTGAAATTTACAAGTGCCCCCAAATTTGCATACTCCAGTTCTCATATAATATGCACATTCTATCTCATTCTACATAATATGTAAATTCTATGTTATTTAACAGACATCATAGGTATACACTTGGCAAAAAATTTAAAAAAAAAAAAAAAAGCTTAGAGATTAGCAAGTGGCAATTACAAACCGGACGAATTGGGTAGCCTAACATATTTAGTTGGACTCTACCAGCAATTCCAGCCTTGTCTCTAGGATGATGAAATTTGCATGTAGCTCCAAATTTGCATGTACCCGTCCGAAGATAGAACTAGCAAATGCAACAGAAGGCGAAGCAAGATCTTAAACCAAGAATTGAAACTCCAATACTGATAAAGTGAAGCTCATTAAGTGTGTATCATAGATTCAAAATGCAGTAGTTATTAAGTTGAACCATAAAGATACTTTTATGCATGAAAATTTTGCAAAATCATTCAGTTGTAAATCATACATAACAGTTCAAAATATAGCTAGAAATTAATGAGGATTCATTCAAGAATGCTGTCTGTAGAAGTATAAATATCAAATACAGGATAAACTACTAGAAGCTGAATGCAGAAATTGAGGATGATTGGAAATATTACTGGAAGATCACAGGTCTAAAAGCCTTGGCAAACACAAAATGGATGCAACCAAAAAATAGAAATATGGCAAAGAATTGACATCCACGAGTTAGAAGTGTGGGGTGCTGCATTTTAAGTTCAGCAAAGGATATTTTGATGCATCTTTATTTTTGAGAGAAAAATTCACACAGATGGCCTCAAGCAGACGGGACTGTCTTTTTTATAGAACAACATATAAAGGGGGTATGATACCTAATCATCCACACTGACAATGTTTGAGGACAAAAAGTGTATCAAATTGAAACTAGTTTACACAATCTTTCATTCTACAAGCAAAAAACAATCAAATTAGGAAGAAAGCTACTGCAAATTATTATGGTTAATCATTTTATAAAAAGTTATTAATTATTATTTTATTTTATTCATTTAAAAATATATATATTACTAAAATAACTTTTATTCCTCTTTCTTTCAGAAACACAACCTTATTTCCCTACCAACCTTGTTAAGAATCACTCTATTATCAATTTTCTTCTACCAACCTTATTTCCCTAGGAATCTTTTCTTTCACACTTTCTTTCACTCTAGGAAACACAACCTTATGGAGAGTGTCAAAGATAAATGAGATAATAATTTCATTGATGGTTAATTCAATTATAAAAAATTGTATATTTCTACAACTACAAAGGCAATTGAGAACACCCAAAATAAATAAAAAATAGAAATCATACATGTACAAGTAGACAACATACTGAAGTGACATAAGAAATTTGACATCTTTATTCCATTACTTTTTCTTGTATTATTCAGAAAAAATACAATAATTGTGTTGTGTGTTCTAAGTATTTTAGGTTTCAGATAAAAATAGGAAACGATGCAAGGCAAATAGTTTATGCACAAAATAGAACGAGTAGAATGAGTAAACTATTTGGAAGACAGTTACCTGACATTCAGGATGTCCAACCCTTTCAGGATATCCCCCTTTAATACTTGCTGTAGCAATAGCCTGAAGGTAGATAGGATCTAGTCAAGACCGTGATACTAATGAACTTGCATGTAGAGCAAATACTATGCAAAGCTAAGTTATATTACAAAAACCAACTCAACAGAGTAAATGGGCAAAAATGGCAACAGCAAGCAGCTGAGCACCAAACCAAAAAGGTGAAACCACCATCAGCACCAAAGTCTTCAATGAAGTATCTGGATACTTACTACATGTCTAAGAAATTTAAAAAGAACATTTCGTCTCATAATGATCATATGGTATATAAAAACCTTTTGATCAACATGATGTTGGTACTTGGAAGTCCCCACCTTATAGGCATCAACAGAAATAGTGGCATCAAAGACAATATTAATGGAAATAACTCTCAAAAAGCAATGCATATTTCATAGTCGTGATCAGTAACATTGTGATGGTTTTATCAGTGAAGGTATTGATACAGTAACATAATTAAAAGAAATGGAAACAAAGTCCAAGTGTTCGATGTTCGATACACTTGATGGTGAGGTGATGTTCGATGCACTATGTCTCCTGACACATGTAAGAAGAAATGTGGTCTTAAGAGAGCTTACATTATCTTTTCACAGTTGCAAGGTGGACTCCTTAATAAAGTGCATAATGATTACAACATCAGCGCATTGATAAATTAGCCATTACACATATCAAGTGCATAACCGGTGTGTAATAATGTTGACGCATAGAAATAGAGAAACCCCTTAATTATAATTTTATGTAGTTAAAAACTAATAACTGAATCACGCCAACTATTCACCATGTCATAAATGTGCAAGTCAACAGAAATATACAAGACTTGGAAAAGGAAAAAGGTGTAAAATGGTCGCTGCAATATTATTCATTCTCCAGAAAAAAGATAACTACAAAGAGGGACAAGAAACAAACAATTTTACCATCTGTCTGTTATGAGGATGATTGTATCTGCAAGTCATCCCGTATCTGCAAAGGCCAGTCCTAAGATAATAAGTACAGTCAGGCTCCCCTGGACGCTCAGGGTAGGATCCCGATTCCATGGATTCAGTCTCTCTGATACTCATTTGCCACATTGCTTCTGCACTTGTAACAAATGCGTGGGCTTACATTATACCAAAAATGAAAAAGGTACCAGCTTAATATGAAGACAAGAATTTGAAGAATGAACAACTGTGTCGGAAAAAAGAAATTCATGCACAAATAAGCTCAATTGTTCAAATGCAATCGTAATCGGAAGCGCAACTACTTCCTTTCCTTAACCAGAAAATTTTCGTAATTCGACCAGAACAACAGCTTTCTGACAAAAATTCGGAAGAAAATCAAATTGGGGGAAATGCATCGAAATTAACAAAGGAAAAATACGGAAAGATGCTAAAAAGGAAAAATAAAAATTAATCCTTTCCAGCGCATTGTTGCTTCTCACATAGAAAAGCCGGCAACTTCCGAATCCGATTCGTCAGACCCAAATCGCCCATTCACCGAGGCCCTAAGACGCCAATTTTAACTCCGTAATTCCCCCAAAACGAGACCTTTCCGACGAATCGGAAGAAAACACGAAAAGAAGGCAGGCAATCGGGGGCGATGAAGGATGAAACCCTAGTGAGCATCTGGAGAGGGGTAGGGTAGGCAGCTAACCTTCGTCCATAGAGGGGCGGCGCGATGTGGAGGAGGAGGCAGAGACCTCCGTCACGGAGACGGACGGCGGCCGGACGCCGCGCTTGTGGACCCCGGCGGCAGCGTCGTAGTCCATGGGCGGCGGCGGCCCTCAAAGGATCATGGTAAGGAGGAAGGGCGGCAGTGGCGAATGGGAGTAAGCTCCCATTGGCGAGGAGAGGGGGAGAAGAAATGGAGGAACGGAGCGGCGAAAGGCGCGGAAGAGGAGAGACTGCAGCCCCCCGTCTCCTCCTCGACCACAAAGCGTGAGGCAGTAGAGAGAGAGAGAGAGAGAAGGAAGAATAAAAACCACAACCATCCGCTCCATAGGCCTTCGTTTGTAGACCTGCGTCCTCTCTTTCATTTATCGATTTATAAAAAAGTAAAATAATAATTATTAATATTATTTTAATTTAAAAAATTAAACTATATTTTAATTTGGTAAATTTTTATATTCTATTTGGATGGAATGAGAGAGATTCAAGGAAGGGAGAGAAAAGAAGAGAAAGAAAAGAAATAAAATATTTATGTTTTATTTATTTGAAATAGATGAAAAATTTATTAATGTAATATGGTTATTTTATTTAAGAAAAGAAATGAAATGAAAGTTAAATATATAAAGTTATAAAAATATTCTTTTTTTTAAAAAAATAATAGAGAATGGATGAAAAATATAAAATTCTATACTACATGTAAAAAAAAATATAGGATATAGAAAATCCTAAAATATATAATGCATACTCTTTAGATAAATTCATGTCATTGAAAAAGAAAAAGATTAAGATTATCTATTTTTATATTTTAAAGTCTTTCCCATAGAGAGATTTGGTGAGGACAAAGACAACGTCGTAGAGTGCGAGTGGTTGAACATTGAGTGATGATAGTGCACGTTATGTGAGAAGTGACGGCACAAAGATGAGATATATAAAAAGATGAATTAATTTATGAATTAATATTTTAAAATATTGATAAAATTAGAATAAAATATTTTTAAATTTTGTTTCCTTTTCTTATATTTCAAATTGAAATGTAAAAAATTTAACAATTTAGACATACAAGATTGAAATTTATCTTTCTCTCTCCTTCTTTCCATCTTAATTAAATGAGGATTAAAATTTTTCTTCTTTATTTATCCTTTTCTTTTCTTTCCTCGTCTTCTTCTTCTATAAAAGGTGAAATTCGTCACTTTAGCGATCCACACGATCGGCCCCACGACTATTTGTTGTGAGGAGGTATCCTCATCTCCTTCCAAACATAGCATTAAGGGCTTTAAATATTTTGGTAAACTTTGCTTATACTCTTTAATATCAAGTTATATGTAAGAGATTTGAAGAAAGAGAAAATTCGATACAAGATTTATTTTATTTATTATTATTATTTTTAATTGATATTATGTATCAAGCCCTTTTAATCAATTAATCTAAGATAATTGATTTGATTCCATAGAAATTTTTTATTAACCATTAAGATAAATAAAGAAAACATAGATGACGGTCTAATTTAACAATTAAGTTATCAGATTCGCTACTTATTGAATCTCGAATTTCAAATGCTTGATTTATCATTGACAAATTTAACCATCGCACCGTGTCTCCCCAGAAGTAAATAAGTATATTTTATGAATAGATAAGTAGAGGATAATTCGGACTAAATTTTATGATTTAATTTAGTCTTTTATGACAGTAGATATTTGTTAGATGACATTGTTAATATAGTAGAAGTTAAATGAGTATATTTAAAATGGGCTTTAATATTTCATTTTATTTTCAAAATGCTCTTGTAACTTTGATACTATGTGTTTATTGCACCATTATCTAGTTAAGGGAACTTAGTGGGTGTATATTGTCAAGAGTTTAAAATTTATAGGGCTGAATTAAAAAAATTTGTGAATCATTCAATCAAGAATAAAAATAAAGAAAGTTGAAAAATAGACTTGTCTTCCGGTTTGCTAAACAAAATAAAGAAATAATTTTAATTTGGGCCAAAAATAAGAAAAAAGTGTTTTTTAAAAAAATATATAAACAATGTCCTATCATTTTTCCACACAAAAACATTCTTATTCCACCACAAATTTAATAGCGTCGTAATTATTATAACATGTTAAAATAAAGCTATTTAACTTAGTTAAAATTTTAATATTATTATATTAAAATATTACTTAACAATTTATTTTAAATTATTTAAATTTAATCAAAATCATTTTAAAATTGATGTATTAAGATATAGTTGGTATAACAATAAATATTATGTCAATTATGATACTAACAAAAATGTTCTTGGTTAAAATTGCAAATGGAGCATTATTATAGCAACACTCTTCACCAATTTAATTAAAATTACTGAAATTTATAAAAACTATTTTAATTTAATCAAAATTAATTTAATACTGTTATAGAAGCTACGACCATAGGTCGGAACTTTGAACCAGATCAACAGATCAATCATTAGGTCAGATCGATTACTCATTGACCTAGTTCAAGAAGTTCGATTACTCATTGACCTACATCGTGATCAACTGTAATTTTTTGATTTACCTCCTCACAAATGATCGTGGGATCAATCGTGTGGGATCACTAAGGCGGCGAATTCTATCAACTGTAATTTTTTAATTTACCTCCTCACAAATGATCATGGGATCGATCATGTGGGATCGCTAAGGTGGCGAATTTTATTTTTTTAAGAAGGAAAAAAAGTCCGATCCATGCATTAAAAGTTGAATCCTAAATAAATCGATCAATTACTTATTTAAACTGACAATTTATATATATATATATATATATATATATATATATATATATATATATATATATATATATATATATATATATATATATATATTATTTACAAAAATTATTCGAGATATGTTTAATAATAATTTTATTAAAACATATAATTTATTTAATAATAAAATTATATATACTGTGATTAACATCTAATGTAAAAAATTAATCAAAAGATATAAATGGTTCACGATTTAGTGTATATTCTTCTCGATCTATCTTTAAATTAAAGCTAACTATTGATTAGATAGAATATAATTTTTAAAGAATAAGAAGATACCTAGATAATTTAAATAAATATAATTTATTTTTATATTTTATATTTTTATAAATTTATATTTTTTAAATAAAAAATATAATAATATTGAATAGTCATGAATCATGAATCTCCTTGATGTTCCAAACAGTAGAAAATTAAAATTAAGGGTAAGTATTTCTGAAATCGTCGCACCGTTGATTTTTAATAGAGTCGAGTTAGCCACAATAACATTATTTTACAAAAAAAATAGAGTGAATTTAATCAATTTTAAGTATTTTTATAGTTGATAAAAAATATTTTAATATATTAGAGTAATTTTACTCTTCGTTAACACGCTAAACTGAAGTTGCGATATTATTTTATTTTATTTAAAAGGACACTTTTTGTCAAAAATAATAATAAGGGGCATGTTTTTCATTTTCGTCCTTTTTTTTATTTTGAGAAATAGGAGTTTTTTTTAGAAAAAATCTTTTAATTAAAAAAAGAAAATTAAAATTGCTTCCGGTCCTTGGACCAGTTGCTGACGTTTGAAGCAATTTTAATTAAAATTAAAGCAAATATTTTTAAATAATTTTTAATTAAAATTATTTTATGTTAACATATAAATTTTATTTTTATTATTTTTTTTTTCAAATATAGAATCCAAATTTTGCCGGCCTGAGAAGCGCGTCCTATTTGTACCCGACCCGCGGGCCCCGATGGCTCGGGGCGTTCGCAGCAATGAGCTCTACCTCCGCAAGCTCACTTCTCTTCCTCCTCCTCCTGGTTCCTTTCCTCGCCGGCGGCCGCCAGCATGACCTCGCCGGAGTGCAGCCGCTCTCCCGGGTCGCCATCCACAGGGCCCGTCTCTCCCTCGAAGACCAGGCCTTCGTCAGGGCCTCGCCGCCGCTCCTTGGCCTCAAGGTGCACGCTTTTCCCCCTTTTCCTCTCGGATTTTAACTTAGGTTAAAATCTGGTTCCTTTGATCGAACATATTACCCTCCTATCGGACACAGGGAGAAGACACTGAATGGGTGATAGTGGAGCTTGGAAGCCCCAACCCAACACCGGAAGACTGGATCGGGGTGTTCTCTCCTGCCAGCTTTAAGTTAGCCGTCTTCGTACACTGCTACTTGCTTCTCTCTTCAGTATGTAGCTAGGTTTACTGGATCCATTCATTCTGTTTCTCTAAATCACAGCGCATCCACCTGCTCCGCTGAGAACCCTGGGGATCAAGTTCCACTCATTTGTACCTCTCCAATAAAGGTGATTTTTTGAACCCCTACTTGGCCGAGAGACTAAAATTATTCGTTTGATGTTGATATTCGGTTAATTATCGCACGTCTACTAGTATCAATTTGTTAATTATTCAAACCCGAGCTATGCGAGCACTGGAAATGGCACGTTGAGGTTTCAGTTGATCAATCAGCGGGCGGACTTCTCGTTTGCATTGTTCAGTGGGGGTCTAGAAAATGTAAGCTCTTATACCTTGTTTCTCTTACTTTCGAGCTTATGTTTGGAGTCTAATTTCTGTCGGGGGCCTGCAGCCTAAGTTAATTGCAGTGTCGAATGCGATCGCTTTTGCAAATCCAAAGGCTCCAGTTTACCCAAGGCTTGCACAAGGAAAATTGTGGAATGAGGTAATCCTATTAGTTTTTTGCTTGGAGCTCTTTGGCTTATTCTCTGGTTGCAAATGCATGCAGCTGGACTTTGCTTGTTCAATCTACGCACAGGGTGTAAATCTTTTAGATATATATTTTTTTTTATCAATTCTTGTATACTTTACCAAAATATGATAAAATCATCCTTCGCACACTTAAACAAGTAGTTTTGTCTCGGAGATTATGTCAAATTTCCTCCATAATGTATCAAAGTGACTTTCTTGTTCCATCTAGAACATAGCTAATTCTTGTTTCAGTTGCTTTTGTTTTCTCATGCTTAAGGCTGTCCTGCGGTGAGCTAAAAGTAGTCGGGTATAACTATTGGATTCGATTCTTTCTCTATTTCTTCTATTTTATTAAGTGACAATTCAGAAGGGAGAAAAATTTGAGATATAATGAAAATGCACAGAAAGGCAACCTTTTATACTTGCAAATTTTAATTGAAGTGCATATCTTGATATTTATCAGATTGAATTATAATCCTCTTAAGCGAGAAAGTTAAAATTGTCAATGAATAAGGAAATTTTGCCACATGAAGCTTTTTTTAGGATTTTTTTGGATGACCTTTTTTGACTGAAAAATTTCTCCCACATTCTTTCATCAATGAATATATATGTAGATTTTGTTATATCAGAGCTAAGTCTTTAATTTACCAAATTGGTGTTAAATTCTACATACTAATCTGACAGATTTGGTTGTCTTATCTGAATGTTGATACCAATTTGTGTACAGATGACTGTTACATGGACAAGCGGGTATGACATTAATGAAGCACTTCCTTTTGTTGAATGGGGACCAAAATGGGGACCCATAACACGGTCACCAGCCGGAACACTGACATTCAATCGTGGAACCTTGTGTGGTATGATCTTTCTGTTCTGTTTTCTGACTAAAAATTGGCTGAAGACAGCCATCACAGCAGATAAAATGTTTGGTTAGAGTGTTAGAAGTGTTCTCTTCACCCTATAATTGATGTTCTCTTTATCCTACAAAAAGGACAATCATGTTATCCAAAAAGTTGACTTCCTCTACAATATGACTGCTCAATTACCTGTTCCTCGAGATAAAAGCTCAAATTCTTTCACTGCGACAGTCCTTAGAAAACTTGCAACTAAGACATTGCATTAGTTTAATTTCTAAATGTGGTTCTACTTGTGAGGAGTCATTGTATAATGGCAATTAAATGTTCCCTTCATTGTTTTCTTATGATTGCATTTTCACCTGAGTCCCTTTTTCTGCACAAAGGGGAATCTGAGAAGCACAGTGGATCTTGCTATCTCAACGATCCAGTTGGAAATTTGGTCTTGCAGTGAAGTTTAAATGTCTGCATAATGTTAGTGTTATACTTTTGATAAAGAGACTTGCACTTATCTATATATACAGGCTCACCAGCTCGCACATTTGGGTGGAGAGATCCTGGTTATATTCACACAAGCTTTCTAAAGGAATTGTGGCCAAATGTAGAGTATGAAACATCAAACTTGATCAGTATGTTCTTTTTCTAACTAACGATATGGTTAATCATTCCCTTTGCTGTATCTATTAGGTACACATACAAGCTTGGTCATCAGTTGTTCAACGGTTCCTATGTTTGGAGCAAATCCTTTTCATTCCGAGCATCTCCTTTTCCTGGACAAAATTCTGTGCAACAAATCATAATTTTCGGTGACATGGGGAAGGTTATGTTCATTATCAACACCTCATTTTGGGCTTTACAAATTCTCTATACTATTGATGTTATGGATCTCCCGAGCTATGGCCTGAGCCTAATATGTAGCACCAACTCCACTTTTGCTTGATCTGCTTTGTGAACAAAGAGATGATGTTTATTCTTCTACAGGCAGAGCGCGATGGATCTAATGAGTATAGTAACTATCAGCCTGGTTCACTGAATACTACGGATATGATTGTTAAAGACTTGGACAACGTCGACATTGTCTTCCATATAGGAGACATCACCTATGCCAATGGATATATATCACAGTGGGATCAGTTTACTGCGCAAGTGGAGCCAATTAGTTCAAGGGTCCCCTATATGCTTGCAAGGTCCAGCAGCACTCTAAAACGTTTTTAACTTATGCTCCATCAAGTATTTGAGGATATCATCTGAAAGAGACATGCACATTGTTTCATACAGCGGAAATCATGAACGAGATTGGCCAAACACAGGATCTTTCTATGACACTACAGACTCTGGAGGGGAATGCGGTGTGCTAGCTGAAACCATGTTCTATGTGCCGGCTGATAACCGAGCCAACTATTGGTAAGCAAAGGGTTCTTCTATATCTGAGCTAAACTCCATTTCGAAATCTAGATAATGCATACATTGTATGCCATCCATTGTCATTGTGCAGGTATTCTACTGACTTCGGTATGTTCCATTTCTGCATAGCAGACACTGAGCATGACTGGAGAGAGGGCTCCGAACAATATGCATTTATCGAAAATTGCCTGGCATCGGTCGACAGGAAGAAACAACCATGGTTGATATTTGCTGCCCATCGTGTTCTCGGTTACTCTTCCGGCATGAATTATGCTTTGGAGGGATCATTCGAAGAGCCCATGGGAAGGGAGAGCCTTCAGAAGCTCTGGCAGAAGTATAGGGTGGATATTGCCTTCTACGGCCATGTTCACAACTATGAGAGAACTTGCCCAATTTATCAGGTTCGAAAACAACATTCATCTAAACAAAGAAGTCTACTCCTTTAGCATCTAAACATTCACTTGACAGAACCAATGTATGAACAATGAAGCATCTCATTACTCTGGCACGATGAACGGAACCATCCATGTTGTCGCCGGTGGAGGTGGGAGCCATTTGACAAAGTTCTCCGACGTTGTACCGAGATGGAGTCTTTATCGAGACGTAAACTTCGGCTTCGTTAAGCTCACTGCCTTCAACCATTCTTCACTTCTGTTCGAGTACAAGAGGAGCAGCGACGGGAGAGTCTATGATTCTTTCACCATTTACAGAGACTACAGGGATGTGTTGGCTTGTGTTCATGATAGCTGCCCCCCGACAACACTAGCCACATAGTCGATCATCGCAGAGGTGATTTCCTTCTCCTGTTGCTACAAAATGAAAGCATGGAATCTCCAAGTGAAGTGGTGGTGTTAGATTTGGTAGAAGAAGCTATTGCAACATGTTTCGGTCACTCGGTTGGATGAGTTTAAGTTGAATACCTCGCCTTCTTAGAACCCTAACTTTTGCAATTAACCATGAATTTGAACTTCAATTCTTAGCAAATTATCATTCTTTAGAAATTCAAAAGAAGAGACACCTTCTTAGAGAGGTCCAAAACATTGATCTCTAACTCAATAAGTAATTATTATCGTGTTATGGTTGACCCATTAGGTAAAGGTTTATTTAGCTAAGACAAATCATAGACGGTAAGAGTTTGGTTATTGGACTAAAAATTATGAGGGAGAAGAGGAAAAGTGATTGAAGATGTTCATGATCGAAAAAAAAATTTGGTGGAAAAAATTATGAGAAGTAGCACAAAGTATATCTACCTAGGAGGATCTAACTATCATTTGGTGAACGATCGTATTATAGTTCACGGTTTTAATACTCAGATGGTTGATCATAGAGATTGACTATCAATGGTCTTAATGTGAGTACTTTTTGAATTTATCTTAGTGGTTAATGAAAATTTTTTATAAGATTAAATCAATTATTTCAAAGATTAGTCGGTTTAAAGAATTAAAATTTTAAATTATAAAAAATGGGATTTGTATGTAATTTTATAACCCTTATCCTCCTCTTTTGATCCATGGTGGAATGGGAGGAAGAGAAAGGAGGAAAGGCAAGAGGATGGGAAGAAGCTCTCATGACTATTTAGCATTTGAAGGAAGGGGAGAAAGTGATTTAGTATAGAAAGGAAGATGATAGCACTCCGACGAAAAAGAGTAAAAAAAAACACTCGATATCAGCAACTTAAATGAAGAAGAGACAAAATAAAATAGTGGAAAATTAATGTATTTCTTATTGCTGCCTTTATATAGCAACATGAAAAACTAATTTAATCTAAAATCATGCTATGGAACTTAAAATTATGCATCTAGATTTAACTTTAACCAATCATTTATTCAAAGCATATCCATTAACTACAGACATACTCTATCTTAATTTTGACTTGATTTAAATAATACAACATAGTCTTCCTTAAATCAAGTCACAAATATTAGCCATCCCAATCGCTTTCTTCAACTTGAGAAAATTCTCTGTCTTCGTTGGTTTTCTAAAGATATTTGTAACTTGATATTCACTAGAGCAATACTCGATGTTGATTTATTTTTCTACAACCCATTCTCTGATTTTATGTTACTTTATATTTATATGCTTGCTGCAACCATAAAAAACTGGATTCTTAGATAATGCAATTGTTGACTTGTTATCATAGAAAATTATCGTAGAGTCATCTTGTTTGTGTCGTAGAAAATCTAAAATTTTTCTTAGCCAAATTGTTTGTGTAGCACAATTTATTACCGCTTTATATTCTGCTTCTGTTATTGAAAATGCTACCACTTGCTATTTTTTAGAAGACCAACAAAATATAACTGAACTTAGATGAAAAACAAATCCTGATGTACTCTTTATAGCCTCAACATCTTCGGCTCAATCACTATCTGTATATTCAACAAGTTCCATAGTTTTATTAGTATAGCTGAACCCAGATGAAAAACATATCCTGATGTACTCTTTATAGCCTCAACATCTTCGGCTAAATCACTATCTGTATATTCAACAAGTTCCACAGTTTTATTAGTATAGCTGAACCTAGATGAAAAACATATCCTGATGTACTCTTTATAGTCTCAACATCTTTGACTCAATCTTATCTGTATATTCAACAAGTTTCACAGTTTTATTAGTAAAATATAAAAGTCCATCATTAATTGTACCTTTGACTTATATGAGAATTCACTTTGTTGCAGCCCAATGTGACTCCTTTGGTTTCTCCATAAACCTGCTAAGTACTCACATCACGACTTATAATAACTTTCTTAGTTTCAGAATTGTATAACTTATAAGCCTTTGATGTATCATTGTAATCAATAAAAATACACTTCTCACCTTTATCATCAAGTTTGTTTTTCAACTTATCTGGTACATGTGCATATGCCAAACAATTAAAGATTTTGAGATGTTTGATAGTCGACTTTCTTCCACTCCAAGCTTCCTCAGGTGTCTTATCTTGAATACTTCTTGTTGGACACCTATTCAACATATAAATAACACAAGATACAGCTTCTGCCCAGAAATACTTTGGCAGATTTTTTGATTTCAACATACATCTTACCATGTCCATAATAGTTCTATTTTTTCTCTCAGTCATCTCATTTTGTTGTAGAGTGTATCTAGCTGTCATTTGATGTTGAATATTATGCTTCTTTAAGAAATCATCACAAATAATATATTCTGTACCTCCATTTGTTCTTAAGATTTTGATTTCAAGTCCACTTTGTTTTTCAACAAATAGCTTAAATTGTTTGAAAATATCACATGCTTCTGACTTTTGATGTAGAAGATAAACCTAAGTTTTTCAACTCAAATCATCAATAAAAGTAATAAAATACTTATTACCTCCAAGTGATGGAACTTCCATTGTGCACAAATCTGAATGAACAAATTCTAATTATTTTGTGGTTTTCCATAACTTTCCTACAGGAAAAGGTTCTCTATGCTTCTTGCCAATTAAATAAGTCTCACAAACATGATTAGGCTTCATAATATCAGGCAACTAAAAAAATAAGCTTTCTTCTCGCTAAATAATTTAATTCAGAGAAATAAAAATGCCTAAACTACATATGTCACAACCAATTATCATCCAAAATCTCAGAATTAAAGCAATAAAGAAATTTATATTTTATTTTCAAAGGAAATAATCAATTTTGAGACATCTTTACATTTGCTATCAACTTCCCTTTTCCATCTGTTATAGTGTAATACCCCTTAATAATGCATATTTTATAATCCTTTTCTGATAATTATCCCATACTTAATAAGTTTTGGTGAAGTTCAAGAACATAAAAGACATCAGATAGAGAAGCATCTTTCAATTGAATATAAATTTTACTTTTCTCCAAAATTGGTACTTTTGTCTTGTTTCCGGGAATAGCTCTTTTCTTCCACACATATGGTTAATATATCTAGTATCTAAAAACCATAAGTTCTCATCTGCAGGTAACTGTTATTAGCCACAAGTAAAGTTTCAGCTTCATTAGAGTTCTCACTATAATTTCTAACAATGTTTGCTTGGTTGCCACGATTATTGAATTGCTTATATCTACAAACTGTAATTTTGTGCTCATATTTTTCACAATTATAACAGTGAGCTGGAAACTTTTCTTGCTTGACATTATCTCCACTTTTTCCTTGATTTGAGTAATTACTTCGTCCTCTTCCTCTTTCACAACCTTTATTGAATCCTCCTCCTCTTTGATTAGAGTCAGTCGTATTAAGAGTAACCTGACTATTTAAAGCTTCTGCATTTGCTGGTGTTTCCGTCTTTGCTTCGATCTTGTCAATATGACTTTCTATCATACCTTTTAATTCTGCAATTGTAAGCAGTTCAATATTATGTGATTCTTGAATTGAGGCCACCACATGATCATACTTCAATGATATGGTTTGAAGAATCTTCTCAACTATGACATCATCTCCAACTTTATCTCCATATAATCTTATTTTATTGACAAGATCAGTAAGACGTGAAAAATATTGCTTAACTGTTTCTGTAGAGGTCATCTTACATCGATCGTATAACCTTCGTAGCGATTGCCATTTTGATTTTTGTGCTCGATCAACTCCTTTATATGACAGTTTTAAGATGTCCCACGCCTCCTTTATCGTCTTGGTATTTGCTATCATGCCAAAAATTGAATAATCTATTCCTTGATGAATTTATCCCAGTGCAAGTTGATCTCGATGTTTGAGAGTTTGCATCGGCTCCTTCTGAAAGACTTGGATCAATAGAGCTCCAAAGATTTTGAGTTTTCAAATGTGTAGATATCATTATCCGTCAATAATTATAATCGAGCTTCCCATCTAATTTGGGATCAGACAAAATAATATTAAAATTATTTGTCATATTTACTATTAAGAAAAACGAGCTAGAAGGTAACCTGCTCTGATACCACTTTGATAGTACTCCGACGAAAAAGAGTCAAAAGAAAACATTCGATATCAGCAACTTAAATGAAGAAGAGACAAAATAAAATAGTTGAGAATTAATGTATTTCTTATTGCTGATGAATAAAAACTTGATTATAATCATAGGTTATACATGCCTTTATATAGTAGTATGAAAAACTAATCTGATCCTAAAATTATACTATGGATCCTAAAATTATGTATCTAGATTTAATCTTAGTCAATCATTTATTCAAAATATATCCATTAACTAAAGAAAATTTTCATTTCATAAATGAATTAAAATTATCTTGACTTTCATATAATCCATTCTTTATATGAATATTCTTTTTTTTTTAAAAAAAAAGGCAAGAAATAAAATTTCATTTCTTTCCAATTGAGTGAAATTTTAAAATAATAAAAAATATAATTCTTGAATTCTTAATAAAATTAAATGTGAATAAAAAATATTCAATTTTTAAAGATTTTTTTAAAAAAGGTAAAAGTGGACCCCACTCATAGGGTTAGAATTTAACTCTAGTTAGGGTTTGTTATTTTTTGTTTTTTATTTTTTTAATATTTGTATTATTTTTTTTTCTAGTTTGGTTAGGTTAGGGTTACAAAAATATTACTATAAATGGGTGCCAAAAGTAAAGTAGAGTCCTCTCTCTCTCCTCTCTCTCTCTCTGGGCATTTTGGTACTTGGGCGAAGAAAGCGGTTTTATATCATTTTCTTGGGCTTCCCCTCTCAGATTTGGGGGGAAATCAAATTGGAGATCGCGCCGCCTCAAATCCCCGCCCATCGCCTCCCCTTCCTCCCAGTCGGTAGCCTCGCCGTCCGTCGCCGGAGATCCTGCGGTTTAGGGTTTCGGCATTTTCTTCTCCGGCAGGTACGTGTTCGCGCGTCCCAACTCCGAGTCCTCTTTACAGCTCTTTGAAATGCTGATGAGTTGAGACTTCGTTTGTGCGATTTTTTTCCCCAGTAAAGTGAGGATCTTTCAATAATGTCTGTTTAGTAAAGTGAGAATCTTTTAATATTTTGTCCATTCTTTTGTGGGTCGGGAGCTCATCGCGTTTGAGATGTTTAGTAGAGTTTGTGTCCGAATGGTTCCTGCGAGGCTTATTGCTAGTTGCGCAGCAAGTTTGATTTGACCTTGGTTGCTGAAATCTATCAGGAAAGAGGAGCTTTGCGATCACCGGAAGAAGGTTGAAAGATGGAGTGCAATAAGGATGAAGCCATTAGGGCAAAGGTGATTTCTGAAAAGAAGATCATGGAAAAGGATTACGTGGCTGCCAGGAAATTTGCCTTAAAGGCCCAAAATCTCTTTCCAGCTCTTGAAGGCCTGATCCAGTTGATATCAACTCTTGATGTTTATATTGCGTCTGAACATAAAACTACTGGGGAGAGCGATTGGTATTCTATTCTCTGTGTGAGTTCTACGGCGGATGAAGATACAGTGAAGAAACAGTATAGGAAGTTGGCTCTCCTGCTTCATCCTGACAAGAATAAATCTGTTGGTGCTGAGGGTGCTTTTAAGCTAATTTCCGAGGCATGGAGTGTCTTATCTGATAAGTATAGGAGAATGCTATATGACCAAAAATTGCAGAAATTTTCCCAACCAACCAAAAACAAAACGGCTCCTTGTAATGGTAATGGGTTTCCAAAATTCTCCAAAAACACTCAAAAATCACACATCGGGAATGGTAGAACTAAAGTGGTTTCTGCTTCCACGAATCTATCATGCAAGTCATCAGCACCTGAAACGTTTTGGACAGTTTGTGATAAATGCAACATGCGGTATCAGTATCTCAAGGTGTACCTCAATCGTAGTCTTCTTTGTCCTAATTGCCACAAACCTTTTGATGCTAAGGAGACGATGTCTCCTTCCAGCGTATATGTATCATCGGTGCCAATTTCTCAGCATAGTCAGCCAAACTCCAATCATAGTGCACCTAGCAAGAATGCCTCGGGTCAAGTGAAAAGTAACTCAACGCTTCACAATAAAGAATCTACTGGGCTCCAGAATGGAACAAATACAGGTTCTTTCAATCACTCAAACTCCGCACAGGCTGCAAATGTTATCCATCAGACTTACGAGGAAGTAAGGGGAGACCATGAAGAGGCACAAACAGCAGCTAGAAGGGAAGTGAATCTTTGCAGGAAAACTAATGCTCTCAAGAAAAATACTAATTCCTCTGGGGTACCTAATACAGGTCAAAGGGTTAATGTACCTGTAAAACAAGCGCGAACCATTGGTCATGAGCTTGGGAGTGATAAAAGAGCGGTTCTGACACAACAGTTTCCTTCATCTGAGATAAATAGAGTGAGTCGAAATTCTGGTGATGTATTAAAGTCTAAAATGTTTGAAAGACCAAGCAATCCATACATACAGTTCTGTCGTTTTAATACTAAAATGATGTTGATTGAGATGACTAAGTCAACAATAGAAGTGAAGTTAAAAGAGTGGAAGTCTGCTGCCTCTGTGAAACTTGATGCGAAAGAAAATGCTAAGAAGAAACAAAAGCTCAGTGAAACTGGTAAAGATGAGGGCAATGATATGGTGCTTGGGGATGCTACTGGCCAAAAGCAGACTCTGGAGCCTAAGAGTGAGACCATACAATGTCTGAATGAGAACAATTCACCTAATGCTCAATTCGCTGATTCAGATAGTGAGATTAATGAACCAGTGTCAATCGATGTTCCTGATCCAGATTTTCATGATTTTGATAATGATCGTTCAGAGCAATCTTTTCAAGGTGATGAGATATGGGCTACATATGATGATGAGGATGGTATGCCTCGTTATTATGCATTGGTTCAGAAAGTTATCACTTTGAAGCCTTTCAAAGTGCGCATTAGTTATCTGACGTCAAAGTCCAATAGTGAATTTGGCTCTTTAAATTGGGTTGCATCTGGGTTTCCAAAGAGCTGTGGTGATTTCAGAATAGGGCGATATGAGGTGAATGATACCATAAATATTTTCTCGCACAAGGTTAGGTGGGAAAAGGGACCACGTGGTGTCATAAAAATTGTCCCGAGAAAAGGTGAAACCTGGGCTCTTTACCGAAATTGGTCTCCAGAATGGAATGAACATACTCCTGATGATGTGATCTACAAGTATGATATGGTTGAAGTACTCGGAGATTATAATGAAGAACATGGTGTATCTGTTAACCCTTTGTTGAAAGTTTCTGGATTTAGAACAGTATTTAGTCCTAACACAGATCCCAAGGAAGTAAAGAGAATCCAAAAAGCAGAGATGTTTCGGTTTTCACATCAAGTACCTTCATATTTACTGACTGGTGAAGAAGCTGAGAATGCTCCGAAGGGATTCTTTGAGCTTGACCCTGCAGCAACTCCTACAGAACTTCTGGTGATAATCAATGATAGTAAAACAGAAGCCGTGGCAGAGGCCATTAAGCCAACAGTTACCTAGTTGTTTAACTTGGTATTCTTGACATACCAGAATCATTTTGTTTCATTGTGCATTTAGTCATTTAGTTTCTGATGCTGTAAAATATGGAAAATTGTTAGATGACTTGGATAAAGCCTTTTCCCCTTTATTTTGCAGTTTGCTGTGGGAGATCTTATCTGGCTGATCCATTTTTTTGTCTGCAAACTAAAATTTAGCTGGAGTTAGAATATTCATTCAATTAAGAGATTAGGCATTCAATTTAGCAAAGCATCTACTGGTGGTTCCTTAATTCCTGCCTTGTTATATCGGTAAGGTGACAGCCAACATCCCTTATCTGTTGAGCATTTTTATATAGCTAACTTTTTCATTACTGTACTTTTATTCCATTAATTTTCTTTGTATGAACTTCTGTTTTATGTTAAGTTTAGAAATCCCCCTTATTTTTCTATTCTGTTGTTTGTATGATCGTGAATGTCATGCTTGCCCATTGTTCTTGTCAAATGCATTGTGAATTATTAGTCATTCATAGTGCATTTAGTTGTACATTGGACACTAGATTTAGCATCCAAGTCAAGTTTTATATGCGTCCCCAAGTGTGCTCTTCCAATGTGATCCTCTACCTCAACTGTGAAGATTCACCCGGCTCATGAGAAGTTTGAGCATCTCTGTGGCTTCTTCCCCACATGGAAGCCTGCTACGCCAGCACACTACCAGATGTTCTTCACTTGAGGTCTTTAGGTGCTAGGATCTGCTTGTGGGAGCACAAGTTACAACCAGGAAACAAGAACCCATCATGTTGGTCCAGAAGCAGATGAGCTATAGGATTGCAAAGCCAACAAAAAAGAAAATAAAGGATGAGTGAGAAAAGAAATGAGAGATGAGGGGGACATTGGCAGCCACCCTCCATGAAAAACCTTCTAAAAATCTTAATCCTAGAAAGGGGTTTGATACTATCTAGAATTTTGGGATTGGAAGAATATTGAATTGCTCCTAAACCTAGAACTGTTAGTATGAGACCAAATCCATTAAATTAATAACTATTAATCTAATACAGGAAACCAATTCATCCTCACTTTATCAACTTGCTGCTCTGATGCCAAGGATTTAATGCCTGTGTGTATTGTCAAAGCTTTACATTATGCTAGCAATATCTGTTTCATTTTTATCATGCCTTGGCCAATATTTTCTAGTTATGTAACAACCTGAATATAGATACATCTATACTTTCGGCTGAAGGTGTGTTAAATGTATTAGAATTCTTAGATATGTCTATATTTTCTAATGCGGTTAGCTCCCCATTAGACATATTAGGTTTAAGGTCTCACTTGGGTTATTATATGTCATTCATATTATCTTAAAAAACAAGGAATACAATATTTCTTTTCCTCAATTTCTACATGTTATGAAAGCTACCTATCAGGACTAGGGCTTTCCGTTCTTATATAAGAGCAAGCGTTGCTATCTTTAAGTTTGTTTCCTCACTGATGGTAAATTTGATATGTTACTTTTTTTTATAACATTTGCCTACAATCTTTGATAAAGCTTCACATCTTGTTTTTAAACATTCTTATATATGCCGAGACATTCCATATCAGCATTTAGCCAACGCCACTATCATAAAATTTCAAATGTGTTTGTCTAAGATATAGAATGTTTTTATGGAAATTCTTGAAGAAAATTCCAGTGGACTATTTCTACTGCTATGGAAAATATAGATGAGTAGTTTGAGAATATGAAACCATGGAAGCGGTGAAATGGTGGCTATCCCAAGCAGTCAATAGTAGAATTTCATGCTGTGGCTGTGTCCACATCTTGACATTTTCTACTTGTAGAGTATTCGACCAATTGGATAAGAGATCTTCCTCCAAATGCTGTTATGCATACTTGTTCTTTATTTGGGAAGGAACATGGATAGGGTGGCCTTTTACAAATTCCTGCACAACTAGGTTTACTAATATGAATCTACAACTACTGATGAAAATGCTATGTCAATATATGATTATTAATTATCAATATCTATTAAATGATAAATTCTACCATTTTTCTTTATGTTATTATATTTATTAATTATTTAATATGGCAAGTATATTAATAATAAGATATAATTTTATGTTTGTTTATGTGATATCAATAATAATTTGATATTCACTATTAATAATTGTATGTTAATGAAATTTACTTATTCAACTTATTCATGTAAGTAATATCTAGCATTGAAATTGTTATTAATTATCTGTTATTTTGTCGATTGGTATTGCAATATTATGTATTAATAATTTTATAGTGAAAGTTCTTATACACTTGTGACTATAGGAAGTTAGATGGTTGAACAAATTGTACAATATGTAAATGATGTGAATTTTATTATAAATTGATAATTAAGGTTATATTAATTTAATAACACTAAAATTCAGATTCTAGTACAAAATTTCCTTTATTTGTTTATTTTTCTAAATTTTATTGAATGGCTTTATCCTGACCCCGATTTTGCCAATCCAATTGGATTGTTACCATGGGGGTTTTCTTTTTATTAATATCTTTCTGTATTTTAGCTTGATTTGTTAGAAAGTCTCTGCTTATTTAAACTATTGTTTTGGGTATTTCTTCAGTGAGAATTATCTGCTTACTTAAATTGTCCTTTTGCTTAAATGAAATTAATATTATTTCCCCTTCCTCTTTAGTTTTTTTATTATTTTTAAAACTGTTTGTTTCTTTTACTTGTCATCATAGGTTCTCATTTTAGACTTTATCTTCTCTAGCAAAAGTTAATAGTTTATAATTGAAACAGACCAATTGATGTGAGTAGATGATTTGGGATGGTGCTTCTACCTTAAATAGCAAACCTGATCAATGTCATGGAAATAAAATTAGGACTTTATCGATGGTTTATGATGTCTTTGACATGGACAATTTATGCCATACATACTAAAGACATTCGATGTACTGTCATCATTGTTAAATGACATCACATAGCTGCTTGTTACAATGCATTGGTATGGTAAAATTTGTATGATTCCATTCTTTTCTCTCCTATTAGTTTAAGGTGATTTATATAAAGGGGAGAATACATTTGTGATCACAGAACTTATCTTTTGAGTTGAAATTTGCATTTCTAATAAAATTCATTTAGAAAAAAAGGGCATCTAAAATTTTAATATCTGCCTATAAACTTGTTGATGCATGTTGCCTAGAGATGAAGGTAGGACAATAGTGGATCGTGTTATGATTAAAGGAAAGAGATTGTTTAATAATTTTGATACCAATTTACACTAATTTCATTCGGTTCATCTTTGGATCTCTGATATTCTCGGTTGGCACTGAGATTGTTTAATAATTTTGATACCAATTTACACTAATTTCATTCGGTTCATCTTTGATTGTTTTTGGATCTCTGATATTCTCGGTTGGCACTGATATTCCTACATGTAGTTGCTTCTATTTATGTTACAATCTCTATATGTATCATGTACAGTCACTTTCACCAAATTGAATGCAATAATATTGTTCCTTTGCAATATATACTTTTAGTTTGTGAACAATGAGTTCCACATGTGGCTGCATAGTCGATTTTAGCAGACCACAGTTTGCTAATGGCCCATCTATTTGTATGGAAGACAAGAGGGAGAAGAGAAAAAGGACTCAAAGCTAATGGAGCTTCATCATTTACGTGCATTGTTTTTTTGTTATTTTCCTCCTATCTTCTTCTGCTCGAGTAAACAGATCACTTTGAATTGTTACCAAACTATGTCTTTCCATGTTTTGTTCATTCTAATCTAGTTATCCAACAAAACCATCTCCTTTTTTTTTGTTTTATGTTTTGCTATTATTGTTGTATGCTAACACTTGCCGTTCTGTTTTATTTTAGCAGCTTGAACTGAGCTGATACACTGAAGACGAGCTTATGATCACTAACCAGTGCCTTCGATTTCTCGACTTCAGGTTTTGATGGCCATCTCTCTGGTTCATTCTTTTTGGGAGCCTGTGGCATATAGATTTTAGTAGTTTCTTCATCGCAAATACCATCCTTTTTGGCAACCTTTGGCATATAGGTTTTAGTAGTTTCTTCATCGCAAATACCATCGGTTTGTCGATAGGCTCTTCTGACATATTGTGTATAGTATGTTAGTCTCCTGAAACATACTGTTACCTGGGCCTTTTTGGTTATTTCTATAGCTTAGAAATATATAAAATTTAGAATCTGTTTATGATCTGTGTTCCTTTCCTGTGTCGCCCTGCTAGCTTCGCGATAATCTGATTCTTGTTTAAACAAAGACAAATATCTTGATCGGGCTTTTACGAATGAAGAATTTTGAGTTTGGAGCTATTTATTCTTCTTAATCGTGCTCTTGTTTTGTATGCCACTTTCCTATTAAAACCTTTCCAAATGGGTGTTAAAATAGGCATGTTTTTAATTCATGAGGCTGTTTTATCAAATAATTTAATGAATAACGTTTTGTTCAATTTGTAATATTTATTGTTGTTTTATTAAATTTTTAGTGTTAATGTTGATATACACAAGTCATAAGCCAAATCTTAAGGAAAATATTACATTATGTTTAGTTAAAGGTGAGAATGTGTGAAACATGGAAGTGAATTAGAAAGTAATTAAGGCCTCTCATTTTAATGCTCAAATTAAATAATTTTTTAATGTTAATGAAAGTTTGTGAATAAGCTTCTTAAAATTTTATTTTTATTATTTTTTGTAAAATTTAATTAGAAATTTGTTTTTATTTAAATATGTAAAAATATAATGATTTATGAAATTTTATAATCTTAGACCATCCTAAACAAAGATAAGCTTTATTTATTAAATTAACAAAAATGTCATATTAGTTGATCTTGATAAAATAAATTTAAACTCGATTTAAGTAATTTTAAAAAAAAATTAAACAAGCTCAAAAAAAAAATTAAACATAATCAAATTCAACTCTGATTGACACTCTCATTAATAATATAAAATGAATTAATCGAGCAAAGCCTAATATTATAAATAAAAAAAATGAAGAATGACTCCTTCAATGTCTCACAAGCTCCAAATATTAAGAAAAAAAAATGATTCCAATAGAAATAAGAGTGAATCACAGCATTGCATAAATAGGCGAATAAAAAGAGAGTCATCTGCTTCCAAAAATTAATAAGTGAAATTTAAACGCCTAAATTATCAAAAAAATATGAATCACAGCATTAACACAATTGATGATGACAATTGGAATCCAAATAATCACTACATCTTCCTTGTTTCATGTAAAAAAGGCTGAATGTTACAGTGCCAAAGTACATGAAGCCAAGACTGCAACAAACATGAGAAGTAGAGAGGTCCATCACTGATAGTTGAAAGGAGAAAGACAACATAAGCCTAATTATTGCATGTTTAGGTCAGGAGTATCTACCTACCAAAACATTTTAGTAAAAAGACAAGGCTATTGTACATTTAACTAGTCAAACAACATGATTTTAGCTTCTGCCGAGTGGATATATATTTGTCACATGGTTAGGTCTAAGGGAGTTGCTCCGATGAGAGGAGAGCATCATCACTCTAAAAGTAAGCTACAAATACACATCACTCCAGGAGTTACTTTTGGTCGTCTTTATCAGAATCTTCTTTTGCATCATCATCATCATCATCCTCAGCATCATCTTCTGCACCTTCATCCTCCTCATCTGTCATGTTATTGATGACTTCTTCAATTATGCGCTTCACCTCGGCTTTTCTATCCATCAGATTGGTGTTGAAGTGAGTTCCTGTAAACAGTTAATTTAGTGCCCGAATTTCGATATGTTCATCTCTATTTTGTCCTAGATTGTAGTGTAAAAATCATACCTAACTGCCGCAAAATATCAGCCAAAGTTGCCTGTACCCCAAGGATTTTTTAGACAATTAGAAATATCTACAAGGGGAAAAAAAATAAAAAACTGAAGCATCAAGCGAGAAGTCTGAAGCAACTTACAGTGTTGAAATCCACTTCTTTCAATATCTTACTAACAACAGAATGCAATTCCTCAGTGCTGGGTTCATTCTTCTTAGCCTCACTTAGCTTGGATTTTCCTAATTTCATGACCAGATAATTAGCGATCAAGAAAAAAAAAAATCCAAACATGACAAAATAGTGTTAGAAATATATCCATGATTTTCAAACATAAATCACACTCAATACATGAAATTAGCATTACCCATAGCCCCTGTTTTAACAAGCCTATAGTTCTTCAAAGAATGCAATATTATAGCACAAATTAACTTTGGTCTAATAAAGAAGTTAATTGAAATTTGAAAGTGGCACATAGAATATCACTATAACCTTGTGGATTGCATTTAGATAATAAGTATTCATCTATTGAAATAATAATTTTAAAAAAAGGGACTTCCAAAGAACATAATTCTTCTAATAGGACATAAATCTTTTGTTATCGGAAAAAGAATATTAATAAAACAGTTATCTGAGTTTGATATGGAAAAAAAACAATCTACCTCGTTTTTTATTTGCTGTTTCCTTTGACTCTGATTTGGAATGTTTTTGCTTGCCGGTGGCTTCCTTCTTGGATGGAGGTTTCTCTTTTGTCCGGCGTTTTCTACCAACTTTTTTGTTTTTTGAGTCTGGAAGTGGTTCAGAATCACTATCATCCAAAGAATCACTTTTTTTTGCAGAAGATGTAGAGGTACTTTTAGTGCCTTTAGCAGACTTATTTAGTCTTGAACTTTTTTCTTTTGCTGAGTCCTTCCTTTCCGGTTCATTCATCTCCTTATTGGAATCTTTTTTGGTTTCTGGGGGTGAACTTGGATCATCTTCACTAGATACATCTAAATCATCTTCTGAAAACCGTTTACTGGAAGGGATCTGTTTGACAGGAGTAACTTTGCTCTTCTCTTCAGATGGTGCAATGGTCTTCTTTGTTTGCTTAGCAGCAGAATTCTTATTGGTTGGAGCTGGCTCATCTTGTTCTTCCTCTTCGTCACTCTTACCATGATCACTCTCTTCTTGAGAGTCCCCATCATCTTCGCCGTCATGCATCTCATCCTTTGCATCACCGGAAACATTCTCTTCATTATCACCATTCTCATCTGCAGTGGATTGTTGGTTACTCGTTCTTAGTTTCTGTACAAAAAGAGGAACCCTTCAGGTTGACTGTCGTAAACTTACAGAAGAAAATTATTCATCAAAACATGAAACATGGACAATCAACCAGACCTAAATGGAAAATAGTTGATCATACATATTGAAGGATTTATTCTAATTATCCAAAGTAATTATGGCCAGGAATTGATCACTTGATCCTACTATCCAATTGAACAAAGATTTCAAATGTGCTACTATTTTGACCATTATTATTGCTTTTAAAATTTAATGCCTCCCAAGTAATAAAAGAAAAATCAGATGGTCAAAACTCACAGACGATCCTTATACTGTGCCGGAACACTTTCTAAAGATTGTAATCAGGCTGATGCAGTCTAGTTTCTTTTAGTTTCGATAGAATTCAAACTACTAAAGGTTACTTTTCTAGAAATCCAAAGCACCCATTATAGGACAAGGTTTATGCCATTTTGCATGGTCCTAAATGGCCCAAATGAAGGATGGAATAGCATCAGTGTGTTTATTGATTGCTAAACAGCTATCAATACTTTCCAGGATAAAACAAGCTCTTGCTTGGTTTCTTCCAAACATTTTCGAGGATTGCAAATATTTTGTTACTCTCTTGCCAATGATAAGCAGTCACACATGTTACAAGCAATAATAACAGTTTGTTATGCCCTAAAGGAGTCCCTTCAGCTATTTTGACAATATTTATAATTTTAGTTATAACCAAAATATGTGCTCAATTGTATTGTTTGTTTAATATACGATACCTTTTACTTAAAGATCAAGCTGAAATCAATATTTAACCAACATGAAAGCGGATACCTCAAGTCTTCTAAACTTCTTGATCTAATAAATCCTGATTAATGATTGTCAATAGACTACTTATTTGAATACCAAAACAGGACATGTTATTTACAACTATTTTACATGTCATCTGAACAATCAAAGGATTAAAATGGAACCAAATTCTTCACTACTGGACAAGCAAAGAAGGCAAATACTATATGTTTGACAAAAGTTTACCACATCTGTACATCAACAAAAGAGAGAAGAATAAAAACTACAAGTATCCTTGAGCGATCAATTTCCAGACATGTTAAGTAGTGAAAGAAAAGCAATGCTAGTCTTGCCCGTGTTGAGTGCCAAGACAAATATCATATGCAAACTTAATCCAAAAACAAATTTCTCCTTAACCAAGCCAATAACCAATTGCTCATATTTGTAAGAAATAAATAATACTTCAAAAACAGACCTTATTACTTTTTTCTGAAGGTGTTTCTCCAGATGTTCCTTTTGACCGCCTCCCCCTCTTCCCTTTCTAGAAGTAACAACAATATTATGGATGCTAGATCTCTTAAAAACTAAATATTGACCAAAGGAACATTAAATCAAAATTACAAATCCTTACCTTTTCTGTTATTATTACATCTCTAGTAATACAAGGTGACTCCAAAAATTCCATTAAATTTGATACAATTTCTTCCTGAAAAACATGAACTAAAGGTGAATTTTCTGGGAAAGTCATCATATATGGTTACTGATTAATGTAAAAAAAACACAATTGTACCGTGTACCTTTTTGGTAGTGGTCTTTACGGCGTGAATATCAAGTAAATCACAGAAATCAAGCAATCTTTCCTTATTATACTTGTCAAGTTTTTCTTTCACCCTTGTTCTCTGTTTTTCCTGAACAAAACACATAACTTGACCATAATAAGTTCAAACCAATAGTTCAGGATATTAAATCTTTCTATCAGGATTTTTTTTATATAATATGGCTCAGAAATAATCCAAAGAACTTCGCTGACAACATTTAGTTAAAGACTGTTGTCTAGCTCCCTGCCAACAAAGAAAAAATGGCAACAAGATACATGGCTCTAGTTCATCTCCAACTAGAAAACTTGGTTGTCAAACCCAACAAGTTTTATGGGCAGAAGGTAAGAAAGTCATAGTATTGCTAGAACAGGTTTGGTATGATCTATAGGATTGGAATCGGGAGAAAAAATGGAGCAAAATAATTTAATGTAGGAGATAACAAAATATGTCTAAAAACCCCTAAACATTATACATATTTTTAGAATATTTAGGAATTGTTAAAATATTCTATTTTTCTTTTTTAGAATAATTCTCCTAGAATAGGTCCCTATATTCATGTATAAATAGGGACTTATATCTTGTAATGGATAGAGAGAGAAATCCATTGTCTTATTATTTTACATGGTATCAGAGCGAAGGAGTTTAGGTTTATCCGCCTAACCCTAATTCTTTCTCCTCTCTCTCTTCATCGCCGCTGCCTCCCGCGTTGCCTTCGCCGAGGTCGAGGAGATCTCGTTGGACGACGAGATCGTGAGGATCGAGGAGATGATCGCACGGCTGAGTTCGAGGTTGGAGGCGCTCCGGGCCAAGAAGGCGGATCGGGATGCACGGGGGCGGCCGCGCGGGAGGATTGTGCCGGCCAAGTTCATGGATCCGTGTACGCCCGCTTTGAAGAGGATGGATCGGGAGATGGAGGCGATGCCGGCGAATAAGAGAAGCCAAGGATCTGAATTGGATGAGTTGGATGTCGTAGCGAGCTCCCTGTCGCTTACTCAAACTTCTTCCCGTTCGATCATGAAGCTTGCTGCAACTCTTCAGAAGAAGATGAGCCTTCAAATTTGGGACAACGCCGCCTTCGAGGACGGTGGTTCCGCTGCCAAGGTCTAGTCGGCTCCTGCTCCTCCTCCGCCTCTTCGGGAGGTTTCGATGAACGCTTCCGGTCCGGAGGATCTCAACCCTTGCAAGGAGAACCGCGGCCCCGAGGCCATCGAGTCCCTCCTCCTCGACGTCGCACTGCCTAAGAAGGCAGCCTCCCGCATCTCTCCATCCCTGTTCGCGACGTCCACTGCGAACAGAGAGCAATCGCGACGCCATTCCAGCACCTTCTGCTTTTCCAGCAACACAGCAGCAGCAATTTTTCTTCCTTCTCTCTCTCTGTTCGCCACGCGTTTTTCTCGCGTGTGCTCGTGTTTAGGTTTGGGTTTTCCTCCCTCCTTAGGTTTAGGGTTATCTGCCCAAACCAATCCTCTTCCTTCTCTCTCTCTCTGTTGGCCATGCGTTTTCCTCGCGTGTGCTCGTGTTTAGGTTTGGGTTTTCCTCTCTCCTTAGGTTTAGGGTTATCCGCCCAAACCAATCCTCTTCCTTCTCTCTCTCTGTTCACCACGCGTTTTTCTCACGTGCGTTTCTGTCAGCCGCCTTCCTCGTCGCGCGTTTTCCTCGTCGCGACACAGCAATTGCAACGACTTCCTTCTCTCTTTGTTCGCCACGCATTTTCCTCGCGTGCGTTTCTGTCAGCGGCCTTCCTCGTCGCGCGTTTTTCCTCGTCGCGACGCAGCAATCGCGGTGGCTTCCTCGTCGCACGTCTTCCACGATGCGACGAGCAGCATGTTTTCTCGTGACACCACTCTTCCTGTGATCACGCGCTTCTGTTTCTTCCTCGTGACGCCACTCTTCCCATGGTCGCGCGCTCTTGTTTCTTCCTTGCGATGCCACTCTTCCCGTGGTCGCGCGCTTTTGTTTCTTCCTCGCGACGTCACTCTTCCCGTGGTCGCGCACTCCTGTTTCTTCCTCGCAACTCCACTTTTCCCGTGGTCGCGAGCTTCTGTTTCTTCCTCGCGACGCCACTCTTCCCGTGATCGCGCGCTCTTGTTTCTTCCTCACGATGCCACTCTTCCTGTGGTCGTGCACCTCTCTTCTCCGCTGCCCTCTTCCAGTAACGACAACAAGCTAGCAAGTTCCAGCTCTCCGAATGTCAAGTTCATGCCAAATCAAGAGAAGTCTCTTTCAGATCCTGAACGATATAGGCGATTAGTAGGGAGACTAAGCTACCTTACTGTTACTCGTCCGGATATCTCATTTACAATAAGTGTAGTAAGTCAACTTTCCATGCAAGAAACATTGAGATGCTGTAACAAACATTATCCAATATATCATATGTAACAAGCTGGGTACATATAATTTATATCTTCCAACTTGAGGGGGAGTGTTAGAATATTTAGGAATTGTTAAAATATTCTGTTAAGGATAAATATTCTGTTTTTCTTTTTTAAAATAATTCTCCTAGAATAGGTCCCTATATTCATGTATAAATAGGGGCTTATATCTTGTAATAGATAGAGAGAGAAATCCATTGTCTTATTATTTTACACATACCGACAGTTGTATAAGTTGACAGTAGAAAGGAAGACAAGAAACAGTTGCTATGGCTACAACATGATACACCTAAACTAAAGAAAGAATATGTTAAATCCAGTGAAATCTATCAGGGCTATTGGAATCTGGATCAGCAGTTGTCTATCCAATGTTTCTTTGATACCGGGTCAGTTTTGCTTTTGCCCTTCATAAGATTCTAAAGGGCTCATATGCATTGATGATAATCTGACTAACTAATGAAGCACTAACATTATACTAACTACTGTTATTAACATTTTCATTGTGTTAGATCTAAGAGTGTATAATTTTATATTTATTTTCCTTTGTGCTCCTACAACATGGTAAAAAATGAAAGGACTATAAAAGATTACCTCATTTTGACTCCAAACATATCCAGAGAACTGCAGGATATTTCTCTTAAGATAATGTACCTGAATGATATTCAAATTATTCCAGGAATGAAATAGTAGTCATATGCATAAAAGCGCAGTAATCACAGAATCTTACAGTTGATTTCCTTCCAAAGAGAAGGGAGTGAAGAGCTCGAAGATTCTCATCTGCCTTTCGTTTGGACAGCTTGAATAAAACTAAAGCATGTAGCAAGGTCATTAAAAAAGTAAGAATAGTTTGCAAATGAAAAACTAAAGAAAGCAAAATGAGTTCGGCTCTCTATTACAAATAAGCTTTAATAAACATCTAGTTCTGTCATCTCACAAAATAATTTTTCTTCATTATTAGATTAAAGATGACCCTGTATAAAACTTTATTTCCTTGAGCTATATCCAAAAAGATTCAGAAACTAATGTGCCAAATTTAATGTTGTCCCAAGATTTTATCCGTCCGTATAACTTTTATCTAGGAAGTAGGCAGTTGTTAAGATGGATGGACAAGAACTGAAATAATGTTAGATATCTTGGATCTATTATCCAGAAAAGAGACATTTTTGAAGATATGATTGAGTGATTGAAATGAAAAAAGAATATGGAGTCTCTTGTTCAATTATAATGTGCCCCTAAGGTTACAAGAAAAATGGTATCTATCATACTTTATTGTCAGAATATATGACAGTGGTAAGAAGGGACATAGAAAAACAATTGAGGAGCAAAGATGAGAATGTCAAGATACACATATAAGTTCACCGGAAAGAATATTTAAAAAATCACTAGAATCTGAAAGCAACAAGGTGCAACTCCAAATCTCCAATAGGTCATACAAGAAGAGAAATTAAGTTTAGATAGCATGATTATGTTCAACAATACTATGAGGAATAAGAACACCTAACATAATTAGAACTTCAAAGTGATTCAGGAGATTGAATATTATAAGTATTAGCATTTAAGAATATAGTCTTTCCTAGAGTTCAATAAGGAATAATATCCATGTAAGCCCAAATAGTTGGGACTAACATGGGTTGTTGTATTGAATTTTACATGTAGGTAACTTAAAACATGTAGATATTATCAGCACAAAAAAATTGAATGATGGGATACAATCTGCATGTAGTTCGTTTGTTGTCATCAAACTCAATCTACTACTATCATTAATTTTGATTATATTAACTCCCATTGGCCTCTTTTTACACTTGCAAGTTACAAACTCAGATTCTGGCTACAAATATTTGTCTTTCACTTAATACTGTTCATAATTGATCACAAACCTTCTAAATAACTACGAAAATAATATCTCAGGTTGCATGATCGAATGATTGAAATAATTGAAACTATCTAAATCCTGAAATTGATTGATATCTGTTTAAAATAATTGAAACTATCTAAATGACCCCAGTATTTCAAATGAAATGCACTCAATGAAAAATTCAGACCAACGTATGAAACCCAAAGCATAGGAGTGCATGCCCTTCAATATGCACATTGGATGGATAATTTAATGAGTGATTGCAACAGAATAGAATTCAAGAAAATAAAAGTTACCCCCCCCCCCCCCCCCCCAATTTAAACAATCTACTTTATTCTATTAAAGATAACAACATGCTAAAAATCATTAGTGTCGAATATTAGCAGTTGAATGTTTCATGTACCTTCACTGTTTTAGCTAATTAGTAATATACCAACATTTTCTTCAGTTTCCTTATGCCTCTCATGATGTTAATCATAATTAATCCATTGTTTTCTCCCAATTATTTGGGGTCAGCTATATGAATCTTAACCCTCCATCGAGTCCTATGAAAGGCTATGCCACTATAAAATTGGGATAAGATTTGTGTTCAAAGGTTTAGAGTTTTGACAAATTTTACAGTTGTCTATCAAATACTTACACACCCTAAACCCTTTTCATCCGATATTGGGATTGATTTCTGTTGTTTTCCCATTTCTTTCAAGTACGACCACCAGAATCATGTATCAACTTTGAAATTGCCAATAGCAACAGCGCCTACATTCTGTCATTTGATGCTCTATTACATATCAGTAGCTACCCAGAACCAACAAGAAAACATATTCTAAGTTCCCCACACCTGATATAGTCATATCCGTCCCAACAAGTTCATGTTTACTATACTAACTCCGTGTACCTGTTGCCACTTAATTGCCAACATTTTTACATAATTTACCTCCTTCCACAATAAGAAAACATAATAGTCCCAACTCCCAATTATAGTTAGCCTCCCAGTCACCAAATAAAAGTCACTTTAACCATACAGATATCGTTTATTAATCAATATTTCCACACATTTACCAACCACCCAAACACTATGAATTCCACTGTACTTCAGGAATAAAGGGTATAGCTACTGACTAACTGGGCTATAGGTATATGTTAATTCTTGATTCGCTCAAGACTCAGATTAATTGTCTTGTAATAAACTTACAAAAACGTTACTTTCCCTAGGCCATATAAAGTATTCAGAGAGAAACACACAAACACTCATGTCAATTTTTTTTTTTCTATCATTCAATGAGGAGTAACTTCTTTGCTCTCTACTTATTGACAAAGAGTTAATATTGATAACTGAGGGGTGAGTTTTTCTCCCACTTTTTTGTTGATTTTTTGTTCCCAAACATGAAAGAGCTGTCCTTCACTTTCATTGCTATTTTCGACAAACACCATAGCTATTTTTGCGAACTCATACCTCCAAGAAATTGAAAACAAAATGTTTCACTAGTCAAAAATATAGCAAAAGGCGACTTTCCAATCTATGTTGCAAATGATCAAAGAAGACACTTAAAGATCAACTTAATTCCAATGCATAAAGCGACAAAAGAGTGAGAACAAAGTGTAGAGCGAGTTGGGAAAGGTAGTACCATTTGGTATGTCTTTCAGCTTCTGACCAGAACCCTAAAATCCACAGAATGACAACATCAAGAACAAGTACAAGAAATCGTTCAAATCGAATAGAGGAAAATCACCAGGTGGTTTTCGTTCAAGCAAGGAACTTCGGCTAACCTGCTCGAACGACGGCGTCTTCGGCACCGAGGTTTTGCGCGGAGACATCGCAGCAAACCTTTCGACCCTTTTCCGCTCCCTCGACGGCCTCTCCACCGGCGTGGCCCCAACCGACCGCCGCTTTCTCTTCCTACTCGCCGTCCCTTCCTCCTCCCCCTCCCGCTCTTCTCCCGCGCAATTCTTCCTCTCCCTCGCTTCCGCTTACCCCCCTTCACCGCCTCGGCCGCCCCATCGCCACCTTCCTCCTCTACCTCCTTGCCCTCCTCATCACCTCCGGCCCCATCCGGCGATCCACCCTCGCCCTCCAGCTCGCTGACTTCTCGCTCAGCGTCGCCAGCACCAGATCCGCCGGCCGCGTTCTTGATCTCCTCCGCTGCCACTCCAGAGTCAGAATCCATGGACGAAAACCCTAACGACACGAGACCAGCGAGACCGCCGCGAGGGTTTTTGGAGGCCGGAAACGCTTGCGGATGCAGTACGGTTACCTTTTCCCTGAATCCTGTTTCTGACCAATGAGCTGCCCAATCTAAGTGGTACCCACTAGTCAATCGGAGATTCTATTTGACAGTTCAGTGTTGTGCGACCTGGAGCGTCTTGGGGATGGAAGAAGAGGAAGGGGGAACTGGATCTGGTGGCACGTTTACCGATGGAAGGATAATAAATAAATGGATTTAAAATTTCATGCGGAAATTGAGGGCGGGACGCCCAAATTTGCCGAAATTCGCTAATTAAACAATATTGTTTGAAAATCATTAGCATTTCAATTTGACGTGTTTAGAAACATTTAACAAAACAAAGATGCGTGTATTTAAATTAGTTTCTACTAAATTAAATCGGTTTACTTTAACCCTTAACGGAAATAAAAATTAAAAAAATTACGTATAAATTTTTTTTCAACATCTATTTCATGAAAAAAATAAATTATTCATCCTTTCTACTATAAAATAATGAATAAATGAGACTTCCACTTTAAATAGTTGGTCATAACTTATTTTGTTATAATAAAAAAAATGATTTTTTTTCTACTTTAAATAGTTGGTCACAACTATTGGTATATGTTATAATAGTTACATTGTAATTAGTCGAATGCATTATAAATGAATTAAATATTTATGAATAAATTTGATGTTCAAATTAATATTTTATATATATTTATAAACATATATAATTAAATAAATATGCTTAAATAATTCATTAAATTAAATAAATAAATTTAAATATTTATATATTTAACTCGATAATCTTTATGAATAAAAATTATAAATTATTTTTAAATAATATTCATGTACAAAATTTATAAATTATGTTCATATAAAAAAAACTCTTATCCAACTATTAAATAGATAAAGAAACTCTCAAAACAAATAAATATGTTTGTAATATAAAACTCATTAACTAATTAAATAAATTTAAAAATATAAAAATTTCAAACAAATTTGCATTAAGAGTTTAATAACATCTAAATAAATCAGCCTCAAATAAAACTTTAATAAAGTTCAAACTCATAAAAAAATCAAATTTGAATAATTATTTTAACAGTTTAGTTCATTGGAGACTCGATTTGCTTTAAATCGATTATCTTATCAAGTAAACTTGAACAATACAAAATTTAGCTCAACTTGAGTCATTTACCGCCTTAAGTATAGAAAATATGATGGGCATCTTTTATATTTTTGCCTTTAGTATTTGTGAATTTCACTCTACAAGATTAAAAGGAAAAAGGATCTAACAAGAATGATAGAAAGAAGTAACAATCCAAGTGTTTAGCGATTAACTTATCGAATGTAGAAGAGTTTTTGTGTTAACCTACGAGGTTTGAATTTGGCTTACAACACTTCATTATCGATGATTGGTTTGTCTAATGATTAAGATGACAAACGTAGAGAATTGTCTAGCAATTTTTGTAGGAATTGAATATGAATAACAACACTTTACTATCGATAGTTCCTCTTTGAGTGATTCACTCGGCATAGTTCTTGATCATCTTGCTTAATTGTTGGATCGGCCCCGGGCATAATTCTTTCTTTCCCGGTTCATAGTCACTCATCCATTTCTTGCCCCTCGACACCCACTTATGCGAATATCAAACCATTACATCGCATGGTGTTGCCCTAATTCCAACATTCGAGTCGTTTCCGACATCTAGAATATGCAACAAGATTTCTAACCACCAAACTAAAACCGAAAAAAAAACAAGATTATGATACTAACAATGGTCAAAGATAATATGTCCATAGTAATATCGTCCTCATTTGTCAACACTACAACTCAATCTCTTAAAACACAATTCAGTAGAGCAATATCTTCGACTACAATGGTGTCCATAAATGTCGTAACAGAATGTACATGCTTAGCTTCCGATTGCAAAGCAATTTCAGATTATACATAGGTTTGAAGTGAGTTTGCATCAGTATACGGGGGCAAGTTATAAGCATCAGTTGAATCTTTTATGCTCCCTAGCCGCAAAACCATGTTACTGTCGGGTCAGGGGAGGCGGTCCCGATGGCAACGGTGGTTGAACAACGAGGTTGGGGCCTTCGGGCGGTTGAAAGCTGTAGAATGGACTTGGAGCACTTAGATTGGGATGCATGCCGAACAATGGATAGTTCGGTCGAGGTGGTGGAGCCGAGCCGTACGCGTAAGGGACGCCTGTCATAGGCCCCGCAGCAGACTGCATAAATTGGACAGAAGCTGATGGCGACGGCGTTGCAAGTGACACTGAAGTGGATGGTGGCTCCAGGTTAGGGGATGGCGATTGCGAAGGAGGAAGCTGATGCATTGCTTCTGGATGGGAAAATGGCGGCATCGGCACTTGAAGCAGAGGGTGAGGTGGGGGCAGGCTGTTCTGTAACTTCAGCCTCTTGCTATCAGGGGATTCTTCTTTATTTGCCGTTGCCGGACCGATGACGCCTTCCGAGGCCAGAGACGAGAGGACAAAACTCAGCATTTGGGCTGAAGAAGCAGATGCTGTGAGTTTCGCTGCAACTGCAGCAGCTTCTGTTTTCCTGTTCTCGTCGCTGAGAGAAGGTTTAATGTCGGCGAGGGGTTCTTCCTGGGTGCATCTGCTCAGGGTGATTTGAGCATCAACAGCAGAGCTAGCAGTCGCTTCAGGAGCAAAGTGTAATGGCTCTGTCGGGTTCTGTGTGGCTGGAGGTTGTTGTTCCACATTGAGCTGCGATAAGATGTCACCCGCTTGCTTGCATCGTAATTCAGCAACCTGGAAAACATGATCAGTCAAAATTTTTTTTGTAGTATTTGATTTGACTTAGAAGACGTAGGATAAAATCCATGTGCCACCAAAAGGGATCATGGCATTGCATATCTCAGTCAAGGATCTCATGTGAAAGATGCAAAGATCTTCGACATAGAAGATTGTAGTATTTGATTGAACAAAAGAAAGAATGGTCTTCAAGGAGACAAACTTAACTTCATGGTCATCTTCTCTAATCGTTTCTTCTAATGAAGGAAATATTGCTAGTTACTGTAAGGTGAAATTTCATTCATATATCAATTGCAGCTTCAATGTCTGAAAATGACAATGCTAAGGAGAGACGGCAGGAGTGCAACAAGTGAAAAGGTCGACAAATAACGATGAAGGTCCAAATGTCTTCATTGCAATTTTTCTCATAGGCGATAAAACTCTCAATTTGGTATGCAGTGTATGAAAAAAAAAATCAAATCATAGTTCACAAACTTGAGATAACAAGTACCAACAAACAGCATATTATCAATATGTCTTAGTAGAACTACTATATGCAAATGACAAAATAGGATCATAGAGAAAAGTACTAGCTACATTTTTAGATCCCTAATTTTCTCAATTGAGCTTGAGGCAGGCCATCAACTGCCATTTAAAGAGTTAAATCTCTGGACTTATTTATAGTTCTTTGAGATCAAGTGATTGATTGAATGAGGCTGTAGCCTGGACTAATGGACTGTATCTTGTGGTAAAGAGGTTGGCATACTCTCGCACTCTCATTTTATCGCACCACGGAGTCAATATCCATACTAAGAAGAAGAACAAGCCTTATCACATCAAAACTCTGACTCAACGATAAGGGTGAAGTCAATAGTGACAGAAGATGCATTACTGGTACTCTTTCATCTACCCCTGTCTATATATGTTGGATGTTCATACTAGAGTAGCAGTAACATAGATGAGAAGTAAAACAGTGGCAAAGTCATATTCCAATTCCTTTATCAAATATCATCATCATCCTCTCAATCTCGTGGATGAATTAAACTTCAAGTTGATGATTTTCATTATTTCAATTTTGAATGGAAATGGATATATTTCATACATTTTTGAACAAGGTGAGATGTATACCTACATTTCTGTTCTGGATATTGAAAAACTAAATATACTAACCAAATACCAATAAAATATTACATTAATTTGTCTTTCAAGGTAAACAATCAATTAAAAACTATCTTAGAATTTTTAACTGAATATTGCAACGTACAATCCTTAATATGACGACCTTGAACCACAGAATATGGACATATAAATAAGTAAACTATTGTGTTTCTTGTGTAAGAGGGAGCTATAACTGCAGCTTCATTTGTGAAACTTTAACACGTCTTCAGATATGAATGTGTTAGTGACATTGGAATCAAATTAAACAGCGTTGTTAATCAAACAAGAACCTGACAAAAATGTATCTTTGGAGGCTGGAGCAAGTCATGCAAAGGTAATTTAGAAAATACAGGAAGATTACCTGGAGTTGGTGGCCAGTTTGTTCAGCCTTTAGTTCCTGAAAATCAATTAACGTGAAAGAAAACACGGATTAATAAAATTGGTCATGTAAATGAAGAAACTTCAGCAAACTAAAATAAGTTCATTATACTAAAACTGTTTAAAACGTCAGCCAGATGCACCTGCTCATTAAGTGCCTCTCTTAAATATGAGATTAGAGTTGCTCTAGACAATTCAGATGCCTTCAGTTGCTCAATGCACTCTCCTAGAATGCCGTGCTGAATTTTTAAGTTACCAATAATTTCAGATCCATTTGCACTTCCTATTCCAACAACCACTGGATTAGTCCGAAGGTGTGATGTCACAAAACAAAATAAAATTTGACAGATAAGCTTGAGTCAAACTAACATTATTCATCATCTATATAGCATCTAGTGAGTCAAATTCCAAACATGATAAAAGGTGTCGCAATGCAGCTACATGTCAGTGAGATGTAAATATGGTTTTGACTACAAGATGGACTACAAAAATTATTAAGAAATTGATGAAGAGAGTTTGATTATTTGAAGATAGGTAGTGTAGGAAACTGAAATATAGTTTAAAACCTGTTGAAGGGACTTAGGCATCACACCAAAGGATCCTAGGCATCACACCAAAGAAGCCTACTGCAGCAGTACAGCAAACGCACATACTTACTGCTTAGGTGGACTCTTAGAACATGGGAAAAGAAACATAAAGGACTCCTAAATATATACAATCAAGACGCTTGATAAAGACTCTTTTGATTACCTCTTTAACATCCCAAACTTTGACTTTCAAGCATTCAAACTGTTACATTTTATTTCTCAGATAGACTCATCGTTATTCAAATGGCAAATTAAAAGTTAGGTTTTAAAATTCTAATTTTAGGCTTATAGACTCTTAAAGGAGAATGCTACTTGTCTCAATTAGAAATATATGGAAAAGAACAAAGGACTTGCATATGATTCCCGATGCTAGAAATTTTATGATAATCTTCAAAAAATTATTGTGGTGGATCTGGAGAAGAAAAAAGCATCTGACAATCGTACAATGTGATATGATAATCTCCAAACAATTATTGTGGGGCATCCGTCCTAAGATGCATAGGTTTACAATGCAAAATAATTTAATTCTTGTCTTGATAATATTGATAATATTGTTGAGTATGAGTATGCATGTTATTCAGAGTTAGAAGCATAAAAATAATTATTTGAATGATTAGATCTAGTTCTCAAGAAATTAAGCTCATTGTTCGCAAGAGTATAGTTTGGCTACTCACATTAGCTAAAATTTATATCCCACATATATCTGGGATAGTTATAGTGTTTCTTCTCATTGTGCAGATCTAAGTATAGATAAATAATAATAAGAATAAAATAAAATTATATGATAAATATAATGCATGAAATTATGAAAGATGGTAAATAAATTAACATGCAAGTAAAAGAGAATGTTAATGATGGTATTTTTATTTTAATTATTTTATGGATGATAACTAAATTAAATAGGAGATGATAGTGTGTTTTTTTTAGCTTCTATGTATAATATGTGATGATACATAGAAAATTGTGAGGAAAACTAAATAAATGTTCGCAATTTAAAATTATCGACTAAATAAGAAAAACAGGAAGATGAGTTTATACTGAGATGAGTTTCATTGATTTTGAAGTTACCACTAGGATTGAGGTTGAAAAATGGATGAAGATGCATGCAAGATTATAAGATACACAAGAAGAAATGAAATAGGATATCAACTTCTGATATTGAACGCCCAGTTTCAGCTCTAACATTAATTGACATAACTAACAAGATCGAATTGTCAAACCACACCAAAACTAGGACAAAATTGATGAAACAAAGAAGATAATTATCTCACGTCGAAAAAAAGTAAAATATATCATTAATCAAAAATTGAATATTACCTAAACATAAGATGACTATATCACCTCAATCTTAAACAAACTAGGAAATAATAAAGAGCACATGTTAGCCTCTAATTGGGATACAATTATCCCTTAATTATTTACCAAAAGAAAAAATACGACAATCCCCAAATTAACAAATGATAAACTGAGATTTAAAATTTATTTGTAGATGCGCTAATATTGAAATATGTTCTAAGTTGTTTAATTTATTTGAAAAGGCACTAATGACGGATTATTCTCTTATTTATTTCTCAACTTTGTTTCCTTTTTTGTGGTATTTGTTTCTTTCTTGGTAATACAGTGTGATATTTCAAAGTGATTGATCTATGCTTTGGATACTGGAATTACATATCAGATACAATTGTCAGATTAAAAATTGACTAGTACTTTGAACCTTTGTTCAAGGAGATGAAATGGCATGAGTTATGCACATCTTAACATGTATTTGAAAGTAATTGGTCTACACTTTGGATACCAAAATTAGATAACACATAGAACCAATTGTCAGATTAACAAATTGTTAGGTCATTCTACATGCAATCCTGCCAATTGGAATTTCTGGTTAATTTACAGTTTGAGCACTATAGTCAAAGAGGATGTTTTTCTAATGCATAAGAGTGTGTCCATGTTAATGCACTAAAACATTTTTGTATCTTGTTACATTAGCTAATGTGCATTGCTCCTTGTTGCAATATGATGCCCCTGACAAACAAAAATTTGTACTTTATTTATTTACAAATTCTGGGTGAGAACTCAAAACCTTGTGTTAATCAGTAGAATATGAACATAGGATTGACTGAAGACTGAATTGTTTGATCATAAAAAAACAAAAAGACAAATAAAGCCAATTTGTTTAAGCCTATAAGAGTAAAATTGATAGGTAATGAATAAGCTACTAACTGAAACAAGTTTTTTTTTTCCAACGGGTTTAATCCATTGTCGCAGTGGCAGTCACCTATTTTATGCTACAGTAAATCCAGGAATAATAGTGCAAAAAAGAAGTGCAAATGAAACTCAAACAGATACTTATTAACAGATAATAAAATATACCTATTTCAAAGTCACTTCCCAATTCCTTTTCTACTTTATCAATGGTGTTAAGAGCAGCTTGACATTTTCCAAATAAAGAATCTTCATCAGAAAGTTTATCATAGCTTGAAATAATCTTTTCTAGTATTCCACTAGATTGCTTCTGGACAAATCAAACAGACTTATAAACACAAAAGTACAGTGTAGCAAACTATAATGCACAAACTTCAGACCAACGGATAGGCTTAAACAAATACACCCCACATTTAAAGCTCCTTACCAAGTTTTGAGCAACGGCCTTTCCATTTTTATTTTTATCTTCAAGCTTCCTTCCCAGCATCTCTTCCTTGAGAATTTGTCCCCGTGAACCAAAAACTTTACGCTCATCCCAAATGGTAACCTAAAAAGATTACTAATTTAGAAGAAAAAAAAGCAAAGTTGCATGAAGAAAAATGGAGGATGTCAGTTACATTTTCCCCATTAATCAAAAAGATGAGTGTGAACAAGCAACATTTGCAAAATCAATGTAGCATGGATTCAAATTTTAATCTGTGTCAATAGGCAAGGGCAAAATTTTTCATTCTATCTATTGACCCAATACCCCAGTATGCAAGTGGATAAATTATGTTGTTTCACCTTCATCGCGAGTGTCTTCCGTGAGCTTGAGCATCTTCGGATAGAGAACAAAACCCATCCACCCAAGTCGCAAGTATTTTTAAGCATCTTCCACAAGCCTAAGCTTTCTTTTGCAAGGACGAACCTTCCACTTAAGCCATGAGCATCTTCCACCTTCGTCACAAGCATCTTCCACAAGCCTAAGCTTGTTCAAGAATAAAACCCTTTCTCATAAGCTGCGAGTGTTTTCCACCTTCATTATGAGCATCTTCCACTAGCCCAAACTTCTACATGGAAGATGTTCATCTATGGTGACAAAACCCTCTTTTACTCTATATGCTCATCTAAACCCAAGATAATCATAGTTATCACCTTCCCACACTTATGGCTTCCCCTTTCCAAAGCTCAAAAGGGCACCCCTTATTTTTGTTATCGTTAAAAGAGCACCCTATGTTGAAAATTTATCAAAAGAGCACCCCATCAATACCCTTCTTCTAGCACTTTTGTAGTAGTTTTGGCCAAAGTTGCTACAATGTCCAAAACTACTACAAACAATTTTGGTCAACCTAGTCAATGTTGTAGCAGTTTGGCCAAAATTTTAGTCAACCTTCTCCATGTTGTGATAGTTTTAACCAAAATCAATGTCGGAGCAATTTTGATCAAGTTGGAGCGATTTAGACTAAGTCGAAGCAATTTGGACCAATATGAAAAAAAAATACTTTGATATAATAATGCTCCATGTGTAGTGATTTTTCTCCATGTTGTAGTAGGTTTGATCAAAACTACTACAACATGACAAATATATGTGCTTCAATTTAAGTTCACTTGATAAGATGGGCATGACAAATATATATGTGCTTCAATTTGAACAAGGTGTTAGAATAAGTTTAGAGGACGATCTAATGCACATACTACTCGGCATCTTTGACTATTAATATTAGTTCACTTGATAAGATGGGCATGACAAATATATGTGCTTCAATTTGAACAAGGTGTTAGAGATAAAGAGTTTAATTCCCATGGTGTGAGTTATTAATTTGGTATGAGGAGAAAGTTTCACAATTAAAGATATTCAAAAATCAGGTTGAGGCCCAAAAGGAAATATAAACAGAAATGTAACTGTAACTATAAGAGCCTGCACATGAAGTCATCACAGTAAATTAGTATAATGTTCCTGAGAATAGTAAGAATCTGTGAGATTAGTTTTTTATTTAAATTTTATGCTATAGAAAAATTGGAGGGGGGTGTACTGTGGATCTGTTAACTAAAAGAGAAATTACGTTATAAAAGACAAGTAAATAAGAAAATGCAAATAATTGTACTTCCAAATGATGATAGAAAGACAAGTAAATAAGAGAAGCAATTTTATGTTACCAATCTTTGCACAGTTTTCCTTCCAATACCACCTCCATTATCAAATACATCATATAAAGCATCAGGAAGCACTTTCCAGAATTCATTAATGAATTCTAAACCTTTTCGCCGACTGTTCTGCAAAATATCATTGGCCAGATACAAGAAGGAAATTCTTTGTTCCCTAGGGGAGGAATAGAATTGTTGCTCCCAGGTTTCAACAACTTGCTTAGCTTTGTTCCGATGGAAGATGCACCAATGTGATAAGGCTAATCCAAAGTTAAGCATAATAGATCCGGATCAGTGTTTTATTGCTAAAAACAACTAACATTGTTTGCCAGGACAAAACAATCAAGAGCTGGGGCATTTCAAAAGGGAGAAAGACTATCCTTACATCATCATAGTGGTACATAAGAAGGCCCAAAGCGAAATAGAGGATGGACAACACATTGAAAAGATAAAAATTCTAAATAAACATCTAATGTATTTCATGACATACTAATCTTGATCCGATATATCATAAGGCATTCGAAAAAGATCGCAAAAAAGGGAACTCTAAAAATACAATTCATATAACATCTATAAATCCTAAAAGGTCTAAAATTAATTGAACTAGTACTACTTCTAAAATCCAGCATATTTCTTCCCTACACTTTGTGCAGTCATGTGCACCACTCAAAAGATCTGAAATAATTTTATAGACAAGGATACTCTCTATACTCTGCTGTGAATTGTTAAGTCTAGCAAGCTTATCCACCAAAATCTGCCCATTGAACGATCCATTCATTGTTCCTTATCAGAAGTTCAGTATGCTGGAAAGAATTGAATAACATTAGGATGCGAGAATATGTGAAGGAGGAAAACAATATAATATCAGAAACGTACAATGCAAATCCTAAAAATATGAATTTTTTCTTCAGAAAGGATTTAACGACAGGAAATTAACAAAGTGAAGAAACAATAATTGAAAATTTAAAATTAACAGTACTAGGTTCAAATATCTTATTATAGTTTACAATATTTACAAATGGTTTTTTCATCATTTAACTGAAATAAAAGGGTAAAAATGTTTTGAATTAAAACACAAAATACATGGTAGCTAACTAGAAAAGCTACAAGGACCATTCCAGCTGACACAAGAATGATACATAATTTGTTACACAAGCCTACAGCACATTATGAGCTTGAATACATTTTTTAATAAATAGTAAGAAACAGGTAGATCAAAGCAGACAGACCTTAAACACATTTTTTAAAAAAACTGAATGCTATGTAATTATTTTATTGATTTCATAATTAGATATTTACACAATAATTAACAGTACACAACAGAAGAAACAACATGTATTTCAAAGGGGGGAAATGTCTAATGGATTGTAAAAATATTGATGTTCTGATCCTTATGCAACTCTGAATTACACTAAAAATTAGACTGACAGTGTATACAAATTGACTTAACTTTTTTAGAATGGAGCAAATATCTACAAGTAAAATTTTGAATACACTTAAAGACTTCATCCGACAAGATAAGTAATAGCACAAGGTTGCCACTGACTTATATCTGCAAGTACCAACAATCAAGTGCTGGTAACTGGAATCATATTGAAGCTCGTTGACAAGCTAAATGACAAAGTAAAATGGAAACAGCAGAAACTACTTGGTCGTGATGAATTTAGTTGGAGGCTTGGAGCAACAACTGACCAATGCCTAGACCTTAGGAATTTGAAGTAAAATATATCAATTAAAGTCAAGGGTGACGACATGATTAAAGAAAACCCCACTTCCAAGGATAAATGTGGCGAGCAGGCAGAGATCCATGAATCAATCAATTTCCAAGATCAATAGCCAACAGGAAGTACCCATTTCATCGGATTGACGCACGGGAGAAAAGAAAATAGGATCATTTGAGGTCGTCTTCCCATAAAGGTCACAACTTCAGTCCAAAAGCATCGAGTTTGCTTCTTTGCTGGATAACTAATAACCAATTCCGCGCTCTATTTGCGGAACATCTTCAGGACGATAAAGCCCTGGATTAAAGGGGCAATGGCATACCTAACTAGTAATTCTACCACAGACACGCCACGGAAGACCAATTCCATACTCGAGGAAGGCATTTCAAAGGCAAACAGCAGCTCGGCATTATAAAAGAAAGGAGGAAGAGAGGAAATGCACTGAAAGGGATCGAACAAGTGAAGCCATTGGAAATCTGACCTGAAAATTATAGAGCTGAGGCGGAGGGCGGCGAACCTGCGGCTGGAATTTGCAGAACTCTTGGTCGGTTCGATCGACGCCCGGATGAGATGGTTAGGGTTTTGTTTACGTTCTTGTGGTTAAGGTTTGTGGGATGGATTCCGCCCTTTCTATTCTTTTTCCATCTATTGATATGTTTTACAAAAATGGAATGTCAAAAGGCCGCTTTTTTATTTTTTATTATTAAAAGAGTTTTTTTATATATTTTTTTATTTTTTAAAATTATCTTTATTTTTATATTATTATAATAATTACTTATTTAGTTGAATATTTCAATTCTGATCAATATAAAATAAATTATATTATAATAATTATAAATTATAATTATTATAATTAAGACTAAATATTCGATCAAAATTAAACCGAATTAATTAAAATGAAATCGAATCAAATTTTTTTGAACTAACTGAATCATCAAATTTTTAAATAAAAATTAAATAAATCAAACCGATAAAATATCGAGTAATTCGAATAAAAATTAAATTAATCAAAATAATTAAAATTTTTAAGTATAATAGAAAATTTTATAGTTTCACTTACTTAGGAATTGATCGATTATTTTTTTATTTTGATTAATTCCTTTTAATCGAATAAAAAATTTTAAAATTAAAACTAAACCAAATTAATTAATTTTTTAAAAAATTAAAATTTTGAATTAAATTTTTAAATTCAATCCGTTCATTCAATTTAATTAAATTTTTGCTCATCCTTAGTTACAATATAGATATTTTAACTTTAATTAACGCTAATAAATTGAATTATAGTAGCACTTCATCGTTAGTTGATACTGATACTTTAATTTCAATCAATATTAATAATATTATATTATTATAATTATAATTCATAGCTTGATAACGTAGATACTTTATCTCAAATCGATACGGATCGATATTAGTCAACATCATATTATAATATTTACGGAATTGTAGATGGTACAACTACAAGATTGTAATATATACAGAATTATAACTGTTATAATTATGTAGCAATTATGATATTTAATTGATACAGATTAATATATTATATTATTTTAACAGTTCAATTTTAGTCAATATTATAGTTTATATATATATATAATAAACTATAAGAAAAATAAAAGTAGTGTTTATATATATACATTTAATAGTTTGAAGATAAAAATAATTAAACTATAGTATTTTACAATTGCTTCCATATCTGATGAGGAATCAACCAGAACAATTTACTATGGCAATGATACAGAACTAATCAAAACTGTTTTAACATTGATCACGACTATTTAAATATTAAGTAAAAGTATTTTAATTTAATCAAATTTGATCCAACTTATCAAAACTAATTAAATATTATTGAAATAATTTTGATTAATTATTATAATTAACATGGAATAAAATTACTACGACCTAGAACAATTGACTAACATTGTTCAAAGTTGCTCCAACATTACGTATGTTATGTGATGCTACTCGATCGCACCTTCTCCGCGGGTTTAAATCAGTAAAGCTTTTGCTTCCTTGCAACTTGGATGATTTCTGTGTCTACACATTAACATTGTAAAAAAAAAATTATATAGAGGAATAAGGAAGTAACAGAAATCTAAAAAATTTGAATCTTGTATGACTATCACCATAAAATATTGAAATATGATTCGCTATATATGCCACTAAAATTAAAATAAGTTGTAAAATAATTCTTAAATTTCTATATAAAATTTGAGGATTCTCGTAGGCATTTTGTCTATTCTCTTAATAAAAATTATTTTTTATAAATTTTAAAATACAATGGTTATTAATATTTTAGGTCTGGGATATATCAATTTTTAATCCATATTCAAAATCATAATCTTTAGAGTAGCCACAACGCTGCATTAATCAGAGTTGTTATAACGCCTCACACCAATGTGGGGCGTTAAAACACTTGAACGCATTCAACGTATTGAACGACTAATTTTTTTAACAATGCATTTTTTATTTTTTAATTATATTTATTAAACGATTAATTTTAATGGTTAATTTTAATTTTTATTAAAAAATTATAAATTTTAAAATTAAAATTAACGGTTAGTTTTAATTTTTTTTTATATTTTAAAAATATATTTATTTAATATATATAATTTTAAGATGATTGAGTGAACGGTGGGACCCATAAATAATGAATATTAATGTTAAAAGGAATATGTGTAAAAAAGATATGGAGGGTGTTATAAAAAAAATGTTATAATGAGTATGTGGCAGTGATGCCCAGCATCCTTTGATACTCTTTAATGAGGTGGAGGGTGTTATAATACTGATGTATTGCGGATGCTCTTATAAGTATTATATAAATTATTTCTAATATTTTATATAATATTAATCGGAGAAGATGGATCTTTAAATGAAATTAATTCATCATAATACATAATTAACATTTTAAATAAAATATATAATTTAGCTTGGATTAAAATAAATAAAATTAAATAAATATCAGAAATATGACAAAAAAATTTATTTTATTTTTATTACTAATATATAAGAATATAAAAATTCATTCATAATATATTTATTTAAAATTAAAATTATATTATTAAAATTCATCATAACTAAATGAAAAATAGTGAGGTGCTTGTGTGTGGTTGGCCATGTAAACAAGCAATCACTATAAGAGTATTGAGCCCTAGCGACGGAATATTTCATCGCTATTGGGTTTCTATTTGTGAATAGCAACCGATGTATCTCGTCTTTAAAAAATCAATTGCTGACGTCATTTAGCGATGAATTTAAATATCCATCACTAATTTACGATGAAAATTAAATTGTCCATCGCTAATAGTAGTGACGAAGTTAAATGGTCATCCTCGTTGGATAGAATGTTATTGGTTATCTATTCTCCCTATCCCCGTTGGAGTCATTAACAAGATCCAAACTATTTGTAGAATGTTTGTATGGTCTTCTAAATACCCTCCTATATCTTGGGCTTCCCTATGTCTATTAAAAAACAAAGGGGGGGATATGGTATTCGGGATCTTAGTGCATGGAATGAAGTTTTACTAAGTAAGACCTTATGGAAGATTCAATTCAAGACGGATTCATTGTGGGTACGATGGGTACATCATCATTACATCAAAGGGGTTGAATTTTGGCAATGCGAAGTTAAAGCTTCCGATTCACCACTCATCAAGAGGCTTGTAGATATCCGAAGCAAAATCTTGGGTGGAATGAATGGAGTTGGGGAGGCAAACATGAAAATGATAGAGTGGTTTGCTGGAGGAAAGAAAGGGGTTAAAAATGCATATGATTTCTTCAAGCCAAAAGGACCTTCGGTGGTTTGGGAGTCATTTGTTTGGAGGGCAGAAATATTATCAAAGCATCATTTCATATTATGGTTGCTAGCACATGCCAAATTACGAACAGCGGATTGGATGCTCTATGAGGAGAACAAGGAATGTGCCCTATGCTTTCTTGTTGTTCTCTTATATATTGATTTTGTATGAGGAGAACAAGGTCTAGGGTTCTGAAAACGGATTGGATGCCCTATCCTAAGGTCTAGGGTTCTGAAAGCATCGGGCATGCCCAGGCCGAGCTGGTTGGCATCAGGCCAAACCTGGCCGAGCTAGCACATGCCAAATTATGAACAGCTCGGCCTGGGCATGCCCGATGCTCTATGAGGAGAACAGCGGATTGCATGCCCGATGCTTTCAGAACCCTAGACCTTAGGATTCTACCCAACATGCACAACCAACATGAAAACAAAAGACCAACCGAGCTCGCCTAGGCCAGGCCCGACGCCAGCGAGTTCAGCAAGGCTTGAATAGACGTCGATGAGCTTGGCTAGGCCTCAACAGACACCGATGAACTCGGCCAAATCGGGCCCAACGTCGACGAGCTCAACTAGGCCGGGCCTGACACTAGCGAGCTCGCCCCGGACAAAATTAGAGTCGGCGAGCTTTCCCAGGACAGAATTAGAGTCGACAAGCGGCCCGATGCTAGTGAGCTTGCCCAAGCTGGGCCCGATGTCGACGAGCACACCCACACCGGGCTCGACGTCGACAATAAGTAGAGGGGACAGGGAGGAGAGGGAGGAGCTCACCGGGATTCGTGAGGGAAGGCCGGAGACATGAGAGGGGGATCACCGACGTCTGTGATTAGAGATCGGGAGAGTCAGAGGGAGATCAAGATTGGGGTTCCGTCAGGGGGGAGGTTGCGACTTCGTCGACAACGATCGCGGAGGACGTGGGATAAGAAAGGGGGCGCTGGCGGATCGAAAATCCTAAGCGCTGTTACCTCCTGTTCATCGTCTTCTTCTTCTCCTCCCTGACGGCGGCGATCGACGCGGAAGAGGTGTGCGGAAGAGGAGCGCGATTGCAAGAGATTTAAAGGTAAGATCCGATTTGTTCTTTGTGGATTTTGTTGGGCGTCCTCTGCTGCGACCTCCCGTCGCCGCAGCCGAGCGGCTGCCATCTGCAGCCATCCGTCGCTGCCCTTCCAGTTTCCCTTCTACGGAAAACTTGAGCGCCGCTTCCCTCTCCCTCGTGAGTTCACGACGGTAAATCGAAGTTTGTTGGATTACTTCGGTAAATCTAATCGTCGGTAAGATTCTGTTGTTTTTGTTGGATTACTCTGAGTTGGATGGCGTTTGCAGATTGATTGGGGATCGATCATCTGTGTGGGGGAGTCTTGGATCGGACTTCTGACCGGGCTGAGCTTGCTGCTAGGGATCTGAGGTAAGAGTTTGTTAGGGTTTTACTGAATTTATTGAGAAGATTTGGAAAGTAATAAAGAGACATAAAACTGCATCCTCATCAATATCACTTGACACAGAACTTGGGGTGAAGAGCACCCAAAAGAGCAATTGATACCAATAAGCAGAACACGTTTCTTCAACAAAGTTTATTTATTCTTTAGTTTACATTGTAGTGCTAATTCAAACAATGATTTTATATTTCAAATGATCAAACGACAATAAAACTGCAAGAAAGAACTTTGAGAGTAGATAGACTGAGTTATAGAGGAATTAATTGTCATTACTACAAGGCCACGGAAGTATAGCACAGCACTGAGCATGAGAGATTTGACACAATATTTGAGCAACAGTAGCAAATTTCATCATAACAGATTTATGTTCATAAAGTTTCTAGTTAGAACTTGGTAAAAATTAGGTTAGAAAGTCTCTTATAGGTTTAATCTTATTGGAGACTAAATAAGATTCAAATAGTGCATCAATGGGTCGGGTTAGGTTAGTTAGATTAACTGGAGTTGGTTGGACCCGGTTGATCAGGTTGGTTGGACCTATTGATGGGTTTGATTCGGCTTGATCATGTTAAAGTTAACCCTAGTTTTGATTAGGGTTTGATTTTGTTGTAGAATTTAAAATACATTCTGGTATTTAGTGGGTAATGGTTATTATAATTGCAGGACCTTGACGGTTGAACCTGTTATACACGAGAGGTTCTTTATCGACGTGCGTTCATTAGGTGAGTACTCCTGTGCTTGGTCAACACAAGACTGTTTGTAAGTAAATAGTTACTTTTGCTGTTAATTCCTTGTTGAAAATTTTATTATTTTAGATGTTGAACTTGATATCATACATAGTTATGGATTCATGCTGTTGACCTGTAATGATGTTGCTTTACTGTGATTGGCATGTTACTTGTTATTTGATATTATTTTATGATCCGTTGATTATGCTTGATTAGACATAGGCTTAATTGTTACACTGAGCATTATGACACATACATGGTAGTAGTAGACTTGTTGTTCATTATTGTTGTTGTTGGCCTCACTTGTCGCTGTATGATAGTGACACAAGAGTGAGAGCAATTGTTGCGCTAAGTTGGGTGCAACCAGGACTGGCTATATAGTCCTCCTGATTCCGCCCACTCCCCACTTAGTAGTAGTGGTTTATTGTTGGAGCGAGTGCGGTTTTCCTGTCGTGCGCCTCAGTTTACTACACTGGATGAGTGTCTGGGGGTGACAAGTGCAGACAGTGACCATGCATTGCATATGTGCATACATCGTTGGTAGTTGTCTTCTGTATTCATGATCATTACACTTGTTGTCACATAACTATAACTATTATACTTGCTAATATATGACTATGATTGTATGACATGATACTGGTTATTATACGTAGTTTATTGATTTTGTATGCTATCTTGTTGTTCTCTTATATATTGATATGTTATGTACTTTCTTGATTTTATCTACTGAGTATTTGTATACTCACTACCCAGACCTTGGGGGGTCTCTTTGTTTTCTCCCCAGTTAATAGGTAAGGACATTGCTTGGAGCATGGAGATCTGCTAGTCTGCCCCCTCATCTCACAGTAGGTGTATTTGCCCTTATTTCGTATGTTTTATCGGATTGCATTGGATAGTGGTTTTGACTCTTACATTCGTGTTGTACAAATTTGGATCTTGCGTTTATGTTTCGTATGTATGAACATGGATATTGTTATAAGTCCGTTGTGTCATTTATGTTTTCGTAGAGGTTATCGTTGTTTTGTTGCGATGCTTTATGGTTTATATGTGTTGTAGTTGTGGTAATGTGGTTGTGGTAGTATATTATGTTACGTGCATGTGTTGGAGTAGTTATGGCCGTGTGGGCCTTTGTTTAGGTTGTTTAGTGGTACAAACACATATAATGTATTGTTAAGTGGCCAGGTAGGCCCTACGATTTTATGTATTCAGGAAAGTTGGATTGTTACATGGGAGATGCTGTCGAAATTTTTCGGACGGTCATATCTTGGGTCGTAATAGTAGGTTCTTGTCTACAATATATCGATTGGTAGAATTGATAGTTAGAGTCTGTAGACATATATAGAACACTATTTTTAACTATTCCTAGTCGAGTATTAATATGCAAGGACAATATTAATGCGTTGAGACTAGAATGTAGGTTAATTGATGACTTTATTTCACAACTCATGGATATGTGATATCACGTTGACACATGGGTACATATTAGAGACTATGTACTGAATTGACTCACCATGAGAACGTTTCATGGATCGTTATATGAGTGTCATAAACATTCTCATGTGACTATTAGTATAAATAGTCCTTAGACCTGAAGTCACTACGGTTCCCTACATAATGAGTTGTATACTTTGGCTTCATCAAACGTCACCCGTAACAGGGTGACTATAAAGGCGATCACTGGGTATGCAATAAATTATGCGGAGGGATGCGAGTGATGTAGATGGGATCTATCCCTTCCATATGACGGAAGTGATATCTATGGGCTCCTTGATAGAGTAGGACTGCAAAATGCATGGTCATGCTCGAATAAGTCAATATGAGATATTGAGCTTATTTGATAGAGTAGTCTACTTGGAGATCAAGAAATTCATGATTGATAAGAGGATGACACGATCTATGCCTCATTGATCAATCTAGATATCAAGGATAGAAGGACTGAGTCATACAAGATAGTAGTCACGGAAGGTTATGTCGGATCTCGACATTCTCGTCACTTGGGTAGCAATGATATATTGCTAGATGTCGCTCATTGCTTATGTCTCTAAAATGATTTTAAAGACATTGCCAACGTTACGAGAACCTATTGGGTCACACACTTAGGACATGTGATTTGGAGATGGTTCATGTGATGGATCATTAGGCCATTGGGTTGAGTCTAATGTAGATTAGACTCATTGAGTGAGACTCAAGGTAGACTGATTGAATTAGACTCGAGTTGGACTCAAGTCGATTCGGATTACAGTGATTGACACTAGTGCTAGTGGGAGATTGTTAGTGTCAGCCCTTAGTGCCAATTTGGATTAAGTGAGACTTGAGTTGGACTCAAGTCAAATCGAATCCATTAAGAGGGTTACATGATCATCATGCATGAGATTAATAGGGTATTAATTCTCTCATCATTAAGAGGGTTGCATGAGCATCATTAAGAGGGTTGCATGAGCATCATGCATGGCATGCATGAGATTATTAAAGGTATTAATTCCATGGAATCCCAAGAGTCAAAAACCCTTCATATTCCATGGTTGGATATAAAAAGGGATGAGAGGCTCTTGAGAGAAGGACTATTGGTCTTCTTCCTCTTCTTTTCTACCTTGGCCGAACCTAGTATTGTGGCTAGCACCACGATCTGGTTCCTCTCCATCTCAGTGTTCGTGTGGATACCGTGGAGGCGCGAACACACTAATCGTGCTGAGATCCGTCAACCTTTGAAGGCAAGAGTTGCTGTCGGGATTGCGAAGGACTCGCATCGAAGGTAACCTCGATTCCAGTAGATAGAATCGGTAAAACGAATATGGTTTCGCATGGATCTTCTGGAGGGATCCTTTTTCCGCTGCATTGTATGTGACTAAAATTATTTTTTTTATGATCCCTACACATGCAAAGATTGCTAATATCATCAACAATGAATTAACTTTCTCACCCAAATATCAATATCATCATTTCCATGCCTCATGTCTGTTGAAGATAATCTTTCCCTCTACCAAGTCGGTTATGATTTTCATAAATTTTGAGACGAAGACATCCAAGGCAATTGTCATTTCCGATGGGAGGGGAGAAGAACCAATGGCTTAATGAATATATATAGGCTCCAAAGAATTAGAACAATACATAGCATTACCTTTACTGAATGTCGAAACAAACATTTGCATTTCACATTAGCGAACGAAATATTACAATTGTCATTTCATACTTTGACTCTCTATGGGATTGTTATTATATATTAAATCAACACTCGATATTCCCTAGCTAGTTATTCAAGTCAAATATTTATGTGAATAACTTGTTGAATTGTCAAGTTCACCTTAGTAAATATGCAGATACACAAGTGAAGATGATATAGATCTCATTGTTCATCGAGTATGATATACATAACAATACTTATTTTGGAGGCTCATTTTCACATATGAATTTCAGAGAAGACATAACAAATCATCAAATGTAGAAAAGTCATCTCTAAATTTAATCGAATAAAATTGATTCAAACAAAAGATAATCTCCTAATATTAATGAAACAAAAGTTTAAATAATTTTAAAATTCTAACGGTACAAAACACAAAATAACCCTAATACAATGATAAAAATTATTCAGATCTTTCAAAAAGATTTTAAATAATATTTTTTGAACCTAAGACTGAGCCTAACAAATTGTAAAATTCTAAATAAGTTTTGATTTAATATATTATAGCTATTTATCTTTTTTCTAACTTCTTGCTTAGTTTTATCATATAAGCTTTATCCTCGTATTGACTTAATACTTAGTTAAATAGTCAAAATGTCATCCATTTATTATCAAAACTTATTGAACGGATTCTCTTTTTGACCTTGGCAAGTGATTTACTAATTAGTATGCAAATAGTGATTAGCAAAATTAATAAATTAGTTTCATCTAGTATTTTTAAAAGAAAAAAGCTACTAGTTGCAACAGTAAGTAGTTATTAACTTTTTACTTAAAAAAATTGTGAATATAAAATATTTTTTAATTATTATTTTATGGTTCTTGTGCTATATGTAAATTGTTTATGATGATGGGATATTAGGATTAAGTCACATTAGATATCTTGAATCTAAAAATTATCAATTTGCTAGGAACAATATTTGTTGTATGTTTCATTGAATATATATATTTATTTATTTTCCTATATTTTATGGGTCCTTAATAATTAATATCTAAGTTTTTTTTAAAATTAGTACCAGGTATCTAACTTGTAGAACCGATTAATTCAGCGGATGATCGACTCAGTCCCATGAAAATTTTCCATCTAAATCTAGAAGCCCTTGCAGCGAACAACCAATAGCTCGACTTTTTAAGCTCAACCTCCAACTAGAGGAAATTCATTCTGTAATGTGTTACAGTTGAGACTTGGACCTTAGATGCTTAGGAGATTAGATGGACACCATGCTGCTGCACCATAGCACGGGGCAATTAATGTCTGAGTCTTGTCCCATTATTGATTAATGTACAAGTAAATTTTACAATGTCAAATCTTGTTCTCAAATAAAAGCACTCCAAATCTTAAATCACTGCAAGCTCTTCGTTAACCAGAGCCACTTTTGATGATGCATAATGTCCAACAAGATCTCAAATAAAAAGTTGCACAAATTTTTATTCGTGCTCTCTTAGACAAGGGCTATTAGATCCAACTATATAACTACTAGTGATGCCAGGGTGCCACATTAAAGGTCATCTGTGTTTTTCAAATTTATTTGATGGCCGCTCTGTAAGACCGGATCGATCACTTTTAGAATTAATCGGATCGCAAGAGCAATTATCAAATAATAATAAGAAGAAAGAACCATAAATGAAGAGTCTGAATTACTTGGTTCTCATGAATCATACAGCAACGTAACTATTTTTGGAGTACAAAATATCGATAAATGAGACTTCTATTCGATCATTTAGAAGTGGTAAATGCTAAAATGGCTTCATAGTTTTGATGTGCGTAATGGAAGAACTGCATGGCACATTCATCCTAAGTATTTCTGCAGATCGAGGGCTTGTTTCATCAGTTGTCTCAGCCAGATGTGGAACTGCACATCTTCTATCATCTTCAGAAATCCTCTTCGACAAATTGGCTTGTTTCTCTGAGAGAATGCCATCCTGCTGCATGTTAAAGTAAACAAATAGAATGTACCAAAAAAAAAAAAAAAAAAGACAAGTCCTATATATATGAATATGTTCATTACACCTTCACCAGTACAATTGAAGAAAGCAAATGCAAACAACACCATTAAAATCAAACAAAGACTTGCAAACCAAATGTAGAAGGAAGCAAATGCAAACAACACATATATAAAAATCACACCTTCACCAGTACAATTGAAGAAAGCAAGCTTTTTTCGATACCATCCTGCAAAAACAAACAAAGGTGTTTGAAAGAATTGTAAAGATATACAGGAAGGAGGATTCAGAAGATAGAC
>NC_133871.1:2247320-2282306 GCF_044706935.1 Curcuma longa
AAGTCAACTCCGATGCTAAGTAATTGGTGACATGTCCGAGAGGCGATCTCAACAGAAACAACATATATATATATATATATATATATATATAAAAGGCACTTCACATAATTATAACCCTCCAACATCGCATTTGAGAGAATTTCGATTTCAGAACCATACTGGTTTGTGATGGGAAAGCATTTCAGAATGTTTATTTACATAGCTAGGATTCTAGTATATATCCCAACAGTTTGTAAGTTTCTAAAGCATTACACTACGTACACTGTAATGCAACAAAAATAATTAGCAGAATCACAATGATAAAAGAGGTGAAATATTTCCTAAAAGCTTCGCAGAACCACGTATTATATTGGGAAAGAAATGATATTCAGTTGCCTCCAAAAGTTGTAATTTAGTAAACAACTGAAGAAATATAGTATTGAATTTAATGGAAGACTTGATAAAATTCTCCAAGGTCAAAACTGTAAAGAGGAACTACTTAACAAACATCACAAATTGTCCAAAAATTCAGTGTTTAATGAATGAATAATCTCCATCAATAAGTCAGTAAAAAAAACAGATTCACGAACCCTAGCTTGTAGTTCCCAGATCCAAGCAGCGCGAGCAGCAAACAAGCAAAAAAAAGAAACTGAAAGAATAACCTAATAGATCGAGAACAAGAAGATGCATAGATGGAAAGCAAACCTAGCTAATATATATATCGAGGAAGGCGACCTGGGCGAGATTTGACCTGCTGAAGGGATCGAGCTGTCTTCGCCAGTTGCTACAGCCAAGAATTATTTTGATTTCTGGCCATGTTGACTTGTTTAAATTACAAATTATTATATGAAAGTCAATGGGGTGAGATTAGAGACAAAGGATATAAAGAAAGCAATATTAATTATTGTTATTATTACTTAAAATTTTAATTATTTGTTCTTACAAACTAAATAGATGAAGAATTAGGTAATTAAATTATTTCGTCCTAGATTTAGTTGAACAAATGAAAGAATAAAAAATTTATTTGTTCATTTATTCATTTCTTATGGGTCTTTGTTTAATCCACCTTGCAAGGGTGATCACATGGTTGTTCAACTAATCTCTATAAAGTCAATGATCCTATTTGAGAATGAGTGATGAATTAATTCTCTTTGGATCAACTTTTATTGAGTTGACTACTACGGGATCGGTCTCTAGCAAGGTAACTTTCATCGGGTTAGCTTAGAGCGGGTTGATTTTCTATCAGGTCAGTTGTTATGGGATTGGATTCTAACATATCAACTTTGGCTACTAAGCTTCTCAGTTGTATAACTTTTGAGATACTAACGTTTTGTTTGAGAGGAGGTGAGGGAAGGAAAAGGAAAGGTAAATAAAGGGAAGAGAACTTTGAACTTTGTTTGGAAAGAAGTGAGGGAAGAGGAGAGAAGAGAAGAAAATGGTAAGTTTTAACCTTTCTTACCAATGAAAAGAAAGATTTTTTTACATTCTAATTTGGAGGGTAAGAAAAAGGAAAGTAACTCTAAATATTATTTGTTTCAATATTATCCATATTTTAAAATATTAATTTTTAAATAATTTATTTAATCATAATTTTTAAAATTTCTCTCATTTAGTACGATTTTTCACTCTTTTTTATATCAATAAATTTTTATAAAAATATATATAAAAATATTAATTTTCGTCGTACTAAAGTATACAGATTCTATATTTTACATATTTATTGTATGTCTACTCATTATTTCTTTAATTTTTTTATTTATTTAAATTATAAATATTAATTTTAGTTGGTATCACAAGATGATTTTGATAAAAAAAATCTTACATTGGTTTAATAAGCTATATATATATATATTTCATATGTAAATTTTATTTTAAGAAGTAAAGATATTTTTGTAATTTTATATGTGTTACCTTATTTCCTTTCTTTTCTTCCTAAATATGATAATACATATTACGTTCCTTTCCTTTCAAATAAGAAGAACATAAATATTCTCTTCTGTTAATGAACTTTTTCTCACTTCATTCAAATATAACGTAAGAGGGTCAAAAAGATGTTAAGATTATTATCTTATTGTAACTGATGCACCTCTCTCCCTTGATGTTATTATCGCTGACAAGATAATCGTAGTGTCGTTTCACCAATTCATGCTTCCTCGACTGACATCCTTATCACTCTTATTCGAGGTCATCTTGACTCAACCTAACTTTATCCGAATTCCATCATAACTCGGATTAACTCGGGTCTAATCCGATCGTGCCCGTCGAATCTCGGCGATAGAATTTTCCGTCTCGTTTTGTTCCTTGGAGGTTGCTATAGCGGTGATTGCTTCGAGGAGCCCTAACTGGTCGATTTTCCGTGAAGATGTCTATGTTTTGACAATGGTAATTGATTGTGTTTGATCCTCTGCGAGATGGGCTCATTCCCCTGCCTCGAATCGAGGATCAAGAGCTACTCAACACCACTTTATTTGGACGGGAGGAGAGAAAATTTATTAACAGTCGAAAAAAAATAAATTATTTGAAAAGAAAAAAAATTAATTTAATATATATTATTTTATTTTAAAAAAATTAAAATTGAATATATAAAATTATAAAAATATCTTTATTTTTAAAATATATTTAGGTATGAAAAATATATATATAATTGACTAAATCTATTTTCAAAATTATCCTATAAATCCAGCTAAAACTAATATATATAACTTAAATAAATAAAAAAATTAAAAAAGATATTACGTAGATATACCATATACTTTAGTTAGACAGAGAATAAATTAATATTTTTATAAAATTTTATTGAAACATTTCTTAAGCACCATCCTCATATAGATATACGGTGAAGGTTGGTATTGACATTATAAAATATGAACAGTTGAATATTAGAGGAGCGACGACGTAAAAATAAAATATTTAAATAGATAAATTAATTTAATAATTAATATTTTAAAATATAAATAAATTTTAAATAAAATATTTTTAATTTCTTTTTTTATTACATTTCAAATCAGAATATAAAAAATAATATCGATTCATAAATATACAAAAATAAAATTTATTTTTTTATACATAAAGATCAAAATTGTCCTCACTTCTCTTCCCTTAGGCTGCGTTTGGAAACGGAGACAGTGACATAAATACAGAGACAGTTTGATTTTTTTGTCTCTGTCCCCGTTTGTTTTTAGGAGACAGATACAAAAAAATGAATTTGTGTCTCTGTCTCTGTCGCCAATCCAGTAACTTTTTTGTCCACCCGAAAAACGGAGACAGCGTTAATGCGCGGAGACAGACGATGGGCGTGACCATGGTGTCCTTGTCGTAGAGCCACGCGAGCACACCCCACCTGCCGGATTCCTTCGCGCTGTACCTCTTCTCCTGCTTGTTCGATCCGGCGCCCAGCGAGATCACCAGAAACTTGCCGTAGTCCGTCGGCCTGCAGATCGGGAAGAAGTCCGCCTTCCTCAACGAGATCGCCTTCATCACTTGGCTCATCAGCGCCAACGTCGGGTTGTTCGCCGCCACGCACCCGTCCACCAGGTTGAACTCTCGCCGCCCCCCTGCCGCGTCCTCCGTCGCGAAGTAGTGCGCCGGGAAGTACGTCGGCGCCGCCGACGTCCCGATGCAGATGTCCGACAGCATCGCGTCCTTCAGCGGCTCCGACTTCATCTGCAATACACCAACTCTTCCTGCGCAATGATCATCCATATCCATCTATCTATTCAAATCGATCTTTTGATCGATCGTATCACCTTGAAGGACGAGAAGATTGTGGGATGGAGAAACTTGATGTCGAAGGCAGGGATCACCACGTTGGTCAGAGTTTCGCTGAGCTTGGTGTCGCCGAGCAGTTCTCGGATTTTGGAGCGCAGATACTCAACGTCGTATTTGGGTCCGGCGACGGCGGAGATTAGTTTCAGAACCGGATTCAGAATACCGGCGCTGCAAGAACAAACCAATCACCTTCGATCAGCAACGAGATAACCGAAGGGTAATTTAGTCTTTTTAAGTCTGTAATTCTGTTTTTGTATTTTGTGTTACCAAACAGGAGACAGATACAATTAATATTCTGTCACTGTCTCTACTGTCTTTTGTATTTTTGTATTTCTGTCACTGTCTCTTGTGTCTCTCAAACCAAACGCAGCCTTACCTAACTTCTCTCAAGCAGAGCGTACGCGGAAGGAGCTGCCCGCCTGCCCATTTATCTGGAAAGCACATTGGAACGCTGACGGTTCAAAATTCAAATTGCATCTCGAAGCTACGGCACGAATCTCGAGGCACGTTGCTATAAGTAGACGGCGATCCCTCTTTTCTTATCGTAGAAGACACTGATCGTGAGAAATGACATCGACATCGAGCGGCCTGAAGAATTTCTATCGCCAGAAGAAGAAAGGGGGCGTCGCCAAGCCCTCCTCCAAGCGGAGCATCGCCGGGAAATCTCCTGCCGTCGCCCACTCCCACCTCGCCGATCCCGTCCCATCACCCTTGCACGGTACTCTCTTGTCTTCCCGGTGTCTTTTCCCCGTGTCTCATCGTCGCTGCTCTCTCTCTCAACCCTAAATCGGCGACAGGTTCTGATGCGGAGCGCGATAAGGCGTCCCTGGCCACCGGGATCGGCGAGGAGGAGGACGAGAAGCTGAGGCAGTTCGATATGGACATGAGGTACGGCCCCTGCATCGGGCTCAGCCGGACGGATCGATGGGAGCGAGCGGCCGTCATGGGGCTGAATCCACCCGCCGAAGTGGAGGCCATCCTGTTGAAATCGTCCGCCGCCGCGGCTGGATGCCTCTGGGATGGACGAGTCTAATCTTAACGCGTAGGTACTCCCCAAAACCCCCCCCTTTTGTGTGTATGGAGAAGGGATTTCGGTGATGCTGATTGCAGTCTCTGTCTGTTTTGGTTATCGGCTCCTCTTCTCTTGACTGTGCTGCTGTTACTATGTTTCGTATCTGTAAGCTTGGTCGAATCGAAGTTTCTCCGCTCGAGAACATTGCCGATCTTGTCGTGTTGATCTCATCTCGTTATCTACTATTCTGTGTAATCTTCACTCTCATCTCGATTGTCTTATCCAAATCAAAAACTTGAATCTAACCTAACTACATCTTTGATTTAGTTAAAGTTGATCGAATGGTAGTAAGTTTTTAGCAAATAAAATTTGTATCAGATCCGAAGCTTTATGCCTTGTTAACTTCAAAGGACGCACGAAGAAAAAAAATGATTTACAACATGGATTTGGAATTATAATTCAAAATAATCTAAATAGAGTTCAATATTAATAATCAAATAAAATATTATAAATTTGAAAAAAAAAGTATTGAAGATGTGCGAGTTTGATTCAAATTGATAATTTTGAATATGAATTAAATGTTTTTCGAATTGATTAAAAAAGTTGATGAACAAGTTTGATTCGTTTGCACCCTTAGTTGCATCTTGGGCCTGTCCATGAGTCGTTGTTGCGGACTGGTTGCGAGTTATGGCCATGGACTGGTTGCGAGTTATGGCCATGGACCCGCGTCCTCTGACTGGTCGCGAGCTATGATGGTGGATCGGCTGCAGAGTCACTGCCTTGTCTTAGTTCCAAGATTGTGCAATTGCCACAACTAATCTTTCTTCACCATTGATTCTTTTTCCCTTTCTTATCCACCCTTCGAGGTAAATAGAGTATTAAGTTTTCGTTTTAGGTCAAATGCGATTCTTTTTCGCTTTCTCATCCACCCTTCGAGGGAAATAGAGTATTAAGTTATCGTTCCGTGTTGAATGCTAAGCAAGCATTTATATCTAAATTACAATGTTTTTGGATCTAGAATAGTAGGAGTTAGACAAGCTCCATGATTGTCGGAGATAGATGAATATTGTGATATTTTCCTATCTCTATTTTCATTTCTTTTTGTTCTTACCCAATTAATCAATGGTACAATTAACCAACAAATTAGAGGCTATAATTATGCTAATTTTGTGATAATATGATCGATAACTTCACATATAGTTAGATGAGCTACGGTAGGAGCGTAGATAAGAATTTTAAATAAGTTGAAGCAATTTTAAATACAACATTGTTGAAAATAGAGATATATTTAAAATACAAAATATTTATTTTAACTTTTTTCGATAAATGATTGGAGAAACCTTTAATGGTTGTCGGATCGGGTCTTCTCATTGACTCTGACATAGAGATGCTTTTTGTGTTATTATATAAATCCTAAAGAAGATATATACAAGATGTATTGCTATACGCGCACTCGTCTTTTTCTTATTCTTCTTTTATTGTTCTCATTTTCTAGCCACTGTAATAACTTGAGCGTTAGAGTGGACACATCAAGTTTGCCTCTATGCCCTAAGTATTGCAGGCATCTTAGGAGTCCTCTTCGCCTTCATCATTGTCAACCACAGCTCTTCAATAGTCGCTTCTTGCTGATTCACCTACCAACGGTCTCAGCTAGGAACCGTGCATTAAAAGTTCATTCTTCCCAAAAGGCTCATGGCGAGATAATCACTATGGCTAAAGATGAGTTTCAAGCATTGGTGGATCAGACGATACAACGGATTCTACAAAGACTTCCTCCAATAAATCCATCTCTCGAGTCAAGGACTGAGGGGTCTAGCAGGTCCTGTCCCTACCGCCTTTGTTAAACAACAAAGTAAGACCATGATCCCATCCGAGGAACATTTTGACGAATCGAAGGAAGGAGAAACGCCACCTCCACATCAAAATAAAAGCAAAGAATTTGTACCTATGGAAAGCATATCTTTCTCAAGTCACATCCTGAATGATGAACTGTTTCACCACTTCTGAGTATCTTAGCTTGGAGAGTAAAATGGATCATTTGACCTCGAATATCATTTGGATTGATTCGAGAAAAATATCATGTTGTATCAATATACTGATAACGTCAAATGTATAGTCATTTTAACTACTTTCTCTGGTCTCGCTCATCGATGGTTTAGTCTACTACCATCTGCACCGATTTGAACTTTCACCGATTTCAAAGCCACATTTTTGCAACACTTCACCAGCAGCAAGAGGTATCAAAAAATACATCTCACCCTATTCACCTTAAAGTATAAAGAAAGCCTGAGGGATTACATCCATTGATTCAATGAAGTGGCCATGGAATTACCTTCAGCTACCTCCGATGTGCTTTCAGCTACCTTTGATGTGCTCATTAGCACATCTTAACCTTCAGCTACCTTCAATGTGCTTTCAGCTACCTTCGATGTGCTTTCAACTCAATGAACTAGTAGAATTGATCTATCTAAACTGCAATTTAAGTTTAAAAATTTCAACTTGACCAACTTAAACAATAAACCAAATATACAAATTTTTTTATTTTTTATATTTTTTGATAGGTCTATGGGTTGGCCCACCTAATCCGCAATTCGTCTTGAGTTGGGTTTGATTGGAGATTTCCCAACCCGCTAAGTTCGTGGGTTGGCCCGTCCCACTCCGCCATATGACAGGTTTCTGATGGGTTGCCCGCCTCACTATGGGTTGATCCGTTTGACAGCTTTAGTGCCAACTAGCACAGACTATGGTCCTAGTTTTTGAAGATCATCACATTACAATATTTTAAAAATTTCAAATCATTTTGAGCATTGTTGAAAGAGCTTTAAAACAGTAAATGAGGGCTTATTTGGACTCGGATTCATCTAATAAATCCACTGAAGTTGGAATAAATCTGATTTGAGCTCTTTAGGTCCATCAATAGATTTTGACCGAAATCTATTGATGGACCTAGACGATTTAGATTTTTAAAAATTTACAATGAGATGAAAGTGTGGAGTGTGTAAAAGATAGATATGGTAAAAAATCCTAGTCCTAAGTCTCTTACACAATGTTATAGGCTCGTGCCAATTAATATAAAGTTTGAAACTTTCTAAACCTCTTGAGCAATGCTATGAATTATATATGATAATAATGGAGGGTACCCTTAGACTCCTAAGCACAATAAAAATCTATCAAAGTTGGAAGGAATGGATCTGATTAGAGCTATCTAGGTCCATCAATAGGTTAGTCGAAACCCATTAGTCGAAACCCATTAATGAACCTACCGGTATTAGAATTTTTAAAATTTTATCATAAGATGGAAGATGTGGGTATGTAGAAGGTATATATGGTGTTCATGCTTAATTTGACATCCCTTTGATAAATTATATATATGTGTTAAATGCTTACTTCTGGAGGTTATAACATTTGACTCTAATATCATAATGGGACGTTCTACGTGCCAAATTGAAACTTGTTCAGAGATCTACATTTGTTAAGGGTGGAACCTTATAATAAGCTAGTTTCGAGTCCAAAAAAATATCATTTAAGGTCTTTTTGGAGGTTTAAAAATTTTTATCTTTTTTTATTAATTTTTACTCATAACTTATCGTAGGAGTGTCTGAATAAGTCATCGACACTATAAATACCTTCACTGCACTATCCTATTTCATTTTATGATAAATTTTCAAAAATTCAAAACCCTTAGGTCGATCAATATGACTTTTGATAAAAATTCATTGATGCACCTAGAGAGTTCCAATCGGATCTATTCCAAGAACTACAATTTCTAAAGTTTCTTGGAGTTTATATGTGCCTAAATATATCAATTTGAAGTCATTAATAATAGTGATTAGAAAGTTTTAAAATTTTATCTTTTTTTATTAATTTTTACTCATAACTTATCGTAGGGATGTTTGAATAAGTCATCGACACTATAAATACCTTCATTGCAATATCCTCTTTCATTTTATGATAAATTTTTAAAAATTGAAAACCCTTAGGTTGATCAATATGAGTTTTGACAAAAGCTCATTGATGCACCTAGAGAGTTCCGATCGGATCTATTTCAAGAACTACAATTTCTAAAGTTTTTTGGAGTTTATATGTGCCTAAAGATATCAATTTGAAGTCATTAACAACAGTAATCAAAAGGTTTTAAAATTTTAGATTTTAAATTAATTAATATATACACATAACTTATCATAGGAATGTCAAAATCAGGATTGAACACCATACATAACTTCACTGCACTACTCTCTTCCATTACATATCAATTTTTTAGAAATTAAGTCGTCTAGGTTCATTAATGGATTTCAATCAAAACCTATTAATGGATCTAGAGAGTTCTGATCAGACCCATTCAACTTATGTAGGTTTATTAGGTGAACTTGAGTCCAAATAAGTCATCTTTTACTATTTTAAAGTCCTCTTAATAATGCTCAAATTAATTTAAAAGTTTTAAAATACTATGGTGGTTTTCAAAGACTAGCATAATTACAGTGATCCTGGTCTTTTGAAACTAATACCACATTATGTGATTAGAACTAATACTGTGGTGCTAGTTGCTTAAGACCAACACAACTATGGTGCTAATTAATCTTTGAAAACCAACACAACAACGATGTTGTATTTATGCTATAGTATTGATTTTTAAAATTCAACACCAAAATAAATTTTTTATTTCATTATTTATTTATTTATATGAATAAAATCAATTGTTTTTATTAATTTTTAAATTTTTTATTCTTTTATAATAGATATTAAAAACTAAAAATATTTTATTAACATTCTTTTATATATTTTTAATTTTTTATTAAAGTTTTAAAATTAAAATTAAATAAAGATTATATATATCAATTAAAGTTTAAATTAAATTTTAATTTAATTCAAGAGGAAAGATGAGAAAGGAAAGAGAAAATGTTGAATGCATGTAAAGTAGAGAAGAGAAGACAGATAATTAAAATTAACAGCGTTTTTTTTAGAAGAATAAAATCTTAATAGAGAATTTTGAAAGTTCGTGTAGGAATTTGTCAAACTTTTTTTGAAATGTATTTTCCCTTTTAATTTTTTTCTTCTAAATATTAATTGATAATAATTATTTGTTAAAATTTTGTTTTATTTTTTCCATTCCACGCGCGTGCAATGCCGGACCATGACTTAAGTAGGAACGGCTCAGCAAACCCCGCCACTCACCATTACTAAGCAATCCTGTCCGTCAAATCTAGGGTTTCCGGATAAACCACGAACCTCTTCGCTTGGATGCCCTAGGCCTTTCTCCTATATATATGTGTGTAATCGGCGGTAGCGCATTTGTTGCAGTCCCTCAGCCGTTTCAGAGCAGGTTTTTCTAGGTTTCTTGCGATTTTCCCTTCATCTTGAGAATTGCGATTTCTAGGCACTCTCCTTTAGTTACTGCCTTAGATCTTAACCTCCGCAGCATGTTATGTAGAATTTGGATTTGATTCTATGGCGCATGTTTTACTTCTGTTTTGGGTGTTAAAAGTTCTATTTTGAATCGAATCTACACCGAAGGTGCATTTTTTAATTTCTTTTTAAATGTGTAAGAGATCTTCGTTGGGATTTCGGTGTTTGTCCATTGTGAAATCATCTTATTTGCAATTATCTTTTTGGATTTGTGTATTCCATCTGTTGATCCGGTTCTGTCAGTTTTAGGTGGTAAGCCATGGTGAAGCATAACAACGTTGTTCCCAATAGCCATTTTAGGAAGCACTGGCAAAATTACGTGAGAACATGGTTCGATCAGCCAGCGCGGAAGACTAGGCGCCGCCTTGGTGAGCCACTCTTCTTGGACTCAGTTTTATGTTCTTGCTAAAATCTTTTACAAGAAGTTTTTTTAGATTTTAGCTACAACATGCATTCATTCTTTCATTTAGGATCTAAAATAACTCTTCATTGCAGCTCGGCAGAAGAAGGCTGCAAAGATCTTCCCTCGTCCAACTGCCGGTCCCCTTCGGCCTGTTGTACAATGTCCTACACTTAAATACAATATGAAATCTAGAGCTGGGAGAGGCTTTACTTTGGAGGAACTGAAGGTGCATGATTACTAATTTAATTTTGTTTAATATTCATTATTTTTCCAACTATAACGCATTTTTACCTTCATATGTTTTCAAGAATATAGAGCTCAATAAATTCACTGTCAGATGTTTTTTTTAAGCTTTGAACTCTAGTTGTTTCCTAGATCAACTCAGTGGAATTTTGTCATGTAGAATAAGTACATTCTTCAGCTAATGAATACACTTTAACCAAATAGAGCTTATTGGACATGCTACAGTAAGCTTAAATGATTTATTTTATGCTTTAAAAATTTATTCATATGTGTCTTTTATTTTTCAAATATGTAAAATTTAAAGAACGTAGTAATTTTGGTTTCATATGGGTAAAAGTCCATCTGATTGTATATGGTTGAGCAATCATCAAATCTAAATGATTGAGCATTCATCTTGATACTAGACTTTTGAGAGCATCCAATTAATTTGACATGTTAAGTTCATCGATCATTTGGAAATTACTAGCCAATTTGTCTATGTACATAGTGCCCAATAATCTCTCTATTAAGCCTTATATCTACTGCAACCTTTATATACTAATCATTGCATGAAAGTGCATCTTAAGCTGTTGATATTTCTCAAACATTTTCCCACATTTTTGTTTCTTTGAAAACCCAATATTTATTCCACATACTTTCCATCTAAACCACTACCTTGTATCCCTTGCTTGTATGACCACCACCGAGTCAATTTACAAGAAATTGGGTATTCCATTTGATTCTTACCGGATTCAAGTTGAGGTCCCTTTGCAATGTGTAAATGGAAACCTGCATTCTTCTCATTTATCGTTCATAATTCATTTCTAGTTGCATTAATATTCTAAAGCTAACAGTGTAAACATTCTCTGTGAATTTTTTCTTGTTATACAATGTCTTTTTTTTACCTCATATGATACACCAAATCCATATGAGAACTTATCTTTAATTTGTTCAAGATGCTAAATTGTTCTCTTCAATAATTTTGTGATACGGCATAGTAGGTTGTCTAGATTGCTATAACAAACACCTGTTAGCATCAGAATGGTTTGTCTATTTAAATGTATGAAGTGTGTGCTTTGTTGCAATAAACATAGAAGAAAGTTAATTGAGAACAATATGTTAAGCCTTTTTGCCTTCTGCTGAGTTCTGCAATCATTTTGAAGAAATATGGTTGCATTTGTATCAGTATTTTGAGCTTCTTGCGGTTTCTTGGAATTCTCATCAGGCTTATGAGGAGAATGACGTGAGAAGTTTCTCTTAGTGTTGTTATGTGTTGTTGAGTATTTGACCTTGAGATTTCCTTTAGCCATTGGTTGAGAGTATATTAAGTCATTTACTACAACTGCAAGTATATTTATGACCTTCGAAAATAATTGTTTTGGAATTTGATAAAGTCAGATATGTTGGTAAGTATTTTCAGAGCCTGCTTATCGGCATGGCCTGAGCTGTGAGCTGTGGATACTACATTCGATCTATATTAATATTTGTGATCGATACCACAATATGCACACCATTTAAGAAATTCTATCTCTTCTATTGTTGCAGGCTGCTGGTATTTCTAAGAAGCTTGCACCAACAATTGGCATTGCAGTGGATCATCGTCGTAAAAACCGATCCCTGGAAGGCCTCCAAGCTAACGTGCAAAGGTTGAAGACTTACAAAGCCAAGCTTGTTATCTTCCCCAGGCGCGCGCACAAATTCAAGGTAAGTTTCAACTCCATTTCTTTCCTCAACTTCTTTTTTCTTTCATAATTTTCTTAACATTCTTTGTGCATTGATTCACGCAGAATGGAGACTCCACTGCTGAGGAGCTTGCAACTGCAACTCAAGTCCAAGGCCCAGTCCTGCCCATTGTTCGCAACAAGCCTCGTTCGGTCGAGCTCGTTAAGGTCACCGATGAGATGAAATCATTCACTGCTTATGCTAAGCTTCGGGTCGAGCGTATGAACCAGCGGCAAGTCGGAGCGCGGCTGAAGAAGGCCGCAGAGGCAGAGAAAGAAGAAAAGAAATAAGATCCCTATCATGGTTTTTGAAGCCTCAGTTTATGGGTTTGGTTATGTGTTTGTTTCTGAATGGGATTGTTCGTTCGCTATTTAGAAGCTGACTGTTGAATTCTGGCTTGTCCATTGTTTTTGTTGCACACCTTGAAGACCATTATTATTATGCTAGAAAAGATCTAATTTTAACTTTTCTCAATTTAAATTTAATTGCATTATTTTTGTTTTGTGTTGGTTGGATTTTAGTTAGAGATTAAAAAAATAAGCATTGTGTTAATTATTTTATGATGAGAGTTTAAAGATTTTGAAATAATTGAATTGTTATAAAATTGATTAATATGATGATTACGAATTAATTGATTTTTTTATACATTGTTATTTAGAGCGATCACATTATTTCTTTTTCTTTTCTTTTCTAGTTCACACGAAATCCTTATCCATCAATGTTATTTTCTTTTGTATTTCAAATAGAATTCTTATCCTTGAGCATAGTTTTATCTCTTTATTATTAAATTTTGCATACCTGAAAAGTCAAAAGAGAGGAGGAAGATTTTTTTTTGTATATATAAAATATCGAGTAAATTAAAATTCAGTTAAATTATAAATATATGTTATTGTTTATTTTGATACAAAATTTAAAAAATACTTTTTGTTTTTATTATCACTGAAAATATAAAAATAATTTTATTGGAGTAGTTTTAGTCAAAATTATTTTAATATATTTAAAATTACTAAGTAATTATAATTAAAATTATTTTAATATTGATCAAATTTTTTTAAATATTAATTTAAATTGCTCTAATTTAGTATTTTTTTTTATCACGTTTAGTTCTCGGAGCATAGTTGAGTTGGTTATAACGGAGCAAATTTGTTGAAGTGGACAAAGGTTGAATTTTGACGAAACCGAGGTAATATCCTTCTTCCGTCGTGACCAAGTGCAACTTTTCGATTTACATCCTCACAGATAGTCGTGGAACTGACCGTATGGGACGCCCACTGGATAGTGGATTCCACCTTTGCTGAAGTGAAATATTATTGGAGTAATTTTGAATAAAATTATTATATATAGAGCAATTTTGATTCAAACGGTTATATATAATTTAGAATAATTTTGGAAAAAAAAGAAATAGTTTTTCAATCAATAAGAAATTTAGAGAAACAGTCTATTGTAGGGGGTCTTTCATATTTTGTATTTATTTTGTATCAAAAATCTCTAGATTGATCATACGATAATAATTTTTTATTGTACTAAAACTCCCTTTATGTTGGAACAGCTTCAGTTAAAAAAAACAAATTGCTACAATGATATTTGACCAGAAGTATTTTTTAAATATTTTTTTCAAAATGAACCATTTTTTTATGATAATGAAAATAAACGTCCCTTTTTTGACCATTCACTTTTGCATATCTTCCTTTTAATATCCATCCAATTAAACTCAACTCAAAATAATATTTCTCAAAATGTTGTAATTGGATCAAATTACAACAACTTCCTAATTAAGTTCTTGACATCACAAAAAGCTACTTTTTAGTTGCAAGTTCAAGCTTAATGCTACCAAAACTCAACTAATTGATACCTAACAAAAAAACATTCTAATATTTAAATAATATAATAACCCCCAAAAGTCATCAAACATGCAACATAAACAATATAATAATAATAATTATTATTATTTTATTATTATTATATTTTTAAAATAAATCTTATGTACTTTGCAAATATTTTACAAGTACATATAAGGACAATTTGACCTAAAATCTAGTCATGAATTAACTAAACACACATTAATTATGGTGATTATTTGTAATTGGAAAGCAATTGGTTAAGTTGCTTCCTCCATGGGAATAGTCAAGCTCCTCCCCAAATTTGCCTTGTAAAACACACAATTACCTTTTTTTTTAACTTGTAATTAACTCTAATGATCAAGTGGCAAATGACAAACCTAATCCTTAGCTACTTCCCTTTTTGTTCTAACTGCTAGATTTTGTTTATCCTCTTTTAGTATCTTGCATGTGAGCATATGAACACACGTGGCTTCAATATATAAGGCCACGTGTATTTATATCCTTTCAATTTCCACCTAAATAGAAAAAAAACATTTAAGTATTAGTAATCTTATGATTAGCTAGATAATTAGACCTCGAACATATGCATGAATGAATGAGGTTGTGTATGTTTGTTCAACATGTACAAGATCAATTAAATGAATAAATTTAAATATATATTTATTTAATTTATTAATATTTTATGATTAATATCCACGAACATAGTTATAATTGAACTTATAAATGAATAAATAAATTTTTATAATGAATAAAAAAGTTTATAATATCAAATTCACTGACTAACTAAGATTTAAAAAACATAAAATACAAGGAGTTTTAAACAATAAAAAGCTAGTTCTATAGCATCCAAACAAACCAAATTTAAATTAAGCTTGAACAAAACTCATGCTAAAAAAAGATAGAAAATTAAAAGAATGCCTGTAATTTGGTCATGCCTATTTCAAGATAAAACATGGTATTAAATTATGAGTGAAATGTTGCTTTGATACACATTTTTGATGATATGAATAATTAAAGGCATTCTTTTAATTTTTGATATTTTAAAAAAAATCAATCTAGAACAATCATTTCAATAAATAAATTAATTTTAAGTTCAACTTAACTTAGCTTATCAAAATAACACTATCTCAGCGGTTCCATACAGTCAATCCCAATATTGTAGCTAGGGCTAGGCTGTACTGGACTCCAACCCAGTACAACTCAGCAATTGAAATCAATACATTATTTTATAGTACAGCTATAATTGGAGCTAATACATTATTTTACAGTGCAACCCAGCTAATCCAGTCCAGTGCAATCTAAAGCCCAATGTAGCCCAACAATTAAAGCCCAGGACAGTTAAATAAATCCTGGCTACGCCAGTGGTAAGTCTCGATCCTATGACTATCTGTGAGAAGGTACATCGGAAAGTTGCACTTGGCGGAAGAGGATATTGCTTTGGCTTCGTCAAGATTTGAACCTTGCATGTCTACTTCAGCAAATCCGCCCCGTATTAACCAATTCAATCATGCACCGGGGGCTTACATGTCCCTATCTTTTCTCTTAATGAAGGCTTAATTATCTAATATATCACATAATTATCACTAATCACTCTCCTTGTTATCCATGTTAATATCTAAGTCAACACTCAAAACCGCTATAAAATCCCACCACCAGCTCCACAACCGATTTCCTCATCCTTTCTTTCCTCTTCCTCTTCCTCTTCCTCTCCCTCTCCATCTCTCCCTCGATTAATCTCGCTTATTGTGAGTTTAATCTTGTTTTGCCACCATTTTTCTTAATTAATTATAAATGATGGATTAATTAATTAAGGTATGTTTAGTTTGTTGCAGGCCAGGGAGGCGATGGTGAGATCACCGGCGAGGGACGAGGCGGCGGGCGCCGGAGTAAAGAAGGGACCGTGGACGCCGGAGGAGGACCAGAAGCTGGCCGAGTACGTGGAGAAGCACGGCCGCGGCAGCTGGCAGCGGATCCCCAAGCTTGCCGGCCTCAACCGCTGCGGCAAGAGCTGCCGGCTCCGCTGGACCAACTACCTGCGGCCGGACATCAAGCGCGGAAAGTTCACCGACGAGGAGGAGCAGCTCATCATCCGCTTCCATTCGATCCTCGGAAACAAGTAATCCGTTAATTCTAAACCAGAAAAATTCGATCTTTGATCGCCGGAATCGTCCAACTTATAGTTTTCGCGATCGATTTTCAGGTGGTCGTCGATCGCCACGAAGCTGCCGGGAAGGACCGACAACGAGATCAAGAACTACTGGAACACGCATCTGAGGAAGAAGCTCCTGCGGATGGGCATCGATCCGGTGACTCACCGCCCGGCGCCGGCGAACCTCAACCTGCTCTCCGGCTTGCTCTGCCCCAGCGGCGCCACCCACTTGGGCAATGCTCTCGATCCTCAGGTAGACGTAGCTCATCTTCTCAAGCTGCAGCTGCTGCAGAGCATACTCCAGCTCCTCTCAAGCAGCAGCGCCACCGCAGCCGCAGCCGCCGCCGCCTCCCCAAACGCGAACTTGCTCGATCTGCAGAGCTCAATTCCACTGGGCAGCACTAGCCACAGCATGAACAGGTTTTCCATCGATGAGGAAGCAGCCAGCGTGGAGATCAGCAGCACAAGCTCTTTTCCGGCGGCGGCGCCGGCGCCGCCGCCGGCGGAGAATGCGAGCACTGACGCAGCTGGTGAAGCCTGGGAAGACAGTGATTTCTGGAAAGACATAATCGAGTAAGATTACACTTCTGTTTGCTATCTTTTTTTTCCCTTCATGATGATTAATCGGATAAACAATCTCTTATAAAGAGAAATCTTAATTTTTCTTGTTTGCAGTCAAATGGCATGGCCAGAAGAACCCTAGAAGAAGAATTCATGGATTGATACGAAGGCATTGTGCGTGACTAAGATCGCAGACAAAAACATTTCTGAACATTAAATTTTTTCTGTGTAAACAATGTTGATGTAAACAGTTGAATAAAGAGTGATTTTTTTTCCTTCAGAAAATGAAAATGATGATGTTCATAATTATCTTCTATATGGATTAAAAGTACATCTTCTAAAGTACATCTCCCTTATAAAAATTATCAAAATAATATTTTTTTCATGATTAATTAATATCCGAAATAACTTAGAGCAGCTTTATCAAAACTTGGCCATCTTAAAATAATTTTTGTCAGAGCTTTAGTTAAAATTGAAAATAATAATATTTTATCCACAATTTAATATTAATTGACAGTTTTCTATACTCTTTTTTAGAGTAATTTTAATCAAAATAGTACCATTATAGATAATATTGTTACGAAGGTACTATATCACTAAGTGAATTAATCTGACAAAACTTAGGCCCCTACACCACCTTATAATAATTTTTATTATAATGTTGCTCCAAGATGATATAATTTTAGTGAAAACCTACTTTAAAGTAAAGTATAAAGATCTCTGGGGCATAGTTAAGTTGGTTATGATGAAGTAGAGTTGTTGAAGTGGGCAAGAGTTTGAATTTCGACGAAGTCGAGCTAATGTCCTCCTCTATCATGGCCAACTGTAACTTTTCGATTTATCTCCTCATATATAGTGATTGATCATGTGAGGTTGTTCCATGGTGTATTCCACTTTTTATTAAAATAAAAGATTATTTTAGATATCAACATTATATGTGAGACATTATTTTAATGAATTTTAAAAGAGAAGTACTGTTTTCTTTTGACAATATAAATAAAAAAGAATGTGGTTTTAAAAAAAGAATATCTACTAAGAGAGTAGATATCACAATGATAAGAATGGTAGTTGTTAGTTGGATCTGAGACTGCATCTTCCGTGAAGGAAACAACAAAGAAGTTAAAAGAGATCCTTTGACTCAACAATCATGGAAATTAAAAAAATTAATTAAATAAAAAGAAAAATCTAAGCAAGAAATAAAAACTGTGTGAGTCTCCATCTGAATGTCCTTTGTGAGTGAGCTAGATGCCAAGAGAATCTATTGCTTCACACTTTCCTTTAGTGTAGCTTGTTCCACAAGAGACAGAAATAGAATAGGGGACAGACAGAGTAGCTAAACCATACACCCGTAAGAAACAAACACCCACCTAACAATGGAGAAGAATAGGGTGGGTTTCAAACCTCAAGGGGCATGGTGTAATATTAAAATTTTTAGGAAATCTTAAAAGGGATAAATATTTTATTATTTGACTCCTCTAAAGATAAATATGTATAATTGATCGAGATCTAATTTTTTTTACATACAATTGGTATCAAATCTGCAATAACATATGGAAAATCCACGTATCGGAAATCTCGTAAAAATCGACAAAGCGAATAACCACAAACAATCCAACACAGATACAGTCCATAACACACTACAAGTCCAAATGGAACCACAACTATAACAATAAGAATACCAATTAAAAATACTCTCAGATGTGAGATAGCAGCAGTCGACCGAATCACCAAGCTCCAAGTAACCTATCTGCTACCTGGGGAGAAAATCAAATAACCCCAGGGTCTGGGTAGTGAGCATTAGATACTCAGTGGGTACAGATATGAAGTGCATGTAAAGGTAACAACAGGTATGATAAAAGAGTACAGGTCAAAATAACATGTACATGGTATCAGGTATCAAGTATCAGCAAGGTATCATGTGTCAAAGTATAGAACATGGTATAATAGCTGAATCACTAAGGAAAGATCATGCATAGCAACAGGTATCATAATCATAACATGTGAGCATGTATGGCATGGCATCCAAGTGCAACAGTCATAGCAAGCAAGTGCAACATCCGTAAGCATATGATGAAAATAGAATAAATATCTATATCAACCTACCAACGGTGCATGTAAAAACGTAGCAACCATAGCAACCAAAATATCCGTCACTGTCCGCACTCTACACTCCCCAGTCACCCCACCGAGCAGTGAACTGAGGGGCCAAACAGGACATACTGCCAGCTCCAACAATTGACCACTAAAGATAAGTGGGGAGGGGCAGTGTGGCAGGAGGGCAATGTAGTCAGTCCTGGTGCACCCAACTGTAGTGCAACAACTTACCTATGCGTGGCACCACAACACGGTGCAGGTAAGATCCACCAACAAAAATATCTACAACTACCATGGATGTATGCTAATCATCCCAACATGTAATAGCTAAGTCAATCAGCATGCTCAACAGAATCAGTATAGGTCAATATAAGTCCATGTTATCAGAGTTAAGACTAATCTAATCATGGATAGATCAAATAATGATCATACAACAAGTATCAAGCAACGAGTCATACAAGAATCAACATGATACAGATATCAAGGGTATCAACATGGCAACAGTAGATCATCATAAGGTCAAAAGCAGGTATCAAGCAAGGATGATCAAATGTATCAACTAGATACTATCAACAGGGTATCAACAGGATAACAAGATAAAATAATACATGCACTGGAATAGGAGAAACTGTAGTGACCAAGTACAGGGTACCCACCTGATCAGATGATCGTAAGCAACTAGAACCCCCCAGAAATATAGGACCGTAAATAAGTCAAGGTCCTGCAATCAATCACAACACCACATCACTACCGTATTAAAATACAGTAATTAAATTTCTATAATGTAATCCCACTTATATCCCTGTTTAGTATTTAATTAGATTTAATCCTAAGTAGATCAAACCTTACCCACTCCAACAGTAGATAATCCATAAAAACCCATCAACCATAACAAGGTTCATAATCGAAACCTTTACAAGATCAGATTCACTACCCAATCGTCACACTCACAAATCCATTTTACTGATCAACTCAGATTCAACAATCAATCAAGAACTAACCATTCAAGTTCTTACCTCAATTTAACCTTCGGTTCCTCCTCCTTGCTAAATCCACAAAGCCCTAGATCCAAGCCTTTGTTTAATTCTTTGCTCACTGCCGCAACCCACCGATAGCTCCAACCAAACCTCAGATTAATTGATATCCTAGATCAACCCTTTACTGCCGGATCTCCACCGGAAACCTCAACCAAATCAACTGTGGAAATGTGCTGTGGGAAGATCAGATCTACGGAACAATCAAACCAATCCAACGAGATTCAACTTAATAGAGACTTACCTCAATCAACCCTAACCGGTCCTTCCTCTCCCCCTTGCTTGCGGTCGAGTGCAAGCCAAATCCCACAGCCGACCAACTCCACAATCCAGCCCTGGATTCCGACGAAAACCCTAGATCTAAGCTTAGAATCCAAGCACAAACTGCAAATCCAGCTCCAACTTACCCGATTCTCTTCTCCGATTCACCGCCGATTGCAGCTGTCCTTTGCGCGAACCACCGCCACTGAGCAGGACGCAGCCACCCCGATGGATACCAGATCTGGTCACCGGCCTTCCCTTTAGCTCCGGCAAGAGACGGCGAACTCCCTCGCTCCCGGCTTCGGTGGAGACGAAGGAAACCAAAGGTCGCGCGATCGGGATCTCGGGGACGGCGGAGGTGAGTCGCGATTTGGGAAACTCAGGCAGGGCACTGTAGCTTTCTTAACAAACCGGTTTTAAACCCCTCTAAATGGGTTTCGGATCCAATTACTAAACCCGTTAACCTATATAACCAATTACAGCCCATTAAATCAAAAGCCCACTTCTTCCATTACTTCCAATTTCAGCCCATTAAACCTTAATTTCGGTATTTTACATTCGAGAACACTTGGTACCAGGATTCATAAACTTTAGTACTTAGCCTGGAGGTCTAGAGTTCGAATCCTAGGGAAGGCAAAAATCCACTTCCAGGGGTGGGAAGTCCAGATGAGTAACGACACGGTCGACGAGCCGACGGTCGACGGTCGACGACCACCAGGGTCGCCAAATGGGCCGCCAAATGGGCCGCCGAATGGACCGCCAAATGGGCTGGGCCGGGTCGTTACAATACGAGAACACTTGGCTACCAGGATTCATAAACTCTAGTACTTATCCTGGAGGTCTAGAGTTCGAATCCTGGGGGAGGCAAAGATCCACTGGCCAGGGGTGGAAAGTCCTAGTGAGTAACGACACGGCCGAGGGTCGTCGATTGACGACATAGGGGTCGCCAAGGGGGCCGCTAGTTGGGCCGCCCAAGGGACCGCCGATTGGGCCGCCAATTGGGCCGCTAGTTGGGCCGCCCAAGGGGCCGAGGGGCCGGGTCGTTACAATAAAAAGGCGCGTCGACCGTGGTCGGAGTCCGGCCCCAATTCGGCCGGAATCCGGCCGGATTCCGGCGAAATCGCCGCCAGAACAGTCTGCTCTGTTTCGGCCGAAATTCCGATCGGATTCCGACCCAATCCGGCCGGAATCCGATGTCGGTGTGTGCGCCATCGAGTTGTGCTTCCAACGAGCCCGGGATGGCAGCCGGCGGTGACCGGATGGTGACGAACGACGGCGATGAACGGCGAAAGGTCGGCTGATCGCGCATATATATATATATATATATATATATATATATATATATATATATATATATATATATATATATATATATATATACACACACACGAGAATGCTATCCTGTGCAACGTACCCGTGCGCGATGCCCTGATCCATCGCCGCTACTGCCATGCCGTCCGACTACCGCCGACCGCCGACTCGTTGGCGATCGACATGTCGCTCGTTGACGCTCCGTCCGGCGGTGAATTCCGATCGGATAGTGGTCGGAATCCGATAAATTTGATCGGAAACAGGGCCAATCGCGCAGTCGACAGTGGCGCGCACCACTACTGACCTCGATCGACCCTATTTCTGGCCAATTCGCGATCGTCGGACGGCAAAGGACGGGCCGCCGTCACACGACGGTCCTTCCTCGTTCGGTCTCTGACCGCGATTTGGTTGGAATCCGACCCGATCGCGGCCAGAGACAGGCCGAGGAAGGACCGCCGTGCGACGGTGGCCCGTCCTCTGCCGTCCAACGACCGAGAATTGGTTGGAAACAGGGCTGATCGCGGGCGACAGTGGTCGCGCCACTGCCAACCCTGTTTCCGATCGAAATTCATCGGATTCCGGCCACTATCCGACCGAAATTTGACATCGGATGGAGCACCGGTGGCCGGACGGCGGCAACGGCAGTGGATTACAGGTGTCACTCACGGATCACGAATTCCTCTTTGTGCATCTAGAATTCTCTCTCTCTCTCTCTCTCTCTCTCTCTATATATATATATATATATAAATTTCTCTCCATTTGCATTATCTCTTCCCGATCAAATCTAATTTCCCAACATTTGTCACCATTTTCATCGTGGATTATGCCACTATTGATAGTTGAAATTCAAAATTGATTACATATTCAGAAAGCCTGCGATCAAAATTTTGAAGTAATATTACGTACGACCTTGAGATGAGTCAGTACGTATAATAATTATTTTCGTTACTTAGTACGCCGCCTCTCCAAATTTAAAATCCCCCTTGTCAATATCTAAGTATGTATAGATTATGATTTAGATTTATTCGTACATTAATCGAGTGAAATTTAGATATCTAGATTATATTAAAACAAAAGGATAAGTTTTCAAAACCTAAACCAACATATATAAACTGTTGCAATTGGTTCACCTTTGTGGGGTGCTCATAAATGCCACATTGACTAATTGAATACATGCTTGAGTTATTAGCAATAGTGTCTGATGCTTCTTAAATTCGATACGGATACTAATGTAGATGATGGACTAGACTCCAAGTCAACTACGACCCGATTTACACACTTAAAAAATAATAATAATAATCTCAGTCAATCTCATGGACTCAATCCCTGGGTAACCGATCCGGTTCCACGGAAGTTTCCCATCGGCCACCAGAGTAAATCGGAAAGCGCACGCAGCAGCCAACCCAGACGCCCAGCATCCTTTGATTGCGATCCTCATTTGGAGAAAAATTCCTACAAATACGTCGTAGTTGGGGATCGAACCGCGGGTGTCTGGGTCACAACCTGGCCCCGGGGATGTCCTAGAGCACGGCACCATGGCCCCGGAGACTAAAACTGTAGTGGGTAAACTTTTTATAGTGATCGGCCCCACCGTCGAAACGACCCGATATCAGAAAATCCCCTAAGGGATTTTTTGGAGGCACGGGGTACCACTAGGTTGATAAGAGCATACTGCCTCAACAGCACCTCAGCCAACAAATACATATTGCTAAGACTTGAATCGCATAGTACCTCAGTCAACAAATACATGTTGCTATGAGGATTCGAACTCGAAACCTCAAGCAACACATGTCTCCATGCTTACCACTTAGGATAAGACACTTCAACTTAAAACTGTAGTGGGTAAACTTTTTATAGTGAACCGGCCCCACCGCCGAAACGGTCCCATATCAGAAAACCACCTAAGAAATTTTTTGGAGGCACGGTACCACTAGGTTGATAAGAGCATACTGCCTCAACAGCACCTCAGCCAATAAATACATATTGCTAAGACTTGAATCGCACAGTACCTCAGTCAATAAATATATATTGCTAAGACTTGAACTGAGATTATCATTTTTTTTACACACTTAAGAGAACATTAGAGGGCGTCGGAGGACATTGTCTTTTGAATAGGTCTCTCTAATGCTTAAGTCATGAAATGTCTATAAAATATAGATAAAGTTTAGAGAATCAACAAAGAATTAGTGTACATTAGTATTTATAAGAGTACCGCGATGGATATTATGCCTATGATCTCTTGAAAATCCAAGACCATTTGTCCATTTCATTCACCAATCTAAATGCAGCTGTCATTTAGCCTAGATAGACCGATATGTGGGCTTCAGGCATAGTTATGGATTGAGTGTAGGGACTCAGGAATACGAGTTGGAGGATGAGTTCGAGTAGGGTGAAGAACTTGGTAGTCCAAGTTGGAGGAGGAAGTTAGAAGTACGAGCCTGAGGAGGAAGCTATGTGGAGCTTTGCGCGGATCTCAGTCTTTGCGCGTATAATTGGGAATGCTAATCTCGAACAAAGCCATGTAAATTTGCCTATCATTCATTCAGATTATTCTAGAGTAGAATCCATATTCCGGGGTATCACTGTCAACCCAAGTTGAAAATTTAGAGATTCAACCAAGTAGAGTTTGTTTAAGCTGTGCAGTTGTAACTACTCTTTCCTTAGAACTACATTTTCATTCTTTAGGTTAAAGTCCAAGCAGACAAACATGAATTGAAAACTATTTTTGGAAAACAACATGCTCATGAAATTGTGGCTGAAATGTAAATCATCGACAAGTCCAAATGTTATAGCAGTTTTGGTTAGAACAATTAGATTTCATGAAATGTCAACTTTCTTAATTCACTATTTCAGGTCTTCACAATTTACCAAAGGACATCCTATCATATCTTTCACACCTGTCTAGAGTTCACACCTCTGATACTTAACAAGTATTTGCTTATTGATCTCACCTCTAATACTTCACTTATTCGATGTCAATGCAAACATTAGATACGCAGGCAAAGGAAACTTAAACCCTTTACCATATATCATAATACTTTACGAGTATTTGCTCATTGGTCTTTCCTTTCGATACTCTTTCTCCCTCCTCGTGTGCCCTTATAGTCGCCCTCGACTTCTTGATCTCCAAGCTTTCCTCGGCCAACATCTTTGCTTCAATTGCCGATTGGAGTTTCTCATTTAACTCCTCAATAACTTGGCTCTTTCCCTACTTCACAAAATCCAATTGCGCCTTTGATTTCTTGAACTCATCCTCAACCACACCCAACATCCTTTGGGTTCTCTCCTAATTCTAGTCGATTTAAAGGCATCCAACAAGAATCTTTATGGCAACTTCTATGATAAACTCAAATAGCTAACCGCGAGTTGCGGCCCTAGCTTGGCCACGATAAACGATCGCGGCCACTCATAGCCGTAGTTTGACCATCCCGCGCATTAGAGTAAACAATATGTAACTATTTGGTTAAAATTAATAATCACATATAAGTTTTCTCTTATAATGCTTGTAAAACATTGTTAATCATCAAAACCGTTCCTAATCTCGCAGGTTATCTGGTTTATGAGACTATAAATCTCCGCCGTCCGTGGATGCGATCGATCCCCACAGACGAACACGTGTACATTGCCTCTCCCTCCTACCCAGCTGCAGCCAGGCCTTTTCCTCAGCCCCTTCCGCCACGCCTCCTCGTCTTCTTGTGACTCGATCTCACCGTACGCGTGGCCGTAAGATTTGTGGGCCGCAGGATTTCGTGGGTCCAGCCACAGAAGCCTCCTCGTGGCTCTCTCGCCAACGGCCTTCTCGCTCGCGATAAAGCACGTGCCGAGCAAGGTCCCCCACGCCTCCGCCGCCGGCGCAGCTGCGGCGAGCCGCTCCGCCGCATGGAACCGCCCGGCACGGACCAGCATCCCCACCACGCACGCCAGGTGCTCCGGCCCCGTTGGGATCTCGCTCCGCCATGAACCGCAGCACCTCCTCCGCCCGGTCCACCATCCCCGCGTGGTCGCACGCCGTCAGGGCCCCCAGGCACGTGACCGCGTCCGGCTCCGCTTCCCCTCGCATCGCCTCGAATAGCCGCAGCGCCTCCGCCGCCCGCCCATGGTGCGCCATCGCCACCACTATCGCGTTCCACGACACCACGTCGCGCTTCCCCGGCGGCTCTTCGAACGCCCGCTGCGCTCCATCCATGTCGCCGCTCTTGGCGTACATCGAGACGAGGGCGTTGCGGAGCACCGGATCGGTCACCGGATTCGCCTTCGCCACCAACCCGTGCACCTGCTCGCCGATCTCCAGGCGGGCCACCGATCCAACGGCCCCCCAGCAGCGCGGCGAGCGCGTAGTCCCCCGGGGCGAACCCGTCAGCTTGCGAGTCCGCCAGAGCCGCAAATGCCTCCTCCATCCGCTCGTTGCGGACGAGCCCCGAGATCAGGGCGGTCCACGCAGTGGCGTCGCGCTCCGGCATTCTGTCGAACAGCCTCCGCGCCTCCGCCACTTCCCCGGCGTTGAAGTACGCCGAGATCACCGTCGTCCACGTCACCATCATCGTGATCCACGACATCCGTCTGGTATCGACGGCGATTTCGTCGAACAGACGCCGGACTTCTTCCAGTCGCCCGATCCGAGCGTACCCCTCGATCATCGAGTTCCAGCAGACGGCGTCGCGGGCGTCAGACCTTCCGTCGAACAGATGGCGAGCCCAGTCCATGTACCCGAACCGAGAGTACATATGGATCAAGCCCTTCGTCAACCTCCCGTCGCCGAAGTTCTCCTCGGCCATCCCCTGCACCAGCAAGTGCGCGTGAGCCTGTTCCCCAGGCGGGGGAAACCCAACCCGGCGCAGGCGTAGATCAACGAGAGCATCGTCTCCTCGTTGGGCTTCACGCCGTCCGCCGTCCGCTTCATCTCTAAAAACAGCGCCACCGCGTCGTGGTGAAACCCATTCCACGCGAATCCTCCGATCATCGCCGTCCAGCACACCACATTGCGCTCTGGAATCATCCCCAGGAACAGATCGTACGCCTCCCAGATGTTCCCCTCTCGGCCGTACCCGGAGATCACCGACGTCCAAGACACCACGTTGGCGGAACCCTGCTCCACCATCTCCTCGAACAGGCTTCTGGCTTCTGGCATGCGCCCCCTCTCGGCGTACCCGGCGAGTAGCGCGTTTCCTGAGGCGGCGTTTCGGTGGGGCATTTCGTCGAACAGCTTGCGGGCGGCCGCGAGGTCCCCGGTCCGGACCAGAGCAGAGAGCATGGCGTTGTAGGAGATCACGTTTCGCTCCGGCATGGCGGAGAAGAGCGCCCGGGCTTCTCCGATCCGCCCGTCGCGGGCAAGTGCGCAGAGGGCGGAGGTGTAGGAGACAACGTTGCGGTACGGCATCCTGTAGAAGACGTCGAGGGCAGCGGCGGCGGATCCGGCGTATAGGTGAGCGGAGATGAGGGCGTTCCAAGTCACGACGTTGCGGCGGGGCATGAGGTCGAAGAGGGCGACGGCCTCCGGGAGGAAGCCGTCGCGGGCGAAGCGGGAGATGGCGGCGGTCCAGCGGACAACGGCGGAGGGATCGTTGGCGGAGCTGTCGAGGATGCAACGGGCTGCCGGGAGGTCGCGGCGGCGCAGACATTGGAGGAGGGGGAGATCGCCGGAAACGACGGCGGCGGCGGCGGACGGCCGGAAGCGGCATGGGGGCATCAATCTCCTGGCAGCAGAAAACAGAGACGAGACGCCAGTTTACACTTCTTTTTCCTTTGTTTTTTTTTCCTTTGTTTTTAAAGAAAAATGAAGTCGCCAAAGAATTGTTTTTATTCGAATGAAAAATTTTAAATTATAATGAAGACTTAAACAAGTTAATAAATATTAGGCCGGTAAATGAAAAGGTAAAATTGATATTCATCAAAATTTATTTATTTTTTTAATTACAAAACGAATTTGAATAATTTATTAAATTACATGAATAGAGTTGAGGACGTAGATGCTAAGTTTATTAATATATGAACCGTAATCCTCGGGCTATAATCCAACGACAAACGCCTAAGCAATAGTTGAGATGAATTATCAGATTAATTTTTCTCGATGAACTATTGATTTAGAGAAAGTTGAGTTATTAGACTGTCCGCTATAAGTGCTTCTTAATTTATTTTGATAGTCGATGAAAATTTTTTATAGGATCAAATTAATTATGCTAATGATTAGTCGACCCAAAGGATTAAATATCTGATGTCAATTAAAAAAATAAATATATAAACAGTACTCCTAGGATATGATGAGTTCGTTAGATGTGTGACAATTGTATTCAATGTTAAGGATTCAATTATCTAGCAACATATTTTATCGGATGCTTACAGTGCTCGAAAACTTAGTGTGTTAGGATTGTCGATTTGCGGGCTAACTCATTTTTTAGATTTATTTGATAGACAGAATGTGATATCAAACTATTTATTACATGATTAATTGGATTGTAAGATCGGGATATTAGGTAAACAAAATATTAATATATGAAAAGTAAATAAAATTTATGAATTATATTCATGAATAATTTTTTAGCATTAATTTTATAAATAAATAAAAAAATATTTTAAAAATGAATAAATAAATTTATAATTTTAATTTTAATTAACCAAATAAATTTTAAAATAAAATTTTAAAATAATCTAATAAATTTAAATTTAAAACGTATATTTAATAAACCAACGTCAAACACATTTGTTGCAGTGCAAAAATCTCATCACGGTGATAGGATGGTAGAAATGCACCTCACAATTGAGAATGATGATGTCGCAGTCTTCTCTTCACTTTCTTCTCGTAACGTGACGATCTTTGCAAACAATAACAAACATCAAAGGGCTCGTCAGAAGCTACCCCCAACGAAATCATTTTGACCCCTAAATCATCATGGTATTCCGATAGTAGAGTGAAAAGGAAAAAAGTAATTCGAGATTGAGTTAGAGAAAGTCTCTTCCTCGTAGTATATACCTGGCCTTTTATAAATTTAAGATATCTTAGGAGATCATGGAGAAATAGGGAAGAGAATATGGGAAAGTGAGGATTATGTTCTATGTCTACTCGTGCCCGGTTGGACTCGATTAATATAACTTGGCTAGATTAGGGACTCGGTCATGTCGACTTGGTAAGTTGACTTGGTAACTTTGGACAATAAGTCAGGAAATCAGTAAGTCAAGGTGATCGAAGTGCTCGATGAGTCAGAGTGTTCGACTTAGTCACGTTGGCACTCAATAGTACTCAGCGACGCTCAACTATGCTCAATAATTGGAAGACTCGAGAAGTCAAAGTGCTCAAGAATCAAAGGGTTCAAGAAGTCGAAGTGTTTGGCTTGACCAATCGACGACTATAAATATGCCATGTAGAGTCTATATTGATCATATCTCAAGTCATGCCACATGGCTCATGTGTTGATCATATTAAGGGATCTCCTAGCTAAATTTCCTCATGATCTAGTTAAAGCCCACCACTTACTTACTTTTGCATCACTAGTAAAAAAAAATCAAATTAAATTTCAATAATTATTTGAGTGGCTTTATTCATTTTTGGCTTAGTTTGCCCTACTCAATTATTTTATCTAATAAATTTGAATAATATAAAATTTGAATGGTTTACGGCCTAAGAAATATGATTAGTGGCCCATGCAAGCCCAGCCACTTAATTATTTATCTATTGGGCTTTTAATCAGGAATTAGGCCGTTTTAAGTAGGAAATTGGGCCACGTAAGTGCTAATAGAACATTAGGACGTGAATCTTAAAGCGATCAGACGATATCTGAACCGTTCATATTGCCTGTACCGGATGACTCGAGCCGCCTTATGACCGGGTCAAATGTATACGACCGACGTCTAGATTCGCACCAGACGGTCCCCAAATCCCACGTGGACGGTGGATTCAAGGGTTCGAACTCGTCCGCATGCGACCCCGATGGAAGACGCTTATAAATACGTCAACTTCCCTTCAGTTTTAGGTCTCTTACGAACTCGCTCTTTTCTCGCTCTCAGGAGAAAGGAAAGGCGAAACCCTAGCGAAAGAGGCCGCCGGGAACTACTATATACTAAGCCCATCCGCTCCCTTCTCCGATCCGTCCGCGTCTCTTTATCTTGCTCGTGGATCTGTCGGATTCGGCTTAAGGTTCAACTTTCAGCCGTGGTACTTGAGCAGCAGAATGGTGTCGGACGCGAGCAAGAGGAAGGCGGCGGCCAAGAAGGCTGCAGCGGCAGCGAAGAGGGGAGGGAAGTCTGCGGCGGCCTCGTCGAAGGTGTCCGAGGTTGCCAACGGGGTTTCGAAGGTCGCCGATGGAGTCGGGGCGCTCCAGATCTCAGATCGCACGTGCACTGGAGTGCTTGCGTCGCATCCCCAATCCAGAGATATCCATGTAAGTTATTGTCTTCCTCGTCCCCTTTTGGTTATATTTGCTAAGATTAGGTTTAGTTGAAGGCGATAAAAAATATGTTAGCTTTGAAGATTGAACCTGGTAAATTGAATATAAAGTTCGTTTGTTTTTGAGAAACTAGGCTAATGTTTGATTTCGTAGTGACGTTGGATCGGTTGATTTTGCATAAGGCGGATTGATTTCACATATGTGTTATTTGGCGCAATTGCTTGCGTAATGCGAGTTATTGGGGAGTTTCAAGCCATTTTTTTTTGTTAACACAACTTCGATCAGTATATTTGTTGCTCAAGTACTCTGTTTCCCTGTATGATAAATATTAGATCATCTTTATGCATCCTCTGTATTGACGAAGCATTTTATTTTGTGAATTTAGAGGGTTTTGTATTCCGTGTACATGATTTTGATACTTGTAGTTTCATTTCCTCTGAATTGCAGTATTCTTTTACATGACAATGATCTTCTTTTTTTTATTATACATTTGAATTTCAATCTGAACAAAAATTGATTTGAAAATACTCGCCACAACTTTTCACTGACTTAGGAACATAGGACATTACTTTTAAATTGGAAATTGCTTTTAGGATCAAAAGGGGAGCATTCTTTATTTAATATGTTGATTTTTTGGACCATCAACTATGTCCAGATGATTCCTCGGTTTCTTTTTCTGAAGTTCTTCAGACAATGCTAAAGTGCATATCTTAAAGAACACATTTCATTTTACATTTGATTTGTTAGAATCAGAAGTGTCTGTACTAGTCCTCTAAAGAATATATCCTTTTGTTTTCATTTGTGTTCCTTTTTCATGATTATTTCTTCCAAGAAAAGATGGCTTTTGCTTAAAGCTTCAAGGTATCTGCTTTTTTCATGATTATTTCTTCTTATACATTAGTTGTTTAATTACTTCCGTAGATTTAAATGGGAATTATGATGAGAAACTGACCGATCCAATATTTAGGGACTGATAAACATGATAACATTTATTTCCGGTTGTAAATCTTTTTGTACAACATATTCGATTTCTTTTTCATTCATATCGAGTAATATTATTCTGACAACATTTTTATGGCTCACTCCAGATTGAATCCTTGTCATTAACTTTTCATGGGCATGACCTAATTGTAGATTCTGAGTTGGAACTCAACTATGGAAGGTATTGTTGAGCAATATTTTACTTTTTGATTTACAAATCAATTTTTAATATTATATTTTCTCTTTTATCTGATCTGTTGCATCTATAGGCGTTATGGTTTGCTAGGACTGAATGGTTGTGGGAAGTCGACTCTTCTTGCAGCTATTGGATGCAGGGAGCTCCCTATTCCTGAGCATATGGATATATACCACCTTTCGAGGGAAATTGAAGCTTCAGACATGTCCTCATTGGAGGCTGTGATTTGCTGTGATGAAGAAAGATTGAGGTTGGAGAAAGAAGTTGAAATACTGGCTGCTGAGGTTTGTTTTGTGGGACAACTATCATGTCACAGTTAGCACCTAGATTATTGTCATACTCAATAACTTCATTCTAAATTTTACATGATGGCTGAGGCTGAGGGTGATTCCCTGCAGGATGGCGGTGGAGGAGAAGCTTTGGATCGCATCTATGAGCGATTGGAAGCTCTTGATGCATCAACTGCTGAGAAGCGTGCTGCTGAGATTCTGTATGGTCTTGGATTTAATAGACAAATGCAAGCAAAGAAAACCCGAGATTTCTCTGGTGGCTGGCGCATGCGGATTGCATTAGCTAGGGCACTCTTTATGAATCCAACAATACTTTTGCTTGATGAACCGACAAATCATCTTGGTAAAGTATCAACATCATATTCTTTTGCATCATAGACATCAACTCTTATTCATGGTTTTGATCTGAATATTTTTAAACATGGATCAGCTGTTAGGTGCCATTTTAAGAATTTAAACATGGTCTTAATCATGCATTTCTGGGAAGTTCTGAATCTCTATATCTTGATTTTAAGTTTAAACCAACTTTCATAAATACATGTAATATAAAATTTTTAGTTAATTATATTGAAGAAAACAGTTTTTTAAACAAACTTGAATGAGGACTGCTTTGTTCAAAACCGTCAAATATAATTCTCATTTCTTACATATTTATTTTGTGTTTTTTTACTCTTTTTTTTCAACCACAATTTATATATATACTTTCTGTTGACTACTTTTGTTTGTTCTTGTTTTCCTCTGCAGACCTGGAAGCATGTGTTTGGTTAGAAGAGACTCTAAAGAAGTTTGATCGAATCCTAGTTGTGGTGTCGCATTCTCAGGATTTTCTTAATGGAGTCTGCACCAACATCATACACATGCAGAGCAAGAAGCTTAAGCTGTACACCGGTAACTACGATCAGTATGTCCAAACTCGCTCTGAGCTGGAAGAAAATCAGATGAAGCAGTACAAATGGGAGCAGGATCAGATTTCATCGATGAAAGAGTACATAGCTCGTTTTGGACATGGTTCTGCAAAGCTGGCTCGCCAAGCTCAGAGCAAGGAGAAAACCCTTGCTAAGATGGAGCGCGGTGGACTTACAGAGAAAGTGGTGAGGGACAAAGTGTTGGTCTTTCGCTTCACGGATGTCGGCAAACTGCCCCCACCTGTTCTACAGTTTGTCGGCGTGACTTTCGGCTACTCTCCGGACACCCCCCTCATCTACAAGAACCTTGATTTTGGGGTGGATCTAGATTCAAGGATTGCTCTGGTAGGGCCTAATGGTGCTGGCAAGAGCACATTGCTAAAGCTAATGACTGGGGATATCGCTCCTTTAGATGGAATGGTGCGACGGCACAATCATCTCAGGATCGCACAATTTCATCAGCATCTGGCTGAAAAACTCGATCTAGATATGCCGGCGCTCCAGTACATGATGAAGGAGTACCCAGGCAATGAGGAAGAGAAGATGAGGGCCGCGATAGGGAGGTTTGGACTGTCTGGAAAAGCGCAGGTGATGCCCATGAAAAACTTATCAGATGGTCAGAGGAGCAGGGTGATCTTTGCCTGGCTGGCCTGGAGGCTACCGCATCTGCTGCTCCTTGACGAACCCACGAACCACCTGGATATCGAGACCATCGATTCGCTAGCGGAGGCTCTGAACGAGTGGGACGGGGGCCTGGTTCTGGTGAGTCACGATTTCAGATTGATCAACCAGGTGGCCAAGGAGATCTGGGTCTGCGAGAATCAAGCTGCCACCAGGTGGGAGGGCGACATCATGGGATTCAAGCAGCACCTGAAGAGCAAGACCGAGTTCAACAACTGATACAGCGAGGAAACAAAAAACAGGGTATTATCTTAATTAATGCTTTATTCAGAGATTATCCTACGATTATCTTAATTAATATTCACTGTCGTGTATAACTCGAGGCTGCTTAGCATTAAATTAGCCGTTCTCTTATATTTAAACTAGCCTGGACGTTATGTTGTATTCTTGCAGAACCAAACAAGAATATTAAGTTACTATATTTTTCCAATTGACTAATAATTCCAAATCCTTTGTGTAGTTGTTTTTTTTAATATTTCAGAATTTCGGATTTATAATTCATTAATTTTGGAATTTTCATTTTATCGAAATTTTTTTTATCGATTATAAAAAAAATAGTGCAAGTGTAATCATAGAAGTGAATTTCTTTTCGATTTCATGAAAGTTTTTTTTATTGATTATCAGAATAAATTTGAATTTTTAAAATAGAACTCCGGCTTCAGCACAAGGCGAGTGCTGCACGATCAAGCGTTATAGCGGCGATCGCCTTTAAATATGCATCTTCGGGTTCGGGAGCGCCGACCGCATCTCAATCTTCTCGATCGATGCCATCTCTACCTCGGATATCCAGCGATCGACATCGGCTGCTAGGGATCTTCTGGAATCATCCCTCTTCCATCTCCTTGATCGCCGCCGCGAGCATCCCTTCGCCGTCGCCCTTCATCAGATCCCTCATCGCCTCCACAAAGTATGACTGGAGGCGGTTTCCGAAGTAGCTGGGCGGGAGGATCCAATCGCCCTCTGCGCTCCGCCGAGAGCAGCAGGTACGTCGTCTTCCTCGTAGAGTATAACCTCGCTTGGGCTCTCACCAAGCACGCCCACGCGAACGCACAGGCCACCACGGACGTGGGCGGCGCTGCTGCGTTTGAGCTGCTCGATTTGCTCGTGCCCTATCGCGAACGTGGTGATCGAGCAACGGAGGTGGTAAGGAAGATTGCGGGGCTTGCATCTCGGTCAGGGTTTTGAAGTACAACCCTTCCGGATCTGCGATCGCCGTCGGATCGATCAGCGGCGGGGAGATTGACTCCTATTGGAGCACTGACTCCCAGATACGAGCCGACTCCTCGTGGAGACCGACTCCTAGGCCAGAGCCGACTCCTCATGATGATCCGATTATTCTCAGTCAGCTCATTTGCACCAACCCCTACGGACTTAGCTCAAACTCAATTCAGACAACCTTTAGCTCCCGGTGCCCTGCCCCCATTAAACGCTCCCCTTCCCATCATACCGAAAGGTCATTCTCATGACTAGCCATGCTTTCCTCTGATATGCCTCTGCCATCAATTATGGTCCTTACTTTGACAAACACGCGCGAAATGACCTCTCAGCTACATGTCAACGATCGGGACTTCCATTCTGACCACTCCATTCCCTTTGACAACGTAATCGCTGATGATGGGATACTCTTCTTAATTACGATAGGATGTGATGTCCTTCTCACATATAAAAAGAGGATCTCCTCCCATGGTCAGGTATACACACACATACACGCACGGGTCATTTTCTGTTCCTCCTCTCCTTCCTTTTCTTCCTCACTCGCTGACTTAAACATCAGAGTGGTCGTGCCAGGGCACCC
>NC_133871.1:2282406-2317995 GCF_044706935.1 Curcuma longa
AATATCTAAGTCAACACTCAAAACCGCTATAAAATCCCACCACCAGCTCCACAACCGATTTCCTCATCCTTTCTTTCCTCTTCCTCTTCCTCTTCCCTCTCCCTCTCCATCTCTCCCTCCATTAATCTCGCTTATTGTGAGTTTAATCTTGTTTTGCCACCATTTTTCTTAATTAATTATAAATGATGGATTAATTAATTAAGGTATGTTTAGTTTGTTGCAGGCCAGGGAGGCGATGGTGAGATCACCGGCGAGGGACGAGGCGGCGGGCGCCGGAGTAAAGAAGGGACCGTGGACGCCGGAGGAGGACCAGAAGCTGGCCGAGTACGTGGAGAAGCACGGCCGCGGCAGCTGGCAGCGGATCCCCAAGCTTGCCGGCCTCAACCGCTGCGGCAAGAGCTGCCGGCTCCGCTGGACCAACTACCTGCGGCCGGACATCAAGCGCGGAAAGTTCACCGACGAGGAGGAGCAGCTCATCATCCGCTTCCATTCGATCCTCGGAAACAAGTAATCCGTTAATTCTAAACCAGAAAAATTCGATCTTTGATCGCCGGAATCGTCCAACTTATAGTTTTCGCGATCGATTTTCAGGTGGTCGTCGATCGCCACGAAGCTGCCGGGAAGGACCGACAACGAGATCAAGAACTACTGGAACACGCATCTGAGGAAGAAGCTCCTGCGGATGGGCATCGATCCGGTGACTCACCGCCCGGCGCCGGCGAACCTCAACCTGCTCTCCGGCTTGCTCTGCCCCAGCGGCGCCACCCACTTGGGCAATGCTCTCGATCCTCAGGTAGACGTAGCTCATCTTCTCAAGCTGCAGCTGCTGCAGAGCATACTCCAGCTCCTCTCAAGCAGCAGCGCCACCGCAGCCGCAGCCGCCGCCGCCTCCCCAAACGCGAACTTGCTCGATCTGCAGAGCTCAATTCCACTGGGCAGCACTAGCCACAGCATGAACAGGTTTTCCATCGATGAGGAAGCAGCCAGCGTGGAGATCAGCAGCACAAGCTCTTTTCCGGCGGCGGCGCCGGCGCCGCCGCCGGCGGAGAATGCGAGCACTGACGCAGCTGGTGAAGCCTGGGAAGACAGTGATTTCTGGAAAGACATAATCGAGTAAGATTACACTTCTGTTTGCTATCTTTTTTTTCCCTTCATGATGATTAATCGGATAAACAATCTCTTATAAAGAGAAATCTTAATTTTTCTTGTTTGCAGTCAAATGGCATGGCCAGAAGAACCCTAGAAGAAGAATTCATGGATTGATACGAAGGCATTGTGCGTGACTAAGATCGCAGACAAAAACATTTCTGAACATTAAATTTTTTCTGTGTAAACAATGTTGATGTAAACAGTTGAATAAAGAGTGATTTTTTTTCCTTCAGAAAATGAAAATGATGATGTTCATAATTATCTTCTATATGGATTAAAAGTACATCTTCTAAAGTACATCTCCCTTATAAAAATTATCAAAATAATATTTTTTTCATGATTAATTAATATCCGAAATAACTTAGAGCAGCTTTATCAAAACTTGGCCATCTTAAAATAATTTTTGTCAGAGCTTTAGTTAAAATTGAAAATAATAATATTTTATCCACAATTTAATATTAATTGACAGTTTTCTATACTCTTTTTTAGAGTAATTTTAATCAAAATAGTACCATTATAGATAATATTGTTACGAAGGTACTATATCACTAAGTGAATTAATCTGACAAAACTTAGGCCCCTACACCACCTTATAATAATTTTTATTATAATGTTGCTCCAAGATGATATAATTTTAGTGAAAACCTACTTTAAAGTAAAGTATAAAGATCTCTGGGGCATAGTTAAGTTGGTTATGATGAAGTAGAGTTGTTGAAGTGGGCAAGAGTTTGAATTTCGACGAAGTCGAGCTAATGTCCTCCTCTATCATGGCCAACTGTAACTTTTCGATTTATCTCCTCATATATAGTGATTGATCATGTGAGGTTGTTCCATGGTGTATTCCACTTTTTATTAAAATAAAAGATTATTTAAGATATCAACATTATATGTGAGACATTATTTTAATGAATTTTAAAAAGAGAAGTACTGTTTTCTTTTGACAATATAAATAAAAAAGAATGTGGTTTTAAAAAGAATATCTACTAAGAGAGTAGATATCACAATGATAAGAATGGTAGTTGTTAGTTGGATCTGAGACTGCATCTTCCGTGAAGGAAACAACAAAGAAGTTAAAAGAGATCCTTTGACTCAACAATCATGGAAATTAAAAAAATTAATTAAATAAAAAGAAAAATCTAAGCAAGAAATAAAAACTGTGTGAGTCTCCATCTGAATGTCCTTTGTGAGTGAGCTAGATGCCAAGAGAATCTATTGCTTCACACTTTCCTTTAGTGTAGCTTGTTCCACAAGAGACAGAAATAGAATAGGGGACAGACAGAGTAGCTAAACCATACACCCGTAAGAAACAAACACCCACCTAACAATGGAGAAGAATAGGGTGGGTTTCAAACCTCAAGGGGCATGGTGTAATATTAAAATTTTTAGGTATCAAATCTGCAATAACATATGGAAAATCCACGTATCGGAAATCTCGTAAAAATCCGACAAAGCGAATAACCACAAACAATCCAAAACAGATACAGTCCATAACACACTACAAGTCCAAATGGAACCACAACTATAAAAATAAGAATACCAATTAACAAACTCCTGATGTGAGATAACAGCTGGCGACGAATCTCCAAGCTCCAAGTAACCTATCTGATACCTGGGGAGAAAATCAAATAACCCCAGGGTCTGGGTAGTGAGCATTAGATACTCAGTGGGTACAGATATGAAGTGCATGTAAAGGTAACAACAGGTATGATAAAAGAGTACAGGTCAAAATAACATGGACATGGTATCAGGTATCAAGTATCAGCAAGGTATCATGTGTCAAAGTATAGAACATGGTATAATAGCTGAATCACTAAGGAAAGATCATGCATAGCAACAGGTATCATAATCATAACATGTGAGCATGTATGGCATGGCATCCAAGTGCAACAGTCATAGCAAGCAAGTGCAACAATCGTAAGCATATGATGAAAATAGAATAAATATCTATATCAACCTACCAACGGTGCATGTAAAAACGTAGCAACCATAGCAACCAAAATATCCGTCACTGTCCGCACTCTACACTCCCCAGTCACCCCACCGAGCAGTGAACTGAGGGGCCAAACAGGACATACTGCCAGCTCCAACAACTGACCACTAAAGATAAGTGGGGAGGGGCAGTGTGGCAGGAGGGCAATGTAGCCAGTCCTGGTGCACCCAACTGTAGTGCAACAACTTACCTATGCGTGGCACCACAACACGGTGCAGGTAAGATCCACCAACAAAAATATCTACAACTACCATGGATGTATGCTAATCATCCCAACATGTAATAGCTAAGTCAATCAGCATGTTCAACAGAATCAGTATAGGTCAATATAAGTCCATGTTATCAGAGTTAAGACTAATCTAATCATGGATAGATCAAATAATGATCATACAACAAGTATCAAGCAACGAGTCATACAAGAATCAACATGATACAGATATCAAGGGTATCAACATGGCAACAGTAGATCATCATAAGGTCAAAAGCAGGTATCAAGCAAAGATGATCAAATGTATCAACTAGATACTATCAACAGGAATGGCAACAGGAGATCAACATAGCATAATACATGCACTGGAATAGGAGAAACTGTAGTGACCAAGATACAGGGTACCCACCTGATCAGATGATCGTAAGCAACTAGAACCCCCCAGAAATATAGGACCGTAAATAAGTCAAGGTCCTGCAATCAATCACAACACCACATCACTACCGTATTAAAATACAGTAATTAAATTTCTATAATGTAATCCCACTTATATCCCTGTTTAGTATTTAATTAGATTTAATCCTAAGTAGATCAAACCTTACCCACTCCAACAGTAGATAATCCATAAAAACCCATCAACCATAACAAGGTTCATAATCGAAACCTTTACAAGATCAGATTCACTACCCAATCGTCACACTCACAAATCCATTTTACTGATCAACTCAGATTCAACAATCAATCAAGAACTAACCATTCAAGTTCTTACCTCAATTTAACCTTCGGTTCCTCCTCCTTGCTAAATCCACAAAGCCCTAGATCCAAGCCTTTGTTTAATTCTTTGCTCACTGCCGCAACCCACCGATAGCTCCAACCAAACCTCAGATTAATTGATATCCTAGATCAACCCTTTACTGCCGGATCTCCACCGGAAACCTCAACCAAATCAACTGTGGAAATGTGCTGTGGGAAGATCAGATCTACGGAACAATCAAACCAATCCAACGAGATTCAACTTAATAGAGACTTACCTCAATCAACCCTAACCGGTCCTTCCTCTCCCCCTTGCTTGCGGTCGAGTGCAAGCCAAATCCCACAGCCGACCAACTCCACAATCCAGCCCTGGATTCCGACGAAAACCCTAGATCTAAGCTTAGAATCCAAGCACAAACTGCAAATCCAGCTCCAACTTACCCGATTCTCTTCTCCGATTCACCGCCGATTGCAGCTGTCCTTTGCGCGAACCACCGCCACTGAGCAGGACGCAGCCACCCCGATGGATACCAGATCTGGTCACCGGCCTTCCCTTTAGCTCCGGCAAGAGACGGCGAACTCCCTCGCTCCCGGCTTCGGTGGAGACGAAGGAAACCAAAGGTCGCGCGATCGGGATCTCGGGGACGGCGGAGGTGAGTCGCGATTTGGGAAACTCAGGCAGGGCACTGTAGCTTTCTTAACAAACCGGTTTTAAACCCCTCTAAATGGGTTTCGGATCCAATTACTAAACCCGTTAACCTATATAACCAATTACAGCCCATTAAATCAAAAGCCCACTTCTTCCATTACTTCCAATTTCAGCCCATTAAACCTTAATTTCGGTATTTTACATTCGAGAACACTTGGTACCAGGATTCATAAACTTTAGTACTTAGCCTGGAGGTCTAGAGTTCGAATCCTAGGGAAGGCAAAAATCCACTTCCAGGGGTGGGAAGTCCAGATGAGTAACGACACGGTCGACGAGCCGACGGTCGACGGTCGACGACCACCAGGGTCGCCAAATGGGCCGCCAAATGGGCCGCCGAATGAACCGCCAAATGGGCTGGGCCGGGTCGTTACAATACGAGAACACTTGGCTACCAGGATTCATAAACTCTAGTACTTATCCTGGAGGTCTAGAGTTCGAATCCTGGGGGAGGCAAAGATCCACTGGCCAGGGGTGGAAAGTCCTAGTGAGTAACGACACGGCCGAGGGTCGTCGATTGACGACATAGGGGTCGCCAAGGGGGCCGCTAGTTGGGCCGCCCAAGGGACCGCCGATTGGGCCGCCAATTGGGCCGCTAGTTGGGCCGCCCAAGGGGCCGAGGGGCCGGGTCGTTACAATAAAAAGGCGCGTCGACCGTGGTCGGAGTCCGGCCCCAATTCGGCCGGAATCCGGCCGGATTCCGGCGAAATCGCCGCCAGAACAGTCTGCTCTGTTTCGGCCGAAATTCCGATCGGATTCCGACCCAATCCGGCCGGAATCCGATGTCGGTGTGTGCGCCATCGAGTTGTGCTTCCAACGAGCCCGGGATGGCAGCCGGCGGTGACCGGATGGTGACGAACGACGGCGATGAACGGCGATGAACGGCGAAAGGTCGGCTGATCGCGCATATATATATATATATATATATATATATATATATATATATATATATATATATATATATATATATATATATATACACACACACGAGAATGCTATCCTGTGCAACGTACCCGTGCGCGATGCCCTGATCCATCGCCGCTACTGCCATGCCGTCCGACTACCGCCGACCGCCGACTCGTTGGCGATCGACATGTCGCTCGTTGACGCTCCGTCCGGCGGTGAATTCCGATCGGATAGTGGTCGGAATCCGATAAATTTGATCGGAAACAGGGCCAATCGCGCAGTCGACAGTGGCGCGCACCACTACTGACCTCGATCGACCCTATTTCTGGCCAATTCGCGATCGTCGGACGGCAAAGGACGGGCCGCCGTCACACGACGGTCCTTCCTCGTTCGGTCTCTGACCGCGATTTGGTTGGAATCCGACCCGATCGCGGCCAGAGACAGGCCGAGGAAGGACCGCCGTGCGACGGTGGCCCGTCCTCTGCCGTCCAACGACCGAGAATTGGTTGGAAACAGGGCTGATCGCGGGCGACAGTGGTCGCGCCACTGCCAACCCTGTTTCCGATCGAAATTCATCGGATTCCGGCCACTATCCGACCGAAATTTGACATCGGATGGAGCACCGGTGGCCGGACGGCGGCAACGGCAGTGGATTACAGGTGTCACTCACGGATCACGAATTCCTCTTTGTGCATCTAGAATTTCTTCTCTCTCTCTCTCTCTCTCTCTCTCTCTATATATATATATATATATAAATTTCTCTCCATTTGCATTATCTCTTCCCGATCAAATCTAATTTCCCAACATTTGTCACCATTTTCATCGTGGATTATGCCACTATTGATAGTTGAAATTCAAAATTGATTACATATTCAGAAAGCCTGCGATCAAAATTTTGAAGTAATATTACGTACGACCTTGAGATGAGTCAGTACGTATAATAATTATTTTCGTTACTTAGTACGCCGCCTCTCCAAATTTAAAATCCCCCTTGTCAATATCTAAGTATGTATAGATTATGATTTAGATTTATTCGTACATTAATCGAGTGAAATTTAGATATCTAGATTATATTAAAACAAAAGGATAAGTTTTCAAAACCTAAACCAACATATATAAACTGTTGCAATTGGTTCACCTTTGTGGGGTGCTCATAAATGCCACATTGACTAATTGAATACATGCTTGAGTTATTAGCAATAGTGTCTGATGCTTCTTAAATTCGATACGGATACTAATGTAGATGATGGACTAGACTCCAAGTCAACTACGACCCGATTTACACACTTAAAAAATAATAATAATAATCTCAGTCAATCTCATGGACTCAATCCCTGGGGTAACCGATCCGGTTCCACGGAAGTTTCCCATCGGCCACCAGAGTAAATCGGAAAGCGCACGCAGCAGCCAACCCAGACGCCCAGCATCCTTTGATTGCGATCCTCATTTGGAGAAAAATTCCTACAAATACGTCGTAGTTGGGGATCGAACCGCGGGTGTCTGGGTCACAACCTGGATGTCCTACCACGGCACCATGGCCCCGGAGACTAAAACTGTAGTGGGTAAACTTTTTATAGTGATCGGCCCCACCGTCGAAACGACCCGATATCAGAAAATCCCCTAAGGGATTTTTTGGAGGCACGGGGTACCACTAGGTTGATAAGAGCATACTGCCTCAACAGCACCTCAGCCAACAAATACATATTGCTAAGACTTGAATCGCATAGTACCTCAGTCAACAAATACATGTTGCTATGAGGATTCGAACTCGAAACCTCAAGCAACACATGTCTCCATGCTTACCACTTAGGATAAGACACTTCAACTTAAAACTGTAGTGGGTAAACTTTTTATAGTGACCGGCCCCACCGCCGAAACGGTCCCATATCAGAAAACCACCTAAGAAATTTTTTGGAGGCACGGTACCACTAGGTTGATAAGAGCATACTGCCTCAACAGCACCTCAGCCAATAAATACATATTGCTAAGACTTGAATCGCACAGTACCTCAGTCAATAAATATATATTGCTAAGACTTGAACTGAGATTATCATTTTTTTTACACACTTAAGAGAACATTAGAGGGCGTCGGAGGACATTGTCTTTTGAATAGGTCTCTCTAATGCTTAAGTCATGAAATGTCTATAAAATATAGATAAAGTTTAGAGAATCAACAAAGAATTAGTGTACATTAGTATTTATAAGAGTACCGCGATGGATATTATGCCTATGATCTCTTGAAAATCCAAGACCATTTGTCCATTTCATTCACCAATCTAAATGCAGCTGTCATTTAGCCTAGATAGACCGATATGTGGGCTTCAGGCATAGTTATGGATTGAGTGTAGGGACTCAGGAATACGAGTTGGAGGGGGAATTCAAGAGTTCGAGTAGGGTGAAGAACTTGGTAGTCCAAGTTGGAGGAGGAAGTTAGAAGTACGAGCCTGAGGAGGAAGCTATGTGGAGCTTTGCGCGGATCTCAGTCTTTGCGCGTATAATTGGGAATGCTAATCTCGAACAAAGCCATGTAAATTTGCCTATCATTCATTCAGATTATTCTAGAGTAGAATCCATATTCCGGGGTATCACTGTCAACCCAAGTTGAAAATTTAGAGATTCAACCAAGTAGAGTTTGTTTAAGCTGTGCAGTTGTAACTACTCTTTCCTTAGAACTACATTTTCATTCTTTAGGTTAAAGTCCAAGCAGACAAACATGAATTGAAAACTATTTTTGGAAAACAACATGCTCATGAAATTGTGGCTGAAATGTAAATCATCGACAAGTCCAAATGTTATAGCAGTTTTGGTTAGAACAATTAGATTTCATGAAATGTCAACTTTCTTAATTCACTATTTCAGGTCTTCACAATTTACCAAAGGACATCCTATCATATCTTTCACACCTGTCTAGAGTTCACACCTCTGATACTTAACAAGTATTTGCTTATTGATCTCACCTCTAATACTTCACTTATTCGATGTCAATGCAAACATTAGATACGCAGGCAAAGGAAACTTAAACCCTTTACCATATATCATAATACTTTACGAGTATTTGCTCATTGGTCTTTCCTTTCGATACTCTTTCTCCCTCCCTCGTGTGCCCTTATAGTCGCCCTCGACTTCTTGATCTCCAAGCTTTCCTCGGCCAACATCTTTGCTTCAATTGCCGATTGGAGTTTCTCATTTAACTCCTCAATAACTTGGCTCTTTCCCTACTTCACAAAATCCAATTGCGCCTTTGATTTCTTGAACTCATCCTCAACCACACCCAACATCCTTTGGGTTCTCTCCTAATTCTAGTCGATTTAAAGGCATCCAACAAGAATCTTTATGGCAACTTCTATGATAAACTCAAATAGCTAACCGCGAGTTGCGGCCCTAGCTTGGCCACGATAAACGATCGCGGCCACTCATAGCCGTAGTTTGACCATCCCGCGCATTAGAGTAAACAATATGTAACTATTTGGTTAAAATTAATAATCACATATAAGTTTTCTCTTATAATGCTTGTAAAACATTGTTAATCATCAAAACCGTTCCTAATCTCGCAGGTTATCTGGTTTATGAGACTATAAATCTCCGCCGTCCGTGGATGCGATCGATCCCCACAGACGAACACGTGTACATTGCCTCTCCCTCCTACCCAGCTGCAGCCAGGCCTTTTCCTCAGCCCCTTCCGCCACGCCTCCTCGTCTTCTTGTGACTCGATCTCACCGTACGCGTGGCCGTAAGATTTGTGGGCCGCAGGATTTCGTGGGTCCAGCCACAGAAGCCTCCTCGTGGCTCTCTCGCCAACGGCCTTCTCGCTCGCGATAAAGCACGTGCCGAGCAAGGTCCCCCACGCCTCCGCCGCCGGCGCAGCTGCGGCGAGCCGCTCCGCCGCATGGAACCGCCCGGCACGGACCAGCATCCCCACCACGCACGCCAGGTGCTCCGGCCCCGTTGGGATCTCTCGCTCCGCCATGAACCGCAGCACCTCCTCCGCCCGGTCCACCATCCCCGCGTGGTCGCACGCCGTCAGGGCCCCCAGGCACGTGACCGCGTCCGGCTCCGCTTCCCCTCGCATCGCCTCGAATAGCCGCAGCGCCTCCGCCGCCCGCCCATGGTGCGCCATCGCCACCACTATCGCGTTCCACGACACCACGTCGCGCTTCCCCGGCGGCTCTTCGAACGCCCGCTGCGCTCCATCCATGTCGCCGCTCTTGGCGTACATCGAGACGAGGGCGTTGCGGAGCACCGGATCGGTCACCGGATTCGCCTTCGCCACCAACCCGTGCACCTGCTCGCCGATCTCCAGGCGGGCCACCGATCCAACGGCCCCCAGCAGCGCGGCGAGCGCGTAGTCCCCCGGGGCGAACCCGTCAGCTTGCGAGTCCGCCAGAGCCGCAAATGCCTCCTCCATCCGCTCGTTGCGGACGAGCCCCGAGATCAGGGCGGTCCACGCAGTGGCGTCGCGCTCCGGCATTCTGTCGAACAGCCTCCGCGCCTCCGCCACTTCCCCGGCGTTGAAGTACGCCGAGATCACCGTCGTCCACGTCACCATCATCGTGATCCACGACATCCGTCTGGTATCGACGGCGATTTCGTCGAACAGACGCCGGACTTCTTCCAGTCGCCCGATCCGAGCGTACCCCTCGATCATCGAGTTCCAGCAGACGGCGTCGCGGGCGTCAGACCTTCCGTCGAACAGATGGCGAGCCCAGTCCATGTACCCGAACCGAGAGTACATATGGATCAAGCCCTTCGTCAACCTCCCGTCGCCGAAGTTCTCCTCGGCCATCCCCTGCACCAGCAAGTGCGCGTGAGCCTGTTTCCCCAGGCGGGGGAAACCCAACCCGGCGCAGGCGTAGATCAACGAGAGCATCGTCTCCTCGTTGGGCTTCACGCCGTCCGCCGTCCGCTTCATCTCTAAAAACAGCGCCACCGCGTCGTGGTGAAACCCATTCCACGCGAATCCTCCGATCATCGCCGTCCAGCACACCACATTGCGCTCTGGAATCATCCCCAGGAACAGATCGTACGCCTCCCAGATGTTCCCCTCGGCCGTACCCGGAGATCACCGACGTCCAAGACACCACGTTGGCGGAACCCTGCTCCACCATCTCCTCGAACAGGCTTCTGGCTTCTGGCATGCGCCCCCTCTCGGCGTACCCGGCGAGTAGCGCGTTTCCTGAGGCGGCGTTTCGGTGGGGCATTTCGTCGAACAGCTTGCGGGCGGCCGCGAGGTCCCCGGTCCGGACCAGAGCAGAGAGCATGGCGTTGTAGGAGATCACGTTTCGCTCCGGCATGGCGGAGAAGAGCGCCCGGGCTTCTCCGATCCGCCCGTCGCGGGCAAGTGCGCAGAGGGCGGAGGTGTAGGAGACAACGTTGCGGTACGGCATCCTGTAGAAGACGTCGAGGGCAGCGGCGGCGGATCCGGCGTATAGGTGAGCGGAGATGAGGGCGTTCCAAGTCACGACGTTGCGGCGGGGCATGAGGTCGAAGAGGGCGACGGCCTCCGGGAGGAAGCCGTCGCGGGCGAAGCGGGAGATGGCGGCGGTCCAGCGGACAACGGCGGAGGGATCGTTGGCGGAGCTGTCGAGGATGCAACGGGCTGCCGGGAGGTCGCGGCGGCGCAGACATTGGAGGAGGGGGAGATCGCCGGAAACGACGGCGGCGGCGGCGGACGGCCGGAAGCGGCATGGGGGCATCAATCTCCTGGCAGCAGAAAACAGAGACGAGACGCCAGTTTACACTTCTTTTTCCTTTGTTTTTTTTTCCTTTGTTTTTAAAGAAAAATGAAGTCGCCAAAGAATTGTTTTTATTCGAATGAAAAATTTTAAATTATAATGAAGACTTAAACAAGTTAATAAATATTAGGCCGGTAAATGAAAAGGTAAAATTGATATTCATCAAAATTTATTTATTTTTTTAATTACAAAACGAATTTGAATAATTTATTAAATTACATGAATAGAGTTGAGGACGTAGATGCTAAGTTTATTAATATATGAACCGTAATCCTCGGGCTATAATCCAACGACAAACGCCTAAGCAATAGTTGAGATGAATTATCAGATTAATTTTTCTCGATGAACTATTGATTTAAGAAAGTTGAGTTATTAGACTGTCCGCTATAAGTGCTTCTTAATTTATTTTGATAGTCGATGAAAATTTTTTATAGGATCAAATTAATTATGCTAATGATTAGTCGACCCAAAGGATTAAATATCTGATGTCAATTAAAAAAATAAATATATAAACAGTACTCCTAGGATATGATGAGTTCGTTAGATGTGTGACAATTGTATTCAATGTTAAGGATTCAATTATCTAGCAACATATTTTATCGGATGCTTACAGTGCTCGAAAACTTAGTGTGTTAGGATTGTCGATTTGCGGGCTAACTCATTTTTTAGATTTATTTGATAGACAGAATGTGATATCAAACTATTTATTACATGATTAATTGGATTGTAAGATCGGGATATTAGGTAAACAAAATATTAATATATGAAAAGTAAATAAAATTTATGAATTATATTCATGAATAATTTTTTAGCATTAATTTTATAAATAAATAAAAAAATATTTTAAAAATGAATAAATAAATTTATAATTTTAATTTTAATTAACCAAATAAATTTTAAAATAAAATTTTAAAATAATCTAATAAATTTAAATTTAAAACGTATATTTAATAAACCAACGTCAAACACATTTGTTGCAGTGCAAAAATCTCATCACGGTGATAGGATGGTAGAAATGCACCTCACAATTGAGAATGATGATGTCGCAGTCTTCTCTTCACTTTCTTCTCGTAACGTGACGATCTTTGCAAACAATAACAAACATCAAAGGGCTCGTCAGAAGCTACCCCCAACGAAATCATTTTGACCCCTAAATCATCATGGTATTCCGATAGTAGAGTGAAAAGGAAAAAAGTAATTCGAGATTGAGTTAGAGAAAGTCTCTTCCTCGTAGTATATACCTGGCCTTTTATAAATTTAAGATATCTTAGGAGATCATGGAGAAATAGGGAAGAGAATATGGGAAAGTGAGGATTATGTTCTATGTCTACTCGTGCCCGGTTGGACTCGATTAATATAACTTGGCTAGATTAGGGACTCGGTCATGTCGACTTGGTAAGTTGACTTGGTAACTTTGGACAATAAGTCAGGAAATCAGTAAGTCAAGGTGATCGAAGTGCTCGATGAGTCAGAGTGTTCGACTTAGTCACGTTGGCACTCAATAGTACTCAGCGACGCTCAACTATGCTCAATAATTGGAAGACTCGAGAAGTCAAAGTGCTCAAGAATCAAAGGGTTCAAGAAGTCGAAGTGTTTGGCTTGACCAATCGACGACTATAAATATGCCATGTAGAGTCTATATTGATCATATCTCAAGTCATGCCACATGGCTCATGTGTTGATCATATTAAGGGATCTCCTAGCTAAATTTCCTCATGATCTAGTTAAAGCCCACCACTTACTTACTTTTGCATCACTAGTAAAAAAAAAATCAAATTAAATTTCAATAATTATTTGAGTGGCTTTATTCATTTTTGGCTTAGTTTGCCCTACTCAATTATTTTATCTAATAAATTTGAATAATATAAAATTTGAATGGTTTACGGCCTAAGAAATATGATTAGTGGCCCATGCAAGCCCAGCCACTTAATTATTTATCTATTGGGCTTTTAATCAGGAATTAGGCCGTTTTAAGTAGGAAATTGGGCCACGTAAGTGCTAATAGAACATTAGGACGTGAATCTTAAAGCGATCAGACGATATCTGAACCGTTCATATTGCCTGTACCGGATGACTCGAGCCGCCTTATGACCGGGTCAAATGTATACGACCGACGTCTAGATTCGCACCAGACGGTCCCCAAATCCCACGTGGACGGTGGATTCAAGGGTTCGAACTCGTCCGCATGCGACCCCGATGGAAGACGCTTATAAATACGTCAACTTCCCTTCAGTTTTAGGTCTCTTACGAACTCGCTCTTTTCTCGCTCTCAGGAGAAAGGAAAGGCGAAACCCTAGCGAAAGAGGCCGCCGGGAACTACTATATACTAAGCCCATCCGCTCCCTTCTCCGATCCGTCCGCGTCTCTTTATCTTGCTCGTGGATCTGTCGGATTCGGCTTAAGGTTCAACTTTCAGCCGTGGTACTTGAGCAGCAGAATGGTGTCGGACGCGAGCAAGAGGAAGGCGGCGGCCAAGAAGGCTGCAGCGGCAGCGAAGAGGGGAGGGAAGTCTGCGGCGGCCTCGTCGAAGGTGTCCGAGGTTGCCAACGGGGTTTCGAAGGTCGCCGATGGAGTCGGGGCGCTCCAGATCTCAGATCGCACGTGCACTGGAGTGCTTGCGTCGCATCCCCAATCCAGAGATATCCATGTAAGTTATTGTCTTCCTCGTCCCCTTTTGGTTATATTTGCTAAGATTAGGTTTAGTTGAAGGCGATAAAAAATATGTTAGCTTTGAAGATTGAACCTGGTAAATTGAATATAAAGTTCGTTTGTTTTTGAGAAACTAGGCTAATGTTTGATTTCGTAGTGACGTTGGATCGGTTGATTTTGCATAAGGCGGATTGATTTCACATATGTGTTATTTGGCGCAATTGCTTGCGTAATGCGAGTTATTGGGGAGTTTCAAGCCATTTTTTTTTGTTAACACAACTTCGATCAGTATATTTGTTGCTCAAGTACTCTGTTTCCCTGTATGATAAATATTAGATCATCTTTATGCATCCTCTGTATTGACGAAGCATTTTATTTTGTGAATTTAGAGGGTTTTGTATTCCGTGTACATGATTTTGATACTTGTAGTTTCATTTCCTCTGAATTGCAGTATTCTTTTACATGACAATGATCTTCTTTTTTTTATTATACATTTGAATTTCAATCTGAACAAAAATTGATTTGAAAATACTCGCCACAACTTTTCACTGACTTAGGAACATAGGACATTACTTTTAAATTGGAAATTGCTTTTAGGATCAAAAGGGGAGCATTCTTTATTTAATATGTTGATTTTTTGGACCATCAACTATGTCCAGATGATTCCTCGGTTTCTTTTCTGAAGTTCTTCAGACAATGCTAAAGTGCATATCTTAAAGAACACATTTCATTTTACATTTGATTTGTTAGAATCAGAAGTGTCTGTACTAGTCCTCTAAAGAATATATCCTTTTGTTTTCATTTGTGTTCCTTTTTCATGATTATTTCTTCCAAGAAAAGATGGCTTTTGCTTAAAGCTTCAAGGTATCTGCTTTTTTCATGATTATTTCTTCTTATACATTAGTTGTTTAATTACTTCCGTAGATTTAAATGGGAATTATGATGAGAAACTGACCGATCCAATATTTAGGGACTGATAAACATGATAACATTTATTTCCGGTTGTAAATCTTTTTGTACAACATATTCGATTTCTTTTTCATTCATATCGAGTAATATTATTCTGACAACATTTTTATGGCTCACTCCAGATTGAATCCTTGTCATTAACTTTTCATGGGCATGACCTAATTGTAGATTCTGAGTTGGAACTCAACTATGGAAGGTATTGTTGAGCAATATTTTACTTTTTGATTTACAAATCAATTTTTAATATTATATTTTCTCTTTTATCTGATCTGTTGCATCTATAGGCGTTATGGTTTGCTAGGACTGAATGGTTGTGGGAAGTCGACTCTTCTTGCAGCTATTGGATGCAGGGAGCTCCCTATTCCTGAGCATATGGATATATACCACCTTTCGAGGGAAATTGAAGCTTCAGACATGTCCTCATTGGAGGCTGTGATTTGCTGTGATGAAGAAAGATTGAGGTTGGAGAAAGAAGTTGAAATACTGGCTGCTGAGGTTTGTTTTGTGGGACAACTATCATGTCACAGTTAGCACCTAGATTATTGTCATACTCAATAACTTCATTCTAAATTTTACATGATGGCTGAGGCTGAGGGTGATTCCCTGCAGGATGGCGGTGGAGGAGAAGCTTTGGATCGCATCTATGAGCGATTGGAAGCTCTTGATGCATCAACTGCTGAGAAGCGTGCTGCTGAGATTCTGTATGGTCTTGGATTTAATAGACAAATGCAAGCAAAGAAAACCCGAGATTTCTCTGGTGGCTGGCGCATGCGGATTGCATTAGCTAGGGCACTCTTTATGAATCCAACAATACTTTTGCTTGATGAACCGACAAATCATCTTGGTAAAGTATCAACATCATATTCTTTTGCATCATAGACATCAACTCTTATTCATGGTTTTGATCTGAATATTTTTAAACATGGATCAGCTGTTAGGTGCCATTTTAAGAATTTAAACATGGTCTTAATCATGCATTTCTGGGAAGTTCTGAATCTCTATATCTTGATTTTAAGTTTAAACCAACTTTCATAAATACATGTAATATAAAATTTTTAGTTAATTATATTGAAGAAAACAGTTTTTTAAACAAACTTGAATGAGGACTGCTTTGTTCAAAACCGTCAAATATAATTCTCATTTCTTACATATTTATTTTGTGTTTTTTTACTCTTTTTTTCAACCACAATTTATATATATACTTTCTGTTGACTACTTTTGTTTGTTCTTGTTTTCCTCTGCAGACCTGGAAGCATGTGTTTGGTTAGAAGAGACTCTAAAGAAGTTTGATCGAATCCTAGTTGTGGTGTCGCATTCTCAGGATTTTCTTAATGGAGTCTGCACCAACATCATACACATGCAGAGCAAGAAGCTTAAGCTGTACACCGGTAACTACGATCAGTATGTCCAAACTCGCTCTGAGCTGGAAGAAAATCAGATGAAGCAGTACAAATGGGAGCAGGATCAGATTTCATCGATGAAAGAGTACATAGCTCGTTTTGGACATGGTTCTGCAAAGCTGGCTCGCCAAGCTCAGAGCAAGGAGAAAACCCTTGCTAAGATGGAGCGCGGTGGACTTACAGAGAAAGTGGTGAGGGACAAAGTGTTGGTCTTTCGCTTCACGGATGTCGGCAAACTGCCCCCACCTGTTCTACAGTTTGTCGGCGTGACTTTCGGCTACTCTCCGGACACCCCCCTCATCTACAAGAACCTTGATTTTGGGGTGGATCTAGATTCAAGGATTGCTCTGGTAGGGCCTAATGGTGCTGGCAAGAGCACATTGCTAAAGCTAATGACTGGGGATATCGCTCCTTTAGATGGAATGGTGCGACGGCACAATCATCTCAGGATCGCACAATTTCATCAGCATCTGGCTGAAAAACTCGATCTAGATATGCCGGCGCTCCAGTACATGATGAAGGAGTACCCAGGCAATGAGGAAGAGAAGATGAGGGCTGCGATAGGGAGGTTTGGACTGTCTGGAAAAGCGCAGGTGATGCCCATGAAAAACTTGTCAGATGGTCAGAGGAGCAGGGTGATCTTTGCCTGGCTGGCCTGGAGGCTACCGCATCTGCTGCTCCTTGACGAACCCACGAACCACCTGGATATCGAGACCATCGATTCACTAGCGGAGGCTCTGAACGAGTGGGACGGGGGCCTGGTTCTGGTGAGTCACGATTTCAGATTGATCAACCAGGTGGCCAAGGAGATCTGGGTCTGCGAGAATCAAGCTGCCACCAGGTGGGAGGGCGACATCATGGAATTCAAGCAGCACCTGAAGAGCAAGACCGAGTTCAACAACTGATACAGCGAGGAAACAAAAAACAGGGTATTATCTTAATTAATGCTTTATTCAGAGATTATCCTACGATTATCTTAATTAATATTCACTGTCGTGTGTAACTCGAGGCTGCTTAGCATTAAATTAGCCATTCTCTTATATTTAAACTAGCCTGGACGTTATGTTGTATTCTTGCAGAACCAAACAAGAATATTAAGTTTCTATATTTTTCCAATTGAATAATAATTCCAAATCCTTTCTGTAGTTGTTATTTTGGAATTTTGATTTTATCGAAATTTTTTTTAACGATTATCAAAAAAAAAATAGTGCAAGTGTAATCATAGAAGTGAATTTCTTTTCGATTTCATGAAAGTTTTTTTTTATTGATTATCAGAATAAATTTGAATTTTTAAAATAGAACTCCGGCTTCAGCATAAGGGATGTGCCCCTTAACGGCGATCGTCTTTAAATATGCATCTTCGGGTTCGGAGCGCCGACCGCATCTCAATCTTCTCGATCGATGCCATCTCTACCTCGGATATCCAGCGATCGACATCGGCTGCTAGGGATCTTCTGGAATTATCCCTCTTCCATCTCCTTGATCGCCGCCGCGAGCATCCCTTCGCCGTCGCCCTTCATCAGATCGCTCATCGCCTCCACAAAGTATGACTGGAGGCGGTTTCCGAAGTAGCTGGGCGGGAGGATCCAATCGCCCTCTGCGCTCCGCCGAGAGCAGCAGGTACGTCGTCTTCCTCGTAGAGTATAACCTCGCTTGGGCTCTCACCAAGCACGCCCACGCGAACGCACAGGCCACCACGGACGTGGGCGGCGCTGCTGCGTTTGAGCTGCTCGATTTGCTCGTGCCCTATCGCGAACGTGGTGATCGAGCAACGGAGGTGGTAAGGAAGATTGCGGGGCTTGCATCTCGGTCAGGGTTTTGAAGTACAACCCTTCCGGATCTGCGATCGCCGTCGGATCGATCAGCGGCGGGGAGATTGACTCCTATTGGAGACTGACTCCCAGATACGAGCCGACTCCTCGTGGAGACCGACTCCTAGGCCAGAGCCGACTCCTCATGATGATCCGATTATTCTCAGTCAGCTCATTTGCACCAACCCCTACGGACTTAGCTCAAACTCAATTCAGACAACCTTTAGCTCCCGGTGCCCTGCCCCCATTAAACGCTCCCCTTCCCATCATATCGAAACGTCCTCATGACTAGCCATGCTTTCCTCTGATATGCCTCTGCCATCAATTATGGTCCTTACTTTGACAAACACGCGCGAAATGACCTCTCAGCTACATGTCAACGATGGGACTTCCATTCTGACCACTCCATTCCCTTTGACAACGTAATCGCTGATGATGGGATACTCTTCTTAATTACGATAGGATGTGATGTCCTTCTCACATATAAAAAGAGGATCTCCTCCCATGGTCAGGTATACACACACATACACGCACGGGTCATTTTCTGTTCCTCCTCTCCTTCCTTTTCTTCCTCACTCGCTGACTTAAACATCAGAGTGGTCGTGCCAGGGCACCCCCTGACCTTCCTTCTCACGATTACTGTTTTTGCAGGTTGATTAAACTTGGCAGCCCTTCCCTCACTCGATTTCATTCCATCTTGGTGCTAAGAATCCGATGACGCATCCAGAAGTGGATCTCAATAGGAACATGATCAATCAATTTACATCATGTCTACCATTTTTTAGAAATAGCATTTGGGTTAGTATCTAATAGTATTTTGGTTTATGATGCCGGTGTTATAAAATGGCATGGTTCTTTTCCGGATGGAGACCCAAAAGTCAAACCTGTGCATATTCCCAAGACTCATAGCATCATAAAGGGCATTTATGGAGTTGTCAAATCGGATATCATTGGATCCCCTTTTGGTACACAAAATGACAAATCTAAGGGGCTTCTCATACATAAAAAGGGGCGCTCCTTCTTCTCCCAGGGAGGACCAGCTGGTTGGACAGACGGGGGAGGAACTCTGCTTCCCTTCCCGGCACAACCCATTTGTGTGGGAGGAGGAAGGAACAAGAGGGGCTTTTTCCTTCCTTTATTTCTTTCTCTCCCTCCTTCTCTTCGGAGTCATGCAGCAGGCCGCAAGCGTCGAGCTTCGTCCCTTCAGCTCCGACAGCTTCTATCCCACCACCGTCCCTTCCTTCCCCGTCTCACGGGGTGTCAACAAGAGCTCGGCCCACCACCGGGACCTCTTCGACGAGCTCTTCGGCGAGGTCAGCGACGCCTGTACCCGCGGCAGCCTCGACCGGAGCCGATGCTGCCCCGTGCTCGCCGCCTGACTCTTTGCTGCACACGCTCGCCACGCGCTCAAGCTACACCCACCGCCTCAGGCCGAGGAGGGCCTCGCTGCCTCCGACGGGCCGATGATGCCGGACGACAACCAGAAGTGCGTGGACTCGCTGCATCGAGTGCTGGAGCGGTCCGTCAGCTGGAGCGCGACTGCCTTAACTCGTCGCACGCTTGCTGCACTCGATGCTTGCACTCTCTCGAGAAGGGATAGAGGGGGGACTTTTTGGCTTCGGGACAACTTCATCTTCTTGAGGCCAGGAGCTTCTTCTCCGGTTTTTCTTCGACGTCCGCTTCGGCTGGGGGGCTGGTTTGATTTTCTAAGCTCTTCTTCTTCTTCTTCAGTAATTTCATTTCCCTTCCACGGAATACTGACTTGAGCGTCGGAGTGGCCTGCCGGGACTTCCCGGCACCATTCTCACCTCCTGTTGAAGTGCATTTCAGGTCCTCATCATCCTCTCCCTCAAGCTCCGCTAGGAAGTCGCATACGTCGGACGGTTCGTTGACTGGTGGTTTGACCATCCGTGGCATTTAGCCGGAACATTTTGGCGCCGTCTGTGGGAATACTGAGCTAGACGTCGTGATGGTTAACACTAGAAGAACCTTCGACAACCGTGATTCCGTCGGAGAAAGGGACTAACAAAACTGATCCGAGCACTTTCGTGCTCCCATTCCATCTTGTCTACGACAGATCGTCAACAAATCATACCACCGGGCTGACTACCACGCTAGGAGCGCGAAAAGCCTTGGAACGCCATCTACTTGGGCCTTCATTGCGCTCCGTTCTAATTTTACTATTTTACATCCCTCTACTATTTATTTCGTCGCTCATTTGGTGAATATTCTTTTACAAGGAAACAAGAGTCTTGGGCGAACCGTCGACGAATCATATTACTTGGTTCACCGCCAAAGGAAGGAGCTCAAAGAACCTTGGAGCGCCATATATTTGAGGTCATCTTCCGTTCAGATTTAATCTTATTGTTATATAGCTCTCTTCCGTTTGTTTGTCTTTTGCTCCATGCTAGCAACTCGGCCTCCGATGGCCTGACTCCCTCAGCCCTCTTAGCTCCTCGCTAACGGCTCCGCCCTATGATCGGTCTGGACTCCTGGCTCCGTGCTAACGACTTGGCTTCCTGACAGACCTAGCTTTCTCAACAGCCCTCTCGGCCCCACTCGCTGATGGCTCGACCATGACTTGATAGCCCTCTCGGCCCCACTCGTCGACGGCCACCCAGCAGCTCAGCAGCTCCTCTATTAGCTCAGCAACTTTATTAGCTCAGTAGCTCTACTAGCTCAGCAATTCTGTTAGCTCAGCAGCTCTGTCAGCTCAGCACAGCTCAGCCACTTTGCTACTCAGCAGCTCTGTCAGCCCAGCAACCCTGTTAGCTCAGCAGCTCTGTCAGCTCAGCACAGCTCAGCCGCTTTCAGCAGCTCTACTCAGCAGCTCTGTCAGCCCAGCAACCCTGTTCAGCTCAGCAGCTCTGTCAGCTCAGCCGCTTTGCCACTCAGTAGCTCAGTTAGCTCAACAGCCTGGTTTCTCGATCACTAAGCCTTACTCGACTACTCAGCTGTACTCAGCCTCGGCCTCGTCCGGCCTCGACCTTACTCCGGCCTCGGCCTCGGCCCTCGGCCTCTACATCACTTAGCCTTACTACCTCAGCTTTACTCAGCCTCGGCCTCTCGGCCCCTACCTCGCTCTGCCTCGCTCAGCGTCACTCGGTTGCGACCTCATTCGGCCGCAACGTTACTCAGCATTACTCGATCTCGGCCTCATTCGGCCTCTGCCTCGCTCAGCTTTACCCTCGGCTCGGCCTCGCAGCCTCACTCACTCAGCTCGGCCTCAGACCGGATCTCGACTCGGTCTCGACTTCATTCGGCCTCTGCCTCACTCGGCCCGGATCTCGCAACATTACAACATTACTCGGATCTCGCTCATTGACATACCTCGCTGCCTTACGACAGGCTCGGATTCTCGCAACCGAGCTCCGCGGCTCGATCGGCATTGCCTTACTCAGCGCTCACTAGCCTGCGGCGAACATTACTCCGAGCTCCGCGCTCGATGACATTGCCTTACGACAGGCCCCTCTCCGAGCTCCGCGCTCGATGACATTGCCTTACGACAGGCCGGATCTCCGAGCTCCGCGCTCGATGACATTGCCTTACGACAGGCCGGATCTCCGAGCTCCGCGCTCGATGACATTGCCTTACGACAGGCCGGATCTCCGAGCTCCGCGCTCGATGACATTGCCTTACGACAGGCCGGACCTCCGAGCTCCGCGCTCGATGACATTGCCTTACGACAGGCCGGATCTCCGAGCTCCGCGCTCGATGACATTGCCTTACGACAGGCCGGACCTCCGAGCTCCGCGCTCGATGACCTTGCCTTACGACAGGCCGGATCTCCGAGCTCCGCGCTCGATGACATTGCCTTACGACAGGCTGGATCTCCGAGCTCCGCGCTCGATGACATTGCCTTACGACAGGCCGGATCTCCGAGCTCCGCGCTCGATGACATTGCCTTACGACAGGCCGGATCTCCGAGCTCCGCGCTCGATGACATTGCCTTACGACAGGCTGGATCTCCGAGCTCCGCGCTCGATGACATTGCCTTACGACAGGCCGGATCTCCGAGCTCCGCGCTCGATGACATTGCCTTACGACAGGCCGGATCTCCGAGCTCCGCGCTCGATGACATTGCCTTACGACAGGCCGGATCTCCGAGCTCCGCGCTCGATGACATTGCCTTACGACAGGCCGGATCTCCGAGCTCCGCGCTCGATGACATTGCCTTACGACAGGCTCGGATCTCCGAGCTCCGCGCTCGATGACATTGCCTTACGACAGGCCGGATCTCCGAGCCCCGCGCTCGATGACATTGCCTTACGACAGGCCGGATCTCCGAGCTCCGCGCTCGATGACATTGCCTTACGACAGGCCGGATCTCCGAGCTCCGCGCTCGATGACATTGCCTTACGACAGGCCGGATCTCCGAGCTCCGCGCTCGATGACATTGCCTTACGACAGGCCGGATCTCCGAGCTCCGCGCTCGATGACATTGCCTTACGACAGGCCGGATCTCCGAGCTCCGCGCTCGATGACATTGCCTTACGACAGGCCGGACCTCCGAGCTCCGCGCTCGATGACATTGCCTTATGACAGGCTCAGTCATCTTAGCGGATTGGCCATTCGCACTTCATTTTTGCCACTCGGACAATAGCTCGGCCATTCCCTCAGCCACTCGCACTTGGCCTTGGCCTCGCTCGGCCTCGAGCCTCATTCGGCCTCGGCCTCACTTGGCCTCGGCCTCACTCGGCCTCGCCTCGGCCTCACTCGGCCTCGGCCTCACTCGGCCTCGGCCTCACTCGGCCTCAGCCTCACTCGGCCTCAGCCTCACTCGGCCTCGGCCTCACTCGGCCTCGGCCTCACTCGGCCTCGGCCTCACTCGGCCTCAGCCTCACTCGGCCTCAGCCTCGGCCTCGGCCTCACTCGGCCTCGGCCTCACTCGGCCTCGGCCTCACTCGGCCTCATTCGGCCTCGGCCTCACTCGGCCTCGGCCTCGGCCTCAGCCTCATTCGGCCTCAGCTTCACTCGACCTCGGCCTCACTCGGCCTCGGCCTCACTCAGTCTCGGCCCACTCAACCTCACTCGGCCTCGGCCTCAGCCTCACTCGGCCTCAGCCTCACTCGGCCTCAGCCTCATTCGGCCTCGGCCTCACTCGGCCTCGGCCTCACTCGGCCTCGGCCTCACTCAGCTCTCACTCGGCCTCACTCGGCCTCAGCCTCACTTCTCGGCCCACTCAGCCTCACTCGGTCTCGGCCTCACTCGGCCTCGGCATTACTCGGCCTCGGCCCACTCAGCCTCATTCGGCCTCGGCCTCACTCGGCCTCAGCCTCACTCGGCCTTAGCCTCACTCGACCTCGGCCTCACTCGGCCTTAGCCTCACTTCGGCCTCGGCCTCACTCGTCCTTGGCCTCACTCGTCCTCGGCCTCACTCAGTCTCGGCCCACTCAGCCTCACTCGGCCTCGGCCTCAGCCTCACTCGGCCTCAGCCTCACTCGGCCTCGGCCTCACTCGGCCTCGGCCCACTCAGCCTCACTCGGCCTCAGCCTCACTCGGCCTCAGCCTCACTCGGCCTCAGCCTCACTCGGCCTCAGCCTCACTCGGCCTCAGCCTCACTCGGCCTCGGCCCACTCAGCCTCACTCGGCCTCGGCCTCACTCGGCCTCAGCCTCATTCGGCCTCAGCCTCACTCGGCCTCGGCCTCATTCGGCCTTAGCCTCACTCGGCCTCGGCCTCACTCGGCCTCGGCCTCACTTGGCCTCACTCGGCCTTGGCCTCACTTGGTCCTCGGCCTCACTCGGCCTCGGCCTCACTCAGCCTCAGCCTCGGCCTCACTCGGCCTCGGCCTCATTCGGCCTCGGCCTCACTCGGCCTCAGCCTCACTCGGCCTCGGCCTCAGCCTCATTCGGCCTTGGCCTCAGCCTCACTCGGCCTTAGCCTCACTCGACCTCGGCCTCACTCGGCCTCGCCCTCACTCAGCCTCGGCCTCACTCGGCCTCAGCCTCACTCGGCCTCAGCCTCATTCGGCCTCAGCCTCAGCCTCACTCGGCCTTCAGCCTCACTCGGCCTCGGCCTCACTCGGCCTCGGCCCACTCGGCCTCGGCCCACTCAGCCTCGGCCCACTCAGCCTCATTCGGCCTCGGCCTCACTCGGCCTCAACATCATTCGGCCTTAGCCTCACTCGACCTCGGCCTCATTCGGCCTTAGCCTCACTTTGCCTCGGCCTCACTCGGTCTCGGCCTCATTTGGCCTCACTCGTCCTTGGCCTCACTCGTCCTCGGCCTCACTCAGTCTCGGCCCACTCAGCCTCATTCGGCCTCGGCCTCACTCGGACTCAGCCTCATTCGGCCTCGGCCTCAGCCTCATTCGGCCTTAGCCTCACTCGACCTCGGCCTCACTCGTCCTTGGCCTCACTCGTCCTCGGCCTCACTCAGTCTCGGCCCACTCAGCCTCTCGGCCTCGGCCTCATTCGGCCTTAGCCTCACTCGACCTCGGCCTCACTCGGCCTCGGCCTCACTCGGCCTCGGCCTCGGCATCACTCAGTCTCGGCCCACTCAGCCTCACTCGGCCTCATCCTCATTCGGCCTTAGCCTCACTCGGCCTCAGCCTCACTCGGCCTCGGCCTCGGCCTCACTCGGCCTCGGCCTCGGCCTCACTCGGCCTCGGCCCACTCAGCCTCATTCGGCCTCGGCCTCACTCGGCCTCAACCTCATTCGGCCTTAGCCTCACTCGACCTCGGCCACATTCGGCCTTAGCCTCACTCGACCTCGGCCTCATTCGGCCTTAGCCTCACTTGGCCTCGACCTCACTCGGCCTCGGCCTCATTTGGCCTCACTCGTCCTTGGCCTCACTCGTCCTCGGCCTCACTCAGTCTCGGCCCACTCAGCCTCATTCGGCCTCGGCCTCACTCGGACTCAGCCTCATTCGGCCTTAGCCTCACTCGACCTCGGCCTCACTCGTCCTTGGCCTCACTCGTCCTCGGCCTCACTCAGTCTCGACCCACTCAGCCTCATTCGGCCTCGGCCTCATTCGGCCTTAGCCTCACTCGACCTCGGCCTCGGCCTCACACGGCCTCACACGGCCTCGGCCTCGGCATCACTCAGTCTCGGCCCACTCAGCCTCACTCGGCCTCAGCCTCATTCGGCCTTAGCCTCACTCGGCCTCAGCCTCATTCGGCCTCAGCCTCACTCGGCCTCGGCCTCACTCGGCCTCGGCCTCGGCCTCACTCGGCCTCGGCCTCGGCCTCACTCGACCTCGGCCCACTCAGCCTCATTCGGCCTCGGCCTCACTCGGCCTCAACCTCATTCGGCCTTAGCCTCACTCGACCTCGGCCTCATTCGGCCTTAGCCTCACTTGGCCTCGGCCTCACTCGGCCTCAGCCTCACTTGGCCTCACTCGTCCTTGGCCTCACTCGTCCTCGGCCTCACTCAGTCTCGGCCCACTCAGCCTCATTCGGCCTCGGCCTCACTCGGACTCAGCCTCATTCGGCCTCGGCCTCAGCCTCATTCGGCCTTAGCCTCACTCGACCTCGGCCTCAGCCTCATTCGGCCTTAGCCTCACTCGACCTCGGCCTCACTCGGCCTCGCCCTCACTCAATCTCGGCCTCATTTGGCCTCAGCCTCACTCGGCCTCAGCCTCATTCGGCCTCAGCCTCAGCCTCAGCCTCATTCGGCCTTAGCTTCACTCGGCCTCGGCCTCACTCGGCCTCGCCCTCACTCAGTCTCGGCCTCATTTGGCCTCAGCCTCACTCGGCCTCAGCCTCAGCCTCATTCGGCCTTAGCTTCACTCGGCCTCGGCCTCACTCGGCCTCGGCCCACTCAGCCTCGGCCCCTCAGCCTCATTCGGCCTCGGCCTCACTCGGCCTCAACCTCATTCGGCCTTAGCCTCACTCGACCTCGGCCTCATTCGTCCTTAGCCTCACTTGGCCTCGGCCTCGGCCTCATTTGGCCTCACTCGTCCTTGGCCTCACTCGTCCTCGGCCTCACTCAGTCTCGGCCCACTCAGCCTCATTCGGCCTCGGCCTCACTCGGACTCAGCCTCATTCGGCCTCGGCCTCAGCCTCATTCGGCCTTAGCCTCACTCGACCTCGGCCTCACTCGTCCTTGGCCTCACTCGTCCTCGGCCTCACTGAGTCTCGGCCCACTCAGCCTCATTCGGCCTTAGCCTCACTCGACCTCGGCCTCACTCGGCCTCGGCCTCGGCATCACTCAGTCTCGGCCCACTCAGCCTCACTCGGCCTCAGCCTCACTCGGCCTCAGCCTCATTCGGCCTTAGCCTCACTCGGCCTCAGCCTCATTCGGCTTCAGCCTCACTCGGCCTCGGCCCACTCAGCCTCATTCGGCCTCGGCCTCAACCTCATTCGGCCTTAGCCTCACTCGACCTCGGCCTCATTCGGCCTTAGCCTCACTTGGCCTCACTCGTCCTTGGCCTCACTCGTCCTCGGCCTCACTCAGTCTCGGCCCACTCAGCCTCATTCGGCCTCGGCCTCATTCGGCCTCGGCCTCATCGGCCTCGACCTCACTCGGACTCAGCCTCATTCGGCCACGGCCTCATTCGACCTCGACCTCACTCGGCCTCAGCCTCATTCAGCCTTAGCCTCACTCGGCCTCGCCCTCACTCAGTCTCGGCCCACTTAGCCTCACTCGGCCTCAGCCTCATTCGGCCTTAGCCTCACTCGGCCTCGGCCTCGGCCCACTCAGCCTCATTCGGCCTCGGCCTCACTCGGCCTCAACCTCATTCGGCCTTAGCCTCACTCGACCTCGGTCTCATTCGGCCTTAGCCTCACTTGGCCTCGGCCTCACTCGGCCTCGGCCTCAATTGGCCTCACTCGTCCTTGGCCTCACTCGTCCTCGGCCTCACTCAGTCTCGGCCCACTCAGCCTCATTCGGCCTCGGCCTCATTCGGCCTCAGCCTCATTCGGCCTTAGTCTCACTCGACCTCGGCCTCACTCAGTCTCGGCCCACTCAGCCTCACTCGGCCTCAGCCTCATTCGGCCTTAGCCTCACTCGGCCTCAGCCTCATTCGGCCTTAGCCTCACTCGACCTCGGCCTCACTCGGCCTCGGCCTCACTCAGTCTCGGCCCACTCAGCCTCATTCGGCCTTAGCCTCACTCGGCCTCAGCCTCATTCGGCCTCAGCCTCACTCGGCCTCAGCCTCATTCGGCCTTAGCCTCACTCGACCTCGGCCTCACTCGGCCTCGGCCTCACTCAGTCTCGGCCCACTCAGCCTCATTCGGCCTCGGCCTCATTCGGCCTCGGCCTCACTCGGCCTCGGCCTCACTCAGCCTCATTCGGCCTCGGCCTCACTCAGCCTCAGCCTCATTCGCCCCTAGCCTCACTTGGCCTCAGCCTCACTCAGTCTCGGCCCACTCAGCCTCATTCGGCCTTAGCCTCACTCGGCCTTAGCCTCATTCGGCCTCGGCCTCACTCAATCTCGGCCCACTCAGCCTCACTCGACCTCAGCCTCACTCGGCCTCATCCTCATTCAGCCTCAGCTTCACTCGGCCTCATCCTCACTCGGTCTCCGCCCACTTAGTCTCATTCAGCCACTTGGCAACTCTGCCACTCGTCCAGTAGGCCACTCGGCCATTGGACAGCTCTACCACTCTGTCAACTCGGCATTTAAGCCACTCGGTCATCTCGGTCGTCTCATCTCATCTTGGCATCTCACTTCAGCCTCTCAGTCATTTTAGCAATTCAGGATCTCTGCACAAATATAGCAAGTGAGACGGTTGGATCATTAAACATAGTCCAGTCAGTCGGACTACGCCTCCTTCGACTAGACTTGGAGGGGAAACTTATGATGCCGGTGTTATAAAATGGCATGGTTCTTTTCCGGATGGAGACCCAAAAGTCAAACCTGTGCATATTCCCAAGACTCATAGCATTATAAAGGGCATTTATGGAGTTGTCAAATCGGATGTCATTGGATCCCCTTTTGGTACACAAAATGACAAATCTAAGGGGCTTCTCATACATAAAAAGGGGTGCTCCTTCTTCTCCCAGGGAGGACCAGCTGGTTGGACGGACGGGGGAGGAACTCTGCTTCCCTTCCCGGCACAACCCATTTGTGTGGGAGGAGGAAGGAACAAGAGGGGCTTTTTCCTTCCTTTATTTCTTTCTCTCCCTCCTTCTCTCCGGAGTCATGCAGCAGGCCGCAAGCGTCGAGCTTCGTCCCTTCAGCTCCGACGGCTTCTATCCCACCACCGTCCCTTCCTTCCCCGTCTCACGGGGTGTCAACAAGAGCTCGGCCTGCCACCGGGACCTCTTCGACGAGCTCTTCGGCGAGGTCAGCGACGCCTGTACCCGCGGCAGCCTCGACCGGAGCCGATGCTGCCCCGTGCTCGCCGCCTGACTCTTTGCCGCACACGCTCGCCACGCGCTCAAGCTACACCCACCGCCTTAGGCCGAGGAGGGCCTCGCTGCCTCCGACGGGCCGATGATGTCGGACGACAACCAGAAGTGCGTGGACTCGCTGCACCGAGTGCTGGAGCGGTCCGTCAGCTGGAGCGCGACTGCCTCAACTCGTCGCACGCTGGCTGCACTCGATGCTTGCACTCTCTCGAGAAGGGATAGAGGGGGACTTTTTGGCTTCGGGACAACTTCATCTTCTTGAGGCCGGGAGCTTCTTCTCCGATTTTTCTTCGACGTCCGCTTCGGCTGGGGGGCTGGTTTGATTTCCTAAGCTCTTCTTTTTCCTCATCCGTAATTTCATTTCCCTTCCACGGAATACTGACTTGAGCGTCGGAGTGGCCTGCCGGGACTTCCCGGCACCATTCTCACCTCCTGTTGAAGTGCATTTCAGGTCCTCATCATCCTCTCCCTCAAGCTCCGCTAGGAAGTCGCACACGTCGGACGGTTCGTTGACTAGTAGTTTGACCATCCGTGGCATTTAGCCAGAACAGGTTTAAATGAGCTTTGTCTTGATCCGGCTTTTCTAAAACTTGCATCATCAACGGGTTTAGATGACTTGTGTTGCCATTGTTAGAAAATAACAAAAATAAATCTTAACTAAGTTCAAATATACATATCGTTACATGATGATACCGTCAGTATTTGACCCACTTTAGGTCAGCAGGACATACTTGTGGCACCCTCCTGAACCAGTCCAACCATCTCGCTGAGTTATCATTATCCGGATCACATTTGATCAAGTTGATCCAAGCTAGTTCGAGTTACTGAGTTAATTCAAGTTGTCTAACTAGTGTAAACTATTGTTGCACTCTAGTCGAGTCATGGGGCCAAACCCTCTCGTCTGGCCGATGAATTCTCTGGCGAGCCTCTAGGCGAGTCAAGGAGCTTTGTTGACATAATTTCTGTTGAATTCTCTGACGTGTGTTATTATTCGCAGAGTCGATCTTTAAGGTAGTAGCGGATTCGACAGCAAAACATGATATCTAAAGAACTCTCCATAACTTGGCTTGATTAAAAACCTACATTTGTTTTTGACTAGTTACATCTGATACTTTCTAATGTGGAAGCGTCACTTTCTGCCTTGTTACACCAGAATTCTTCACCCAATTGTTGTTCGTGAAGGAACTAGTTCTCCAATCCATCCATGCCTCCTAGATTTCTTCATCACGACTATAGTGATCACAGTGAGGATATGCTTGTTGCTTGATGTCAGTGAACTACTACATAAATAGGAAAGAACCTCGACTCATCTTTGTAGAAAGAAGTTGTGATGAGATGGGTGTTAAAAAAAAATGATAAATCCCAGTCAGTCCCCGGTCCGGTCTCACGGAAATTTCCCACCGACCACTAGGGTAAATCGGGAAGCGCATACGGCGACCATGTCCAGCATCCTTTGATTGCGTTCCTCATTTAGAAGAAAATTCTTGCAAATATACGCCGTAGCTGAGGATCGAACTGCGGGTCCCTAGATTACAATTCGGATGTCCTACCATTGCACCATTGCCCCGGGGACGATGAGATGGGCAGTGGCGGATGTAGTATGGGACCCGGGGGGGCCATGGCCCCCCAGCCCACGTACGGGCGCGCATTTAATTTGGATGTACACTTTACTTCACTTCTAATTCTTCCTTTGGATCTTGTAGCCATATCTTGTAAATTCTGGAATATAAGTATTTCCAGATTCAACTTTATTCATTAGGTTCGCTCAGAAAAAAAAATCTGATCCATACTCCCACATCAGATTCTCTATGCCATGTGCCTATGGTGAGGAAATCCGAGAGGTTGCTGCAAACATGGTGTGAAATGTCATCCTGGGAAATATTTTCTCGATATCTAAGGCAAGTTTGCATGTATATGACCCCATCTGATTCAGTATGCTAGCTAGGTCTCTTTATGTACATCCGAAGTCAGAGAAATCATGAACTTTAATGTTTGAAAACATGATTTCTCCATAGCTGACACTTATCCTGCATTTTTTCTCCTATGTTTTATCATATGCTTGTTTAATTATTTTGTTTACTTTTAGTTACATTTCATATCATGTCAGCATATTTTTATTACTCGATTTCCTTTGCTTTGTTTAATGATGTTTCTTCCTATCTTAGGGCCTATAGGGCGTTGTACTTGTTGAATTGGATGTATCGATTCTTCATTTAGGTCCTTGATATGTATCTTTGGACAATTTTTGAATTCAAATGAGTATATCGTTTTCATTATATGGCCCCCCCAAATATGAAATCCTGGATCCGCCCCTGGAGATGGGTGTTCAAGAACATACATAAAGTTGAAATGTCAAATGTCTAAACATTCATTTAGAGACATCACTTGCTATCCTATCCTAAGGACTCTGGCTGCCATCTGCTTGTATACTCGAGGCCATAATACTTCTGTGCACAAGCAAAGAGGAAGGTAATCCAATTTCTTCCTTAATTGCGATCCAAAAATCATAAAAGCAATTCTACTACGAACGGATCCATTTTGGATACTAATGTTGTGGAAATATCAAGGGTCACGTGGCAGGCCCAGGACCCTATCAGCACATATCCAAATCAGTTTGAGATGAACTCAAACCTAGTTGGGCCAATTCTTCAATCCTAGTCAATCAGACTTAGGACTTGGTCAACGTGCTCTAGTTGAGTCAGCCAACTCATGACCAAACTCGAGTCAAGTTAGTCGACTCAGTGTTGAGTCCGACTAGAGCCACACCCAAGTTAAGTCCAACCATCTAGAGCTTAGGCGAGACGCGGCAATTACAATAGTGTGAAGAAACACGGTGGTTGTAACAGTGCGAAAGGACACAACAGTTATAATAACATCAGTTACATAAAGATCACACCCTTTTAATGAAGATGAAAAAGGTACGATCTTTGGAAAAAGGACATTGTGAGAAAAATATTTACGGCTTTCATTTCATTACTATCATCTCCTCCAAACTTTGACTTGAACCTGTTCCCGTCAAGAACTCCGCTGGGCGTACACGTCACTTCCTCAGATGCACTGTGCGGGAAAATGGCGAAGGCTAGCTACGGATCGCCGGGGACCTGCAACCACAGACGCCGTGAGATGGTTGGCCGGCGGGACCGGCGAGACCACTCCGATGCTTAAGTCAGCGACGGAAAAAGAAGTGAACGAGACTGGAAGTAGTAAGCAACAGTGAGCACATACCTGGCCCCTCTACAGGGGCTCGCCTTATATAAGGAGGAGTCGGTCCGTACACTGGGCACAGCAAGGGAAACCTTACTGTGCGGGTACTTTCTGTACTGGCGCGGAATGGTGTCTTTAATGCCGAAGTACACTGTGGACAGTGTCGTACGTCGAGGCGGCGCGTGGCCATACCGGGCGGCGTGGCTGTCAGAAGGAGTGGTCAGTAGGACAGAAGGTACGACTCGGCCCCGACTCCTTGGGTCGGGTCGGGGCTGCGGCTCGAGTCGGGGATGATGATCAGTCGGGCTATCTGTGAGTCGGTGAGTCGGGTATGCCAGCCACTCGGCTCCTCTGGGAGTCGGCCTGGCGAGATTGTTTGTCTCCTCGGAGGGCCCACTGGGCTGTCGGGCAGTCGGGCTTGCGTGGAGAGCCTCTGGGCTGGTACCCGGGAACCTGGCTTCGGGCCTCAGTAATTCAGCCGACTATCTTTGGGTAGTTGACTCGACTCGGCCATGTCTCTCGGTCGGGTCCCGACCCGTATCCTCACGACCGTAACACCAGCCTCCCCACTAGTCTAGTCGAAGGAGACGTGTTCGACTGACTAGACCGAGTCCGAGTCGAGCGGTGCCGGTTGACATTCCTGCGCTAAACCGCCAGTGCTGGGCTGCCACGTGTCGTGGGGACATTGGATGACTCGGACGGCGCACGTGCCCGGCATGGCGTGCTTTACTGCGGCGGGGTGTCCGATGGGACAGCCGAATCGTCGCCATAATGGCGCCGTATCCCGCCTCGGAAACACGCGCCATCGGACGGCTGTCAGGAGATCCCGCCCTTTTTCGGTTGTCTGATCGGACGGCTGAGGAGTAGTAGGGTTTGGTATAAGTAGAGGAGGGTTAAGCGCGTTGCGCCCCCTCGCCGCCTTCGTCGTCTTTTCTCCTCTTGCTTCGGTTTTCCTCTCGCCGCCGTTCCTTCCTTCCTTGCCTCAAGTAAGTCCTCTTCCCTGGTTGAGTCTCCTTTTCCCTCCCCAGCGTCGTCCTAGGTCTGCTCCGATAGGTAGTGATGACTTCTGAGGTCTCTGCGCCGTCGATGGACGCACCGTCCGCGAGTGCCCCGTCCATGGACGAACCCTCCGCGAGTGTCCCGTCGACAGGGACACCGTCTGAGAGTGTTCCGTCCACCGGCCCTTGGTATGAGTCCGAAGTCAGCAAGTTCACCGAGAGAACTCGCTCGAAGATGCGTCTGAAGTACGAGATCCCGAGTGAGTATAGGATAGAGATTCCCGAGCCCGACCATCGTCTCCATACTCCCCCACCCGGGTATGCCACCTTCTTCTATGGTCAGCTAGAGGGGGGACTCCGATTCCCGATTCCTGCCTTTTTTCAAGAAGTGGCCGAGTACTTCCAGCTCCCACTAAACCAACTTGCCCCGAATTCTTTCCGACTTCTTTGTGGAGTCGTCTTAGTCTTCCGCATGTACCGAATCCCATTAGACCCCGCAGTCTTCCACTTTTTCTTTTATCCGAAGAAGATGAAGAAGGAGGGCGTCTTCTTCTTTAACTCGAGACCGGGTCTTCCCTTCCTGACCGGGTATCCTTCTTCTAACAAGGGGTGGCACCCCCAATTCTTCTACATTTCCCCCCCGAGTCCGTTCGAATTCCCGACTGAGTGGCAGGACGAGCTCTCGGCCTTGCCCGTCTTGAAGCCTTACAAGAAGAATAAGGTCTACCAAGACGCCTATGAGGTGCTGAAGGGCCTTCAATTTGATGTTACCAAGCTAGTCGGGGAGGAAGGGCTTCTCTTCCGGGCCGGCTTGAGTCCTGTGGCTGCCGAGCTCTCGACAGAACTCGGTAAGTTGTTTGTTTACTCGGACTTCTGTAATGACTAACTTAGTTTCTTTTTCTTCCTTGGCAGACGAAATTTGGATGGATGCTTCAACGAACAAGTGCCTGAAATGGACTCGGGCGCACTTGGAGGCGTTGGTCACTCCCAAGAGGCCGACTGCTGCGGAGCCAGCCGGGACTTCTGCTGCTCCCGAGCCCGAGTTGGTGGAGCCGCTGGCGACCGTGGTGCCCGAGGGGGCTGGTCATCCTCCCGTATCCGCGGGACCCGAGGCCTCCACTCGGGAGGAGATACCTGAGACTGCGGAGCCGAGGGCCGTGCCCCCTTCCGCCAGCAAGGGGAAAGAGACGGCTGAGGGAGAGGGTCGGTCGAAGAAGTCCTCCTCCTCCCACTCCAAGAAGAAACATCACCGCTCCAGCTCGTCCGACCGCGAGGGGAAACGGTCGAAGAAGTCCAGTCCCATCCGCCGCGAGGAGAAGCGGCTCAAAAAGTCCAAAGTGTCCAAGGGGCATCTGCCTGCCTCGAGCACGGCCGGCGTGAATGTGCCCGACCGGGGCCAGGAGACCACCTCCCCGGTACCACCGACTCCGACCGAGGTGGTTGCTGTGGACTCGGGCGCCGTTGGGGGGCCGACCACTTCTACTGGAGCGACTTCTACGCAATCCGAGCCTGCTCGGGTGACCGAAGCCACCGGGACGACCACGGCTCCCCCGGTTGAGGGGTCAATCGAGGGAGTGGTACCCCTGACTGGAGGATCCTCCTCGAGAGCCGCCTTACCGACCAGCTCGGGGTCGGCTGGCTCGGGACTCGGGCGTCCGTCGACGGCCGGGGCCGATTTTTACACTCTGCCGCTGACTCTGACTCGAGTGGCTGCCGATGAGCCTTTCAACCCGGACGAGGTGAAGGATCTGATGACCCGGGTCCGAGCGCTCCGGAGCCATGAATCCTTTCGGGGGATCAATACCTCCGAGCTGAGTTATCGGGGGAATTTCCATATTTTGCGGGTGAGTGTCTTTCCTTTCCCTTAGCTTGTCGTCTTCCTCTTCATCGTTAACCACCTTGTTCGTGCAGATATGGGTTGAGCATATGGAGATGCACACCCGCTTCCTTTACCTGAATCGCGAGGTCAAGACGATTGACCAACAGCTGCAAGCCGTGAAGGCTCAGGGTGTCGCTCGCGAGCAGGCGCTGACTGAGGCGAAGGCAGCTGCAACCAAGAGCGCGGAAGAGGCCGCCCAATACCGAGCCGACTTGCTGAAGGCTCAGGAGAAAGCAGAGGCATTTGAGCAGGAGACTGCCTCGGCTCGGGCTAAAGAGCAAGAGGATCTGAGGCTGACCCGAGAGCAACTGCTTCAAAGGGGCAAGGAGCTGTCTCGGGCGCTTGAGGAGTCGGCCACCCGGAAGAGGCGGGCCGAGGACTTGGCCGCGGAGAAGAAGGCGGTAGAGGACGAGTTCGCCGCTTACAAGGAGAAGGAGCCCGAGCGGGTAAAGGCAGCTCAAGAGGCTTGGCTGTCGTCTCGGGAATACTTTGACCAATATCAGGAGAAGACGGCCAAGATGTTAGAGTACGGCTTCGACGGGGCGCTGAATCAAGTGTACGAGGCTGGCCTGTTCCCCGAAGGGACCTCGCTGGATTTCCTCGACATCGAGAAAGTATGGGCGGCGCTGCCGAAGAAGATAGGAGGGGCCACTAGGCTATGTACTTCCCGCTCGGGACTTTTTGTACTTCTCCTTTTGTACTTTTTTGGCTTGAAGTTTAATGAAGAGCATCTGTTGCCTTGTCTTTTGCTGAGTGTTCGTGTCAAATTTTGAAGATTGTCGAAGGAGCAGGTTCGAGACCTGATTGCTCTACCCCGAGTTGGGAGAGTTTTACTCTTAAGAAGGGCGATTACTTCTTAAGGAGCAGGTCCGATACTTATTTGCATGATCCGAGTTGGCAGAGTTCGGACCCTGAGAAGGGCGATTGCTGAAGGAGCA
>NC_133871.1:2318095-2505173 GCF_044706935.1 Curcuma longa
CAATGGATTGATAGACATCCATATCAAATCGAAATAAACTATCATCCCTAATTAAAAATACTCACAAATATGATAAATCATATAACATTAAAACTGACCACTACTATGGTTGATTTATAAAATAATAGAAAGTTCTTCAATCATTTAGCTTCAAGACAAACTATGTGATGATAAATAAGAATTATTAATGACCAATAATTGAGCAAGTGAATTGTATGTTAAGTGGATAAAACATCATATGAATAGATATATGAGCTAGTTGCACAATTAAAAATGATAAAAACTCTTCGTTAACTTGAGTATAGAACAAGTCAATTTTAATTTAAGTCATCTCTATTTCAGCTCTTTAATTATTTATAAATACTTAATGTGTAACAGTCATATGCTTATTAAAATTATCTAATTTTTTCATCTTTAAATAACGAAGAGAATGAATTATCTTGATTACCTGTCCCCGGGCAATGGTGCAACGGTAGGATATTCGGGTTGTAACCTAGGGACCCGCGGTTCGAGCCCCAGCTACGGCGTATTTGTAGAAATTTTCCTCCAAATGGAGAACGCAATCAAAGGATGTTGGGCATCTGGATTAACCGTCATATGCGCTTCCCGATTTACCCTGGTGGTCGGTGGGAAACTTCCGTGGGACCTTGGACCGACCACCCCCAGAGATGTGGCTACTGGAATTATCATTTTTTGATTACCTACGTAATTAATCGGTTCAAAAAATTAAATATCTAAATAAAAATAATAATAAAAGATTAGTTAATCATTTAGATTATTATTATTATTTTAATTTGTCAACTACTTGATCTCTCCATCATGTGCAAGGCAAATTACATTATAATAAAATAAGATCAGATTTTAATAATCTCAATGATAATATTATAGATTTATAATACTTTAAAGCCCACTCAAGCAAAGTTATTGTTTTGAAAAACAAAATTGAATTAATTAATTAAAACTTGAACGCCAGCTTTTAATAAATTATAGGTCAATAATTGAGTAAATTAGTTATATATTGAGTGAATAAAATATCATAAGGTAATAGATATAGGATCAAGTTGCATAATGGAAAACGACAAGAACTCTTCATTAATTTGACTATAATGCAATAATTTAAGTCATCTCTATTTTAATTATTTTCTTTAATTATTGGTGAGTACAACCTTTGATGAGTTGTGCAATAGTTGATTTTCCACTATAATTTAATTATTTATGAGTACAATCTTTGATAAGCTCTTCATGTGCGATACTAGACTCTTATTAATGTTATTTAATTTTTTAACAATTAATAAAAAATGACTCTGAATTTATTAAATAAAATTGAAATAAATAAAGACAAGATATTAATTGTTTTACATGTACAATTTTTTTGATTTTCTTAAAAGTGAGCTTTGATATATCAACATCCATAAACATCACCCCTCAATTCAAAACAAATGCAAATGTTTAATTTTCAAATAATAAAATTAATGTCAAGGTTCTAACCTTGATAAATTAATGCCAGTTATCTAATTCTTAATAAATCGGATCTCCCATCCAGATCACACACTATGTCATCTTCTAGTTGACCTTACTTATTTTTTTAATTGCATGATCATTACGAATAACTTGTTCAAAGAGATATGGACAAGATGTACTGTGCTTTGAATGATCAAATTTATTTCTCGATTGATTGAAAATTTTAGTCACTTGGTAACTCAAGTTGACTATGATCGAGTTCTCCTAAGTTGATTTCTACCCTTGTTTCATTTATATTTTCACTCAATTAAGCTAACCACATCTTACCTTAAGTGATCTTCCTCTTGGTTTTTCATCTCTCGAATGCATAAAGTCATTCACTCTGTGTGCCCATTTCTCTTTGTCAATGTACTCTTTCAAGGTTCTTGCTCCTTAGATGCATTAAACTCGTTGGCTCACATCCCATGTCATCATTCTCACATATTTGTGTCTTTTGCTCTAAGTCTGATTGTCTTTGATATTCCTCATCGACCTTCATATTCCTTATGGGTGCCCCGTATTACCCTTCATTATTTCACAAAACCCTAAGTCATCAAGTAGTCTCATGTGTTCTTGTAAGCACAGTTAGACACACATATTAAACATGCACAACAAAAAAAACTAACTTAAACTCATTTGATCAAACATAAAAATTATCATTCACACCACTTGGGGTATCAACGATCTCTTCCTCGACTAATAGGGGTACTAATAGAAAATATGAATTTTCTAAAAATGTCAACCCATGTCACACTGGGTATGAGAAGTAGTGATTGAGGTAACAATCAAGGAGAAATAACTTAAGTAAAAGAAATATAATCTGAGAGCTAACAAGAATTGAAATGCTTTACTAAAATAGTTTGTTAAAAAATTCTTTTATGATGAATAATATATATTATTTTAATCTTTTATGATGAATAAATAATATATGTCATTGAATACTTAGGATTATAATCCATATGGCAACATATACATTAAGTTTCTTTTCTCTTCAATCTAAGAAATAAAATGATTTTAGACCTATAGATTCAAGCTAAGTACGTTTTCTATTTAGTACAACTTGATGATTTAACATGAAGTGTTAATCCTTCCATATCATTATAATTTTTATCATGCTAATCTTGTTGACAAGTGAGACAATACAATAGATCAAGGGAGTCTATACAAAATTTTCTTATGATTAAGAGGTAGCTGAACAATTGGAGGCTATACAATATAATGGCCACCATGAATGCACTGGCCTCTCTCTTGTATGGACCTTAGGGATTTAACATGAATTGTTGATGCTTTCATATCATTATAATTTCAGCATTTTACATTTTATTGAATTGTTGATGCTTTCATATCATATATGAGATAGTTGCACAGTGGAAAATGACAAGAATTCTTCGTTAACTTGAGTATAGAACAAGTCAATTTTAATTTAAGTCATCTCTATTTTAGCTCTTTAATTATTTGTAAATACAATCTTGATGGGCTCGTAATGTATCAGAGTCGTAAGCTTATTAAAGTTATCTAGTTTTTCTTCTTTGAATAAGAAGAGAATGAATTAATAAAATAACTCAACGGTTTGAATAATTGAATACCTAAATTAAAAAAATAATAATAAAAGATTCTCTAATCATTTAGGTTATTAATATTTTTTTAATTTGTCAACTACTTGATCTCTCTCCATCATGTGCAAGGCAAATTACATAATAATAAAACAAGATCAGATTTTAATAATCTCAATGATAATAGTATAATATATAATGTACATTTGTAAATTTATAATACTTTAAAGTCCACTCAACCAAAGTTATTGTTGAATTAATTAATTAAAACTTGAATGCCAGCTTTTAATAACTTATAGGTCAATAATTGAGTAAATTAATTGTATATTAAGTGAATAAAATATCATATGGTAATAGATATATATATCTATGACCAAGTTGCATGATGGAATATGACAAGAACTCTTGATTAATTTGACTATTATGCAAATCAATTTTAATTTAAGTCATTTCTATTTTAATTTAATTATTTGTGAGTACAACCGTTGATGAGCTATGCAAAAGTTGATTTTTCATTATAATTTAATTATTTATGAGTACAATATATCTTCGATAAGCTCTTCATGTGCAATAGTTGATTTTTCATTATAATTTAATTATTTATGAGTACAATCTTCGATAAGTTCTCATGTGCAATAGTCAACTCTTATTAATATTATTTATTTTTTCTAGAAATTAATAAAAAATGACTCTTAATTTACTAAATAAAATAGAAATAGATAAAGACAAGAGATTGTTCTACTTGTACAATTTTTTTTTTAATTTTTTGAAAAAGTGAGCTTTGATATATCGACATCCATAAACATCACCATTCAATTCAAAACAAATGCAAATGGTTATTTTTAAAATAATAAAATTAATGCCATGATTCTAACCTTAATAAATTAATGTTAGTTATCTAATTCTCGATAAATCGATCTTCGATCCAGATCACTCGCAACGTCATCTTCTAGTTGATCTTATCTATTTTTTTAATCGCCTGATCCCTACGAATAACTTATTCAAAGAGATATGGATAAAATACTATGCATCGAATAATCAAATCTATTTTTCGATCGACCAAAAGTTTTAATTGCTCGGTAACCAATTTCAATCACCTAAAATCTAACTCAAGTTGACTATGATAGAGTCCTCCTAAGTTGAATTCCACCCTTGTTCCAGTTATATTTTCACTCAATTATATATTTTCACTCAATTAAGTTCACCGCATCTTACCTTAAGTTATCTTGTAAAACCAGTTAACTAGCCTATGCAGCTCAACAATGGGGGACAGACTGTGGAGGTTGGCTACTAGGCACTACCACAAGTGCTTCTGGATTTACCAAGTGGGTAAATAAGGGGGAGGGCCGCCCACCTCCAGTAATAGTAAAGTTTGTAAGGATCTTAGTTGGATTAACAAAAAAGTGAAAAGCTAATAGAGGCTTTGAAGTGTGATCAAACTTGGGGCTTAGTTCCAAGGCCAAAGGATATGAAGTCTATAGCTTTGCAAGTGAATCTAGAAAGTGAGGAGTCAATTTGAAATTTTCTAGTATAAAGGAACAAAAACTCTTCTCACTATTGTCTCGTATAAATAGAGATGAGCGTATCATTTGTAACCATCCAAGTACGAAGAGAGGATTAGTAGAATTATCTTAATGCCCAATCTATCATAGCTGGATTAGTAGATTTCAAAGTTATTATTTTGAAATATATATATATATATATATATATATGTTGACTTTTAATAATTATTAGGTCAATAATTGAGCAAATGAATTGTATATTAAGTAGACAAAACATCACACAGATAGATATATGAGCTAGTTGCGCGATGAAAAATGACAAAATTAGCTCTTTATTAACATGACTATAGAATGAGTCAATTTTAATTTAAGTCATCTCCATTTTGGCTCATTAATTTTTTTATAAGTACAACTTTTGATGAACACTTAACGTGCAGATACTTACTAAAGTAATCTAATTATTTCTTCTATAAAAAATGAAAAAAATAAACTAACAAAAGATGACGGTGAATAGATATAGACAAAAGATTATCTTACTTGTAGAATTTTATTATTTTTTTAACTTGCATTTCAACTACTATTCATTAATTATTGATGTTTATCTTAATGATTAATTTAATCACTCTACCTTACATGGATATATTTAAACTTTTGTAAGTATATAAAGCTAAATAATCTTTAACGAAGCAAATTGGCATTAAAGTTAAAATTTCATTTATGTTTCATTATGTCAACATCCATAGCATCTCCACTTAGTTCATAACAAATGCAAATATATAATTTTTAAATAAAAATTAAAATTAATATTCTACTTGTTTAGAGCCTATATATAGTCGTTAGGGCACTAGCATTTTGTGCATGCAAAACAAACATCACATCCAACAACTTGTGAGCCCTTTCCTCTCCCTTCTACCAACAATGGCAATGGTCTTAGATTTCTTTGTCTCAAAATTCATGAAAGTCATAACCAACATGGTGGAGACAGAGATCTTTAAGGTGCTCGGTGTTGATAAGGAGATCAAAGCTCTTCAAGAAAGGTTGGAGACAATCAATGGTTATCTTCGCCAAGCAGAGCAAAAGAGTCATGGAAATAATGAAATTGATTTATGGGTGCGGAAGTTAAAGGACATCATGTATGATGCTGATGATGTTATTGATCTCTGTATGATTGAAGGGGGAAAGATATTGAAAGCTCGAGCTTTGTCAGGTTCATCAACTATAAACATCCCTTTCAGCTATCTCTTTTCATGCTTTCAATGTTTTAAATATCGCCATGATATTGCTAATCAAATTATAGCACTGAATAGCAAGTTAGAAGATCTAAAAAATGATACAGTCATAAGAAATAATTTGGATTGGGCAACCAAAGAACCAGTTGATTATGTTAATGAGATATCTCACATACAAGTTGAAGGAGATGTCATAGGAACACAAATAGAAACTGCTATTGAAACACTAATTGCTTGGCTATGTAAGAATAATCAAAAGAAATGTCATGTTTTTGGAGTTGTGGGAACAGGGGGAATTGGAAAGAGCACTCTAGCAGATAAAATATTCAAGGATAGACGGATCATAGATTATTTTCCAAAAAGAAAATGGTTGTATGTCTCTAAAAATTACGTGGAGTCTGATTTGCTAAAAAAGTTGATTAAATTTGAGGAAGGAGGTGAAATCAAAGAAGAAAATCTTGAAGGAAAAAGTATAACAGAATTAGAAAAAAAGCTTGTGTCTGTTCTCACACAGAATACTTTGATTGTGTTAGATGATGTATGGAATTCATCTGTGTGGGTAAATTTCTTGAGAAAACCTATAATGGAAAGTGCCACAAGTTGTACCATCTTAGTTACCTCTAGAAAAGAAAATATTGTAAAACAAATGAAGCCTACATATATCCACCCAGTTGAAAAAATGGATGAAGAAAGTGGTTGGAATTTGCTTAAACATTTAGCATTTGAAGGTGAAGAAGACGAAGATCATATATCAAGCTTTAAGGAAATAGGAATTAAATTTGCCAATAAATGTGATGGTCTACCTCTTGCAATTAAAGCTATTGCTGGGGTTCTATACCAACAAAACAAAGCAAGATGGGAGGAAGTTCTCCAAAGTGATGCATGGAACATGGATCAAATTGAGGAAGAACTGAGGCCTTTATATTTGAGCTACGAAGACTTACCACCTAGATTAAAACAATGTTTTCTCTATTGCTCTTTGTACCCTCAAAAAGATATGTATTCTAAAGAGGTTATTCAGTTTTGGGTGGCCGAAGGTCTTATTATGGATGAACAAGATTTGAGGAGGGATCTTCCAACTGAAAATTTGAGAACAATGGAAGATCTAGGGGAGGATATTTACAGAGAGTTACTTGGTCGGAATCTCTTGGAAGCTAATGTAACTATAGATTTAGACAAGAAATTCTTCTCTATGCACGATCACTTCCGGTCGCTCTGTGCAAAGTTAATGAGAGAGGAAGGGATTTTATATCGACATGGTAGAGAATTCAAAGCAAATGATAATGTGAAAATTCGACGGCTGTCAATCTCTTGCACGGAGGCTAAGCTAGTGTTACCAGTTCAAATTGTAAGGCAAGCTTGTTTGAGAACTCTAATTCTAACGGACTCCTCCAAAACCAAGACGATCGAAGATAGTGTACTTCGAGCATTACCGTGTTTGCGAGTTTTGGATCTCACAAAAACATCAATTGAAACGATTCCAGATTGCATTGGAGATCTATTGCATTTAAGATATCTAGATCTCGATGGAACAAATATTCGTGAGATTCCAACAACTATCGGGAACCTTGTAAACCTTCAGAGTCTGAATGTCTCAGAGTGTGAGTTCTTGGAAAGAGTTCCTGTGTCCATCACTAAGTTGCATAATCTAAGATGGCTTAACATGATAGATTGCCCACTGCTCACTTATGTGCCCAAGGGAATTGGAAAACTAGAAAATTTCTATTCCCTTCACGGATTTAGGGTCGGACAGAATGACTCGGCCTCTGAAGAAGGTTGTGATCTAGAAGAGCTAAAAAATCTATCCAAGTTGAGAGTCTTAAGCATTTACAGGCTTGAGAGGGTAGAAGGAGGAGCCTCTGCACTTGCAAACAAGCCTTTTCTTAAGGTGCTTATGCTGAGTTGGATGCAACCAGATGAGGAGGAGGAAGATGCTAAAGCCGATGAAGAAGCAGATGAAGATGGCCAGGATGATGGAGATGCAAACAACGACATGGGTGATGGTAATGATGATGGCTCTGGAGCAGAAGATGAAAATGAGGAGACTGAGAAAGAAGAAAAAGGATGGAGTGAGGAGCAAATCCGTAGAGCCGAGAGGATATGCAATGAAATGACTCAGCCTTCCTCAACCATATCCGACCTTTTCTTCAAAGAGTACCCTGGCCGACAGTTCCCGAGCTGGATGACATCCTCTTCCTTGGCTGAATCTTTTCCAAACTTGACGATCTTGAAGCTCCTTGGCTTGCCATGTTGCACGGAGCTCCCTCCCTTGGGCACACTGCCTCAGCTCAAGTACCTCAAAATTGAAAGTGCAAGCGCCATAACAGCCATTGGGTCTCAATTTCTCGGATCGAGAAGCTCTGCATTTCCCAAACTCGAAGTGCTCCAATTCGAAGACATTCCCGCGTGGGAGGAGTGGACATTCAATGGAACACCTCTCTCAGTGAAGTTGTTTCCAAGTCTCAGGAATTGTGTTATCACGGACTGCCCAAAGCTAAGAGCTCTTCCTGATGGCCTCCACCGAGCCACCAACCTCAACCAACTGTGCTTGCGCCAAACGTATGAGCTAGGTGAAATCAACAACCTCACCTTGGCTTACAGGCTCGAGGTCACAAATTGCAGAGGGTTGAAGAAGATATCCAACATCCCGTCATTAAGATATCTTGAGGTGGAAGACTGTCCCAACTTGGAGTGCGTGGAGAATGTCGACAAGCTACAGAAATTGAAGGTGCGGAGATCAGATGAAACCAAGCAGCTCCCTCGGTGGCTACCGGGCTTGATCGAGCAGCATAACAACACAGCAAGCACTCACAGGAGTTTGAAGAAATTCGAGATGCGCTGCAATCTGCAACTGCTGAAGAACTGTCTCAAGGGCACTGAGAATTGGGACATCATCAGTCAATTTCCTTCTGTCAAAATCCAAACATATTCCGGCCAAGAGTACATGCGATACACCGAGGATCCCTACAACTATGACCCACATGTTCCTTCTGATTGAGTAAGGTGATTCGTCTATCTTCATATTTCCTCCTTCCCATACAACCTTTCAGTTCTTTCAATCGTTTTCTTTTTACAGGACGGTGTTGATGAAAGCGCCGCCAATCACTTTGTGTTTTCTTCAATTATATTGGTGAAGTTGTGATTCATTTAGAGTTGAAGTGGTAGTATCATCTTCAATTTCATCCTTAGATTTATTTGTCTTTCTTAGGTTGAGAAGCATCAATTGGCTTACTGTAACATGCAGCAGGATGTTGATCTCTCAGAGAAACAAATTGATTTATCAAAGCAGATTTCTAATTGGCACTTCAGAAAGCTTGCAATGATGCTGCTTCAGGAGGTCTAATTGGCACTTGCCATGGCTGTGGCATATATGCATACCCCAACCGTCTATGATTAGCAAGCGAAACTTTAGAGCAACAAAAGAAGCCTGCAACTACTATTTTAGTAAGTGATTCACCCTTCCCATTCAACCTTACAGATCTTTCAATCATCTTCAACTTCATCATGGTAGTTACTTGTCTTTCTTAGGCTGAGAAGCATCAAATGGCTTGCTTAAACATCAGGATGAGATACACTTCAAAAATATTGCAACGATGCAGCTTCAGGTGGTCTAATTGACACTTGGCATGGCTATGACAATCTTCAGATATGCCTACTGTTGAGTATGTGTCAAATTTGCTGGAACATTGAGTTGGTAAATTAATTAATTCAAGAAGGAAAGTCATCTATTTGAACAGAGCAATTCTCACCACCTGGCTATATGAAGTTTTATCAAGACTTTTTCTTCTCTTATCGGATTGCTCTCTATCCTGATTTCCTTATCTTTTCCCTGTTTTCTAGGGATATATATATACAGCACATATATATATATATATATAAAGTAGTAGTGTGCTGTTTTTGTGGAATCGATCAGAGTTTCGCAGAAGCGATCATCTTGTACTCTCTGTTTTAACATAGTGAACTCTCTCTCTTTCCCGTGGTTTTTTTGCCTCTTAAGAGGATTTTTTCCACGTTAAATCTGGTGCTATTCTTCCTTTGTTTTACTGCTATATGTTTGTCTAGCCATCGATTTTCTTTACAAATTGGTATCAGAGCTAGGTTCTATTATGTCGACTGTTACAAAGTTTGACATTGAGAAGTTCGATGGCAAGATCAGTTTCTCCATATGGCGAATCCAGATGAGAGTCGTTCTTACACAAAACGGGTTAAAGAAGACTCTTGAAGGCAAATCCAAGAAACCTGCTACCATGACAGATGAACAATGGGAAGAATTGGATGAAAAAGCCTTATCTGCAATCCAATTGTGTTTGACTCGTGAAGTGCTACGTGAGGTTATTCATGAAACTACTGCTGCTGGTTTGTGGTTGAAATTGGAGTCACAATATATGACCAAAAGTCTTGCTAACAAACTTCGCTTGAAAGACCGCCTGTACTCGCTTCGTATGCAAGAAGGTACTCCTATCCAATCTCACTTAGATGAGTTTAATTCTATTATTATTGATTTGGAGAACTTGGATGTTAAAATTGAAGATGAGGATAAAGCAGTTTTGTTAATTGTTTCCTTGCCTAGAACATATAAGCATTTTAAAGAGATTATGTTATATGGGAATCGTGAGACCATAAGTCTTGAGGATGTCAAATCAAATTTAATGTCTAAGGAAAAATTTGATGCTGATAACAGTCCTGGTGAAACTGCCGAAGGCTTAATGGTTAGGGGAAGGAACTCTGAAAGAGGTAGTGGTAGCAATCGACCTAAGTTTAGGTCCAAATCAAAGGGCAGAAAAACAGATAAGGACAAATCATGTCGTTACTGCAAGAAAACAAACCATGTTATCTCAGACTGTTATAAATTGAAAAATAAGTTGGAAAGAGAAGAAAAAGCCAAGGGTAAGAAAATTGAGAAAAAAATGCTGAGGCTGATGTTGTTGAAAATGACTCTGATGGGGATGTTTTGCTGGCTACTGACACTGAACAAAGAGGTAAAAATGAATGGATTCTTGATTCTGGTTGTACTTATCACATGTGCCCTCATAGGGATTTATTCTCTAGTTATGAAACCGTTAATGGTGGAAATGTTTTGATGGGAAATAATGCCTCGTGCAAGGTCGTCGGTAAGGGTACAATTCGAATTAAAACACATGATGGTGTGATTAGAACTTTGACAGGTGTTAGACACATTCCCGAGTTGAAAAGAAATTTGATTTCTTTAGGCAGCCTTGAAGCTCATGGTTGTAAGTATTCAGCTGAAGGCGGAGTATTGAAAATTTCAAAAGGTGCTTTGGTTTTAATGAAAGCTAACCGTTCTGGTAGTTTATATGTGTTGCAAGGTTCTGTTGTTGCAGGTATTGCTGACGTTGCTACACCTCCGACTCACCAAGATGAAACAAAGTTGTGGCATATGCGATTGGGCCACATGAGTGAGAAAGGCATGAATATACTATGCAAGAGAGGTCTTGTTGGAAGACACACCACCTGTAAAATTGACTTCTGTGAACATTGTGTTTTTGGCAAACAAAAACGAGTGAGTTTTACCAGAGGGATCCATCGGACTAAAGGCACATTGGATTATATACATTCTGATTTATGGGGTCCTTCTCGTGTTCCATCTCATGGAGGCAGACGTTACATGTTGATCATTATCGATGATTACTCCAGAAAGGTTTGGGCTTATTTTCTTCGCCATAAAAATGAGGTTTTTCCTACTTTTAAAAGGTGGAAAAGTTTGGTCGAGAACCAAACTGGAAAAAAGGTAAAACGGTTGAGAACTGATAATGGTCTTGAGTTTTGTGAAGATGACTTTAATAAGTTCTGTGAAGATGAAGGGATTGCTAGACATCACACTGTGGTAAGGACACCTCAACAGAATGGGGTTGCAGAACGAATGAATAGAACACTTATTGAGAGAGTGCGGTGCATGCTCTCTCATTCTGGGTTGGGAAAAACTTTTTGGGCTGAAGCAGCGTCTACCGCTTGTTATCTTGTTAATCGCTCTCCACACTCATCCCTTGATGGAAAGATTCCAGAAGAAGTATGGTCAGGTAACCAAGTTGAATATTCAAATTTGAAAATTTTCGGTTGTCTAGCATATGTTCATGTTACTGATGGAAAGTTAGATCCACGTGCTAAGAAATGTATTTTCATTGGTTATCCATCTGGGGTGAAGGGTTATCGCTTGTGGTGCCCTGATCCAAATTCTAAAAGGATCATCATTAGTAGAGATGTCACTTTTAATGAAAATGCATTTTTATCTTCTGGAAAAGAATCTGTTGTTTCTTCTACTGACGCAGGCAATCAGGTCGATGCGAGCAAGAAAGTAGATTTTGAAATTCAATCAGACATTCCTAAGCCAGCACAAACTTCTTCTGCAGACACACAGTCTAGCTGTGTGCCAGTCTCTACTGATGTTTTTACTGATCCTCAACAACATGATTATACCATAGCGCGTGATCGTCCAAGGAGAGAAATTAGAAAGCCTATTCGGTTTGATGATGAGAGTCATTTTGTAGCTTATGCTTTGACTGTTGCACAAGAGATTAATGGGGATCTAGAACCTCGTAACTACGCGGAAGCTATATCTTGTGGCGAATCGGCAAAATGGTTATCTGCAATGCAGGAAGAAGTGGATAGCCTCCACAAAAACAATACCTGGGATCTTGTTAAGCTTCCGAAAGACAAACGTGTTATCAGTTGCAAGTGGATTTATAAACTGAAGGATGGTATTTCCGGAGTTGAAAATGCAAGATATAAAGCACGGTATGTTGTTAGAGGTTTTGATCAACGAGAAGGTATTGATTTTAATGAAGTCTTCTCTCCTGTTGTTCGTCATACCTCAATTCGGGTGTTGCTTGCTTTGGTTGCCCTCTATGACCTCGAACTTGAACAACTCGATGTTAAGACAGCTTTTCTGCATGGAGAGTTGGAAGAAGAAATTTATATTCAACAACCCGAGGGTTTTGTGGTTCAAGGAAAGGAGGACCATGTCTGTTGCTTGAAGAAATCACTTTATGGCCTTAAACAGTCGCCGAGGCAGTGGTATAAGAGGTTTGATTCATTTATGTTGAAATCTGGCTATTCCAGGAGCCTACATGACAATTGTGTTTATTTTCAAAAATTCCCAGATGGATCTTTTATTTACTTGTTGCTATATGTTGATGACATGCTTGTTGCTGCACCTAACATTCTCTTGGTTAACAAGTTGAAGGCTCAGTTAAGCAGCGAGTTTGATATGAAAGACTTAGGTGCAGCCAAGTCGATTCTTGGTATGGAGATTAGGAGAGATCGTCAGGCTGGTGTATTGCGGTTATCTCAAGGGAAATACATCAAGAAAGTTATTGACAGGTTTAACATGCAAAGTTCTAAACCTGTTAGTACTCCTATGGCAGCTCACTTCAAGTTGTCTGTGGTTCAGTGTCCTCAAACTGAGGAAGATAAAAGGCAAATGGCTAGTGTCCCTTACTCTAGTGCTATTGGAAGCCTTATGTATGCCATGGTTTGCACTAGGCCGGATTTAGCACACGCTGTTAGTCTTGTCAGCAGGTTCATGCACTGTCCTGGGAAAGAGCATTGGAATGCAGTGAAGTGGATTCTCCGTTATTTGAAAAATACTGTTGATGTTGGTTTGGTGTTTGATAAGAAGTTGCATCCTCATTCTAATCTAGTAGTCGGCTATGTTGATGCTGATTATGCTGGTGATTTAGACCGGAGAAGATCACTATCTGGATATATATTTTCTTTATGTGGTTCGGCCATCAGTTGGTGTGCTTCTCTTCAATCGATTGCAGCTTTGTCAACCACTGAAGCCGAATATGTTGCAGCGACAGAAGGTGTTAAGGAAGCTGTCTGGCTTCGTGGTTTGGTTATTGAGCTTGGACTAAATCAAGATGTTCTTACTATATTTTGTGATAGCCAAAGCGCTATACACCTGATGAAGAATAGCATGTACCACAGTAAGACCAAGCATATTAGTGTCAGGCAACATTTTGTTCGTGATACTATTGCAAATGGTGAAGTTGTTGTGAAGAAGATCCACACTGATGACAACCCAGCTGACATGTTAACCAAATCACTTCCCATTGCCAAGCTCCAACATTGTTTGGACTTGGTTGGTGTTCAGCACTGTTGATTGCCTTTCAGGGCTTTGGATTGGGGGAGAGTTCATTTTTGGAATTTGACGCAAGGCGGAGATTTGTTGAGTATGTGTCAAATTTGCTGGAGCATTGAGTTGGTAAATTAATTAGTTCAAAAAGGAAAGTCAGCTATTTGAATAGAGCCACCTGGCCATATGAAGTTTTATCAAGACTTTTTCTTCTCTTATCGGATTGCTCTCTATCCTGATTTCCTTATCTTTTCCCTGTTTTCTAGGGATATATATATACGGCACATATATATATATAGTAGTAGTGTGCTATTTTTTGTCGCACCAATCAAAGTTTCGCAAAAACAATCATCTTGTACTCTCTATTTTAACATAGTGATCCACGTTAAATCTGGTGCTATTCTTCTTTTGTTTTACTACTATATGTTTGTCTAGCCATCGATTTTCTTTACACATACCCCAACAATCTCGGATTTTCAAGCAAAACTTTAGAGTTACAAAGGAGGCCTGCAGCTACAATTGGGATTCAGGCTTATTGGTGATGGTGCTGAAGACAAGTTCTCAAGTGGAAACTGAAGCACTTTTGACAGCATTATACTCTCTCTCTTTGAGACTGATCATGCCAGCATAGCTTTTGAAAATTTCTTCAAAAGCAATTCTACCATTTGCACTTCTTCTAAACTATGGAAAGTGGACCCTGGTCATCATGATCATGTGTTCACTCGAATTAAGTAATGAGTTAAGGTCTTATTTATCCCTATTTTGTACCTGAAAATAATTTCTTTGATGCATCAGACTCTTATTTATCTTTTCAGTTTAGTTACTTCTATAGTTGGATCTCCGAAGGCCAATTCATTTTTGGGCTTTTAGTTGCATAACAAAACATTTAAACCAGGTTTCATGCCATGGCACGTCCGAATCACATTTACAAACGATATTTCATGCCAATCCAATAAAAAAAAGTTATACTAATTCCACGCACAAAGACTCCCGATATCAATTACGATAATGATCACGATGAAGACAATCTATTACCAGATATGTCGTTTGTTGGTGCAAGCAAGCACCAAAAGGATCCTTCAAGTTTTGATGTAATTGAAAAAGGTTTAAAGTTAGTTTTATACTGTGACCAGTTGATAAAGGTTCCTTCAAAGGAATAGGATCCTGGTCATCTCGTGTGACCAGTTGAATAAACTAATTTATCCCTATCTTGTACAGAAAAAAATAGTTTCTATATTGCACGATTCGTGAGAACAAGCCATTCAGATGGCATCCATATTGAAAAGAGACTAAAGCGAAATGTTTTAGCTTTCAAATGTAATCTTGGTCTACCTTCTAGCAAAAGATATAAATATACATCATTTCTTCTATGTTTAGATGTGATTTATAAGCCTACTAGTTTTCATCATTCAATTTGAATTTCTACTCCTTTCAAAAGGAACAACAAATAAGAGCTCGGCAAAAGGACCAATTCATTTTAGGATTTCAGTTTCATAGCAAATTAATAAACCAGCTGCGTCCCTTGACGGCTTCAAATCACATTTACAAAAGGATAATTCGTCCAAATCAAACCCAAAAGTTATACTAACTTGAAGCAAGAGCACCATTGATAGCGAGCTTGCGAAGGGGCTTAGCCTCCGAACCCATAGAGGGTCCGTCCCTGGCGCTTGAGGGCGTAGACCACATCCATGGCGGTGACAGTCTTGCGGCGAGCGTGCTCTGTGTAGGTCACGGCGTCGCGGATGACGTTCTCGAGGAAGATCTTGAGGACGCCGCGGGTCTCCTCGTAGATCAGGCCGCTTATGCGCTTGACGCCGCCACGGCGGGCGAGGCGACGGATCGCCGGCTTGGTGATGCCCTGAATGTTGTCGCGGAGGACCTTGCGGTGGCGCTTCGCGCCGCCCTTGCCGAGCCCCTTGCCTCCCTTGCCGCGGCCGGACATGGCGACGATCTGGATCGGAAATCGCAAAGGCCGCTGGAGAAGAAAGAAAGCGGAGAGATCGAGATGGGAGGTATGATGAGGGAGGGTGGGTATTTAAAGGGGAGGGCATTTGGGTTTGGTTGCGAAGAAAAAGGGAGGGAGTTTTTTTGGGCTTCTGGAAATTAGAATTTGCGACTGTTGGAGGCGGGAATCTGCAATCGCCATGCTCCGTTGGATTGAGATTGGACGGTAGGATTTGGTTTTAGGTGTGGTTCGTGGATCGGTGACGTGGTTTAGGAGTGTGCTTCCGTGACCCGTTCTCTAAGATCTGGATTTTGGCCACGTGGAATTGCTGATAACGTGTAAATTATGTGTTTTTAATAAAGCGAAATTGCGCATATAATCTTATTATTAATTTAAATAAGTAATATTTAAAATATTTGTTATATTACTAAGAAATGGTGTGTATTTGTTATATTACTAAGAAATGTTATATTTAAAAATAGAATATTCTAAGGAATATTCCTTTTAGTGTAGGAAATGATGTGTATTGGTTGGAATTGAAAAAAAATTTGATGTTGAAATGACACCAAATTGGTGTTGAAAATGCACCAAAATAGGTTTTATGGTTGGAAATGGTCTTAAATTACAAATATGATATTTTACATATTTATCATTTTAAAATTTTATTTTAAACATATGTTATTTTAAAATTTAGATATTTTGTGATTATAATGGATTTTTACTAATTGTTTTTTGATGTTATATTTATTAAATATTTTAGAATAGCATGTAAAATATGAAAAATAATAAATTTGTAGCATTAATTTTTAAAATAGTTACTACGCAAGGATAAATTATTATAAATAGTAAATCAAAGTCCCTAATTTTTTATATTGTCAAAAAAAACCTTCTTTTAAAATTTATCAAAATAACATTTCATTCATAATTTAATAATAAAATACCCCCTTTACACTTGGTCTTGTAATAAATTTAATCCAAACTGTTTCAAAATTACACAATTTTAAATGGGGAAAAAATCAAAAAATATCCACCTTTCTTAAAAAAAACATTCCATTTTCAATTACAATTAAAAAAGGACATCTCATTTAACTATCTAAAATATTATTATATTATTTGATCGCTCTCATCAATTATTTTACTCATTAAAATATTATTTTAATTAAATTAATATTTAAAAATAAAATTAAAATCATATAAAATCACTATTATATAAACTAGAACAGTATTTTTATATTATTTTAATTTTTTTTATAAATAATAATCTAATTAAAATAATATTTCAATGAGCAAAATAATCAATGAAAACTTCATGACACTCATCACACTTCATAAATATTATTTAATCATGATTAATGATGTAAAAACTAATATGTAATTTCTTCATTGTATAATTGTTAATTTCTACATATTGTACAAACTAACAACTAACTTCTATAATAGTAATTCAATATTATTTTAATTTTGATTCTCTACTAATTAAAATAACATTTCAATAGACAAAATAACCAATAGAGACTTCATATAACATTTATTATATTTTAAATAAATATTATTTAATCATAATTGTCATGTAAAAATTAACATATAACTTTTACATGTAAAAACTAATATATAACTTCTTCAAAGCATAAGGCTTATGCCTAGGGTTCCAATAAAATGTTTTATATCAATTGAACAACGCATTTGTTTCGCGAGACCGCTGTGTTTCAATTTTCGCAGGGCCACATCACATCTGCATGACTACATATGAGAATTTGATACCGCTTCATGCATTTGATGTACTGCTTATAGCTGCACGCCTACATTCATGAGAAGTTGTTACATGCATGAGAATTAATATATGGTTAAATTGATATTTGATGTATCATTTTAAAAATAACGACAAAATTAATTAATTTTATAGTAATTATAATCATTATATTATTATAAAAATATAAAATTCTATTTATATGTCAATACAAATAATTTTCTTTTCTTTCATCTCATTTTATATCTTCATTCTCTCAAGAGCTAACAGATCAATACTGTGTGCTCAAAAAAGATTAAATAATTTAATAATTTTATCAATTGAAAAAAATTTATTAACAAAATTTGACTATAAAAATTTAATTAATAATTTTGCATCTCAAAAAGCTATAAAATTAAATTTTATATAAAAATCTATTTTTAAATTAATATAGCTAAAAAACTAAATTTTATATAAAAATTTATTTTTAAATTTTGATTCTTTACTAATTAAAATAATATTTCAATAGACAAAATAACCAATAGAGGCTTCATATAATATTTATTATATTATAAATAAATATTATTTAATCATAATCGACAAGTAAAAATTAACATATAACTTTTACATGTAAAAACTAATATATAACTTCTACACCGTATAAAAACTAACAATCAACTTCTACCCATAAAAATTATATATTAAGTTTTACACGACTAAATAATCAGATAATAAAAAATATTTTAGATAATTAACATTAAATTAGACTTTGTAAATGACAGACGTCCTTTTAAGTTTTGCTCATTTTAAATCTTAAAAAGTACATTATAAATGAAATATTATTTTAATAAGTTTTAAAAGAAATGAATTTTTTTAAATATAAATAAAAAGGCACTAGTTGACTGTATGAATACAAAATAATGCCCTTTTAATTTTCTGCTAATTACTTGCCCATAAATTGGGATATGTTTCAATCTGTTCACAGATAAAATAAAAATAAATATTTGAAATAAGAGTCCGTTAGAAAGAGGGAGACGTTTCATTATTATTTTACAAAATAAAAAGCATGGCAAATATCATCTTTATTATCTCATTCACGCTGAAAAATAGAACATAATAAAAAGAAGAAATCATGTATGAATCTCACAAACTTCACATTAATGATATCACTAAAGCAAGTAGTGTCTTGTATGACAAATCTTGAACAACTTACCAATGCAAGATATCAATGGGAGACCCACCTCGAATCAAAATATGAATGAAGAACTGATCCTTACTCCAGTTTACACAATCATCATCCTACGAATGCAAGTGGAAATCGACATCGAAACCTCGCGGATCAGATGGACTTGCACCTGGTCTGTTAAACGCATGATATCAGCGGTTAGTTCTTCAATTATTACTTATCTCACTTTTCAGCTCTTGCAAAAAAAATTCATAAAGTCAAATAGAAATAATTTACGGTCGGTTTTGCCAATTGCAGTATTGTGTTTATAGCGGATAGAAATGACAATTCCGAATAGGAATTACCTCTTATTAATGGTGCAGTAGTGAAACTTCAGGGCTCCAGTTGCGATATCAATGTCAAATCAAAGATACATAACTTGATGGTCGGGAAGATAAGTGAAATAGAAGATTGCCAATCGCAGTATTGTGTTTTATAGCGGATCGCATCCTCAAACAATTCGGGATAGGAGTTACCTCTTATTAATGGTGCAGCTGTAGTGAAACTTCATTAATAGTTAGGGCTCCAGTTGCGATATCTTTGATATACTGCAGCCATATAGATCAAAGATCATATATAGGCAAACTGGTGAAAAACATAGAGGCTATAGGTTATGAGATCCTAACACTTGTGCGTTTAATTACGGGCATCAAGACAAGTGAAATAGAAGATTAGGTCGAATTATATACTAAAGAGAAGTTTCCCACTATTACCATCTTCAATGTGACAACTTGTTTGATGGTGAAGGTCGATCTCCAAATAGCTTGTACAAAGCCCACACAACAAGTTGTAGGCTAATGAAAGAGATTTATAAAATGAACCTAATAAGGCAATAGATCAGTTTCTCATTTAGGTAAGTTATGATATCATGGTACTAGTGTGAACCTTATCCTGGACGAACAGATGTTTGGAAAGGGAGAATCAAAGATTATAACACTCTAGTTTAGTTACAAATGGTATGTCGATGGATGTGTGTCATCTAAGTTAAATTATCCTCAAATCAACAGCACCAAAGTAGAAGTGAAGCTAATCTTAAAGATACAACAGCATAAGGACCACAATAGTTTACACTACTTCTGGTCAGTAGACATGTACATTAACAATTATGTTAAATAAGAAATGCAAGAAAACAGGTAATTGTCAATATCAAATATGAAACAACTGCAAATGAAAGACATCACTCTCACAGGGCCAGGTAAGAGACATACTTTCTTTAAGAAAACATGGTAAAGTGAGTGTTCAGATATACGGACAGTACAAGTCAAGTATCACTGACTGGATGGCTTCTTGGGCCAGAGAGGAAGGTGAGAAAGGTTTTAAGCAAGCACAGTCATTGCTTTGACATTGTTACAATTGACGCGTGACGAGCAAAATAACTTGCTCGGAAAATAATGTAACTCTGTACTGCATATGAGAAAATTTTGAAGAAAAAAGTAAATTAGAATTAGAAAATAAATTTGTGTCTATTCTCACATGGAATATTTTTATTGTGCTAGATGATGTAAGAAAATTGCTGGTATGGAATAGACAAATTTCTTAAGAAAACCTATAATGAAAAGTGCAATGAATTGTCCAGTGTTAGTTACTATAGAATAGAAGATGAAGTAATGCTAATGAAGCAGTCTTAATTATCTATAAAAAATGATAAATCCCAGTTAGCCCCATTGACTATCTCTGAGGGTGACTGGCTCGGCCCCACAGAAGTTTCCCACCGATCACCAAGGTAAATCGGGAAGTGCACACAATGGCTAACTCAGACGCCCAATATCCTTTAATTGCGTTCCCTATTTGATTCTATAAATCCCAGCTAGCCCTGGGGGTGACCGGCCCGGTCCCACGGAAGTTTCCCATCAGCCACCAGGGCAAATCGGGAAGTGCATGCAACGGCCAACCCAGACGCCCAGCACCTTTTGATTGCGTTCCCCATTTGGAGGAAAATTTCCGTAGCTGGGGATCGAACCGCAGGTACCTGGGCGACAACCTGGATGTCCTACCGCAGCACCATTGCCCCGGGGACAAAACTGTAGTGGATAAATTTTTTATAATGACCGACCCCACCGCCGAAACGACCCCATATCAGAAAACCCCCTAAGAGATTTTTTGGAGGCACGGTACCACTAGTTTGATAAGAGCTTACTGCCAAAATAGCAACTAAGTCAAGCTAAGACTTGAATCGAAACATCACATCAGTCAACAAATATATGTTGCTAAGAGGACTCGAACCCGGAACCTCAGGCAACAGATGTCTCTTTGCTTACCACTTAGGATAAGATACTTCGATAAAAATGATAAATCCCAGTTAGCCCCATTGACTATATCTGGGGGTGACCGGTCCGACCCCACGGAAGTTTTCCACCAACCACCAGGGTAAATCGGGAAGTGCATCCGAGGGATGAAAACCTTGATGAATGAGTACATTGACATAGAGAAAAGGACACACATAGTGTGTAGTTTTGTGCATTTGAGGCATGAGAAGATAGAGGAAGAGGAAAAAACCGAAGATTTCACATAGTACTTTTTTTGTTTTTGATCGAAAAATCAATCTGATTTATTTCGTACCCTTCGCTCAATGAGAAAATGGGTCAGATTCTACAGGATCAACAAACCTATGGGAACTTAAAGAATGGTGGAAGGGAATAAAAAGAAAAGAGAGGCAAAGAAAATCGAAATGAAAAAAAGAATAAAGCAAAAAAAAAAAAATAAGTAGATATTCAAAAAAAATAAGTAGAAGATAGAAGAGCCCAGATTCCAAATGAACAAATTCAAACTCGAAAAGGATCTTTCTGATTCTCGAAAAATAAGGGGCAAAGGGATTGATCGAGAAAGATTTCTTGTTAAAAAATCTCTTAGAGGATTTTCTGATATGGGATCGTTTCGGCGGTGGGGTCGGTCACTATAAAAAATTTATCCACTACAGTTTTGTCCCCGGGGCAATGGTGCCACGGTAGGACATCCAGGTTATCACCCAGGCACCTGCGGTTCGATCGCCAACTACGACGTATTTATAAGAATTTTTCTCCAAATGGGGAGCGCAATCAAAGGATGCTGGGCGTATGAGCTTATTATAATAAGCTAGCTAGGATTTATCATTTTTTTATAATGAACTTATTATAAATTGCATGTATTAAATATTTATAAGTTTACAAATTCACTTCTATCGATTTACACTGTCAAATCCAATATGAGATCATAGATATATTAAGGAAACTTTCAAAAGTACATTGATTTTAGTTTAGAGAGATTTCGAGTTCGCTAGGTTCATTAGTCAGTTTCGAACAAAACAACATTATAGACCTAGAGAATTCTGAATCACTTCAACTTAAAATTAATGTATTTTTAGAAGTTTCTTTAATATGTCTATATCCTCATATCTCAATTCGATAGCAGAAATTGAAAACAATGAATTTTTGAACGAGAAAAGAGGGTATAATGGGAATGCGTTGAGTGATTTTGGTATTATAAAAATTGAGTATGTGAAATGAGAAATGTCAAAACATGCCTATGCAATTCAGTAAAATGTCGTTATAATTTTTATCATCATAATCTCTTCAACAGGTGGACACAATACAATCGATCAAGGGAGTCTACAGATAAATTTTCTTTTGATAAGAAAGTAGTTGAGCTAGTGGAGGTTGTACTATGGACCTCTCTCTTGTATGGACCTTCTCTGCATGGAGTTTAGTTACTTTATGATGGACAATTAGCCGAATGAACTCCGAACTCCCAACACAAAGATTACCATATATAAAGATCTTATCTCATTATTTCCATATGAAAGGAGATGACTTCGATTCCAAAAAAATAATAATCCCAATAGCCACATTTTTGGGGTGGTCGGTTCGGTCCTACGGAAATTTTCCACCGACCACCAGGATAAATCGGGAAGCGCATACGACGGTCAATCCAATAGATTGATACACATCCATATCAAATCGAAATAAAATATCATCCCTAATTAAAAATAATCACAAATATGATAAATCATATAACATTAAAAATGACCACTATGGTTGATTTATAAAACAATAGAATGTTCTTCAATCATTTAGCTTCAAGACAAACTATACAATGATAAAATAAAAATTAATTTAATGATCAATAATTGAGCAAGTGAATTATATATTAAGTGGATAGAACGTCATATGAGCTAGTTGCACAATGAAAAATGATAAGAACTCTTCATTAACTTGAGTATAGAACAAGTAAATTTTAATTAAGTCATCTCTATTTTAGCTCTTTAATTATTTGTAAATATAATCTTAATGCGCTCTTAATGTGTAACAGTCATATGCTTATAATTAAAGTTATTTAGTTTTTTCTTCTTAGAGAATGAATTAATAAAATAATTTGACCACTATGTATGAATCCTGATTAGCTTCAGGTCCCGTAATTTTCCTTCAATAATTGCGGGGCAATGGTGCAACGGTAGGACATTCGGGTTGTAACCTAGGGATCCGCGGTTCGATCCCCAGCTACGGCGTATTTGCAGGAATTTTCCTCCAAATGGGAAACGCAATCAAAGGATGCTAGGCATCTGGATTGACCGCCGTATGCGCTTCCCGATTTACCCTGGTGGTCGGTGGGAAACTTCCGTGGGATCGGGCCGACCACCCCAGAGATGTTGGCTACTAGGATTATCATTTTTTTTATTAGCTTCAGAATTAATTGGCTTGAAAAACTGAATACCTAAATTAAAAAATAATAATAAAAGGTTCTCTAATCATTTAGGTTATTATTATTTTAACTACTTGATCTCTCCATCATGTGCAAGGCAAATTACATTATAATAAAATAAGATCAGATTTTAATAATCTCAATGATAATAGTATAACATATAATTTACATTTATAAATTTATAATACTTTAAAGCCCACTCAAGCAAAGTTATTGTTTTGGAAAACAAAATTGAATTAATTAATTAAAACTTGAAAATGCCAGCTTTTAATAACTTATAGGTCAATAATTGAGTAAATTAATTATATATTAAGTGAATAAAGTATCATATGGTAATATATATATGATCAAGTTGCACAATGGAAAATGACAAGAACACTTCATTAATTTGACTATAATGCATATCAATTTTAATTTAAGTCATCTCTATTTTATTTATTTTCTTTAATTAATTGTGAGTACAACCTTTGATGAGCTTGCAATAGTTGATTTTCCACTATAATTTAATTATTTACGAGTATAATCTTTGATAAGTTCGTCATGTGTAATAGTCGACTCTTAATAATGTTATTTAGTTTTTTTTAAGAATTAATAAAAAATGACTCTGAATCTACTAAATAAAATAGAAATAGATAAAGACAAGAGATTGTTTTACTTGTACAATTTTCTTGATTTTTTAAAAAAGTGCGCTTTGATATATCACCATCCATAAACATCACCACTCAATTCAAAACAAATGCAAGTGTTTATTTTTCTAATCTTGATAAATTGATGTCATTTATCTAATTCTCAATGAAGCAATCTACCATCTAGATCACTCGCTACGTCATCTTCTAGTTGACCTTACCTATTTTTTTAGCCGCTTGATCCGTATGAATAACTTATTCAAAAAAAATGATAAATCTCAGTCAGTCTCATGGACTCAATCCCTGGGGGTGGCCGGTCCGGTCCCACGGAAGTTTCCCACCGACCACCAGGGTAAATCGGGAAGCGCATACGGCGGCCAATCCAGATGCCCAGCATCCTTTGATTGCGTTCCCCATCTGGAAGAAAATTCTTGCAAATACGCCGTAGATGGGGATCGAACCGCGGGTCCCTGGGTCACAATCCGGATGTCCTACCGTTGCACCATTGCCCCGGGGACTAAAACTATAGTGGGTAAACTTTTTATAGTGACCGACCCCACCGCCGAAACTGCCCCATATCAGAAAACCCCCTAAGAGATTTTTTGGAGGTACGGTACCACTAGGTTGATAAGAGCATACTGCCTCAACAACACCTTAGCCGAGATAAGACTTGAATCGCACAGTACCTCAGTCAACAAATATATGTTGCTAAGAGGATTCAAACTCGAAACCTTAAGCAACGGGTGTCTCCATGCTTACCACTTAAGATAAGACACTTCAACCGCAAAGAGATATGGATAAAATACTATGCATTGAATGATCAAATTTATTTTTCGATCAATTGAAAGTTTTAGTTGTTCGATAACCAATTTCAATCGCCTAAAATCTAACTCAAGTTGACTATGATAGAGTTCTCCTAAGTTGAATTCTACCCTTGTTCCATTTATATTTTCACTCAACTAAGCTCACATCGTCTTACCTTAAGTGATCTTCCTCTCGGCTTCTCATCCCTCAAATGCACAAAGTTGGTCACTCCGTATATCCTTTTCTCTTTGTCAATGTACTCTTTCATCAAGGTTCTCATCTCTCAGATGCACTAAACCTGTTGACTTACATCTCGTGTCATCCTTCTCACATATTTGCATCTTTTGCTCCAAGTCTAATTGTCTTTGGTACTCCACATCCTTCGGATTCCTTATAGGTGCCTCGTATTACCCTTTATTGTTTCACAAAACCCTAAGTCATTAAGTAGTTGTTAATACTCAGTGGAATTTTGATATGTAGTCAAATAAATCTGAAATTAGATCAGAATTATGTTTGATGCGTGAGTTTAAGTATACAGGAAATTAGGATAACACACATGTTCTAAATGGCGAACCTTGACAAAAGACGCAAGCAAACGAGAATGATGACATAGGAAAGGAGTTGATGAGCTCAGCGCATCCGAGGTATAAGGAGCTGCGGATCAGGGGCGGAGCCATGAGGGGGGGGGCAGGTAGGGGCCACCGCCCCCTCCCCCCAGCTTTTTGATTTTCATTAAGTTTGTCTTTATATAAAACCTGCCTCCGCCCCTGGGAACCTAATGTGGTCCGCCCTCTCGTGGAAACCTGCCTCCACCCCTGCTGCGGATGAGTACTCCGATGGAGCAAGAGAGCCATCTAGAGCCATTAGCGGACCATTGCCAGAATGGATTGGGTTCGATGAATCTAGGCACCCGAAAGGCTTTCGATGCCTGAAAGTGTCATGTTAGCACAACGATCATATCGAGATGAAGGTATAAATAGACTAAAGCTCGAAGAAGAAAGAAATACACACTCAGTTTTCATTCTCATTCAATTTGTTGTTATAGTTTTACACTCAACTGTTGTATGAGGTTTTTTCGCCTTCGAATCATTTTCGATGAGGAAATTTTAGTAGAGCATTTATAGTTCTTGGACTAATAACCCGAGAGTTGTAACCAAGTAAATTCGTGCCTCATATTTTTTATGTTATATTTGTGTTTTTAATTAGTGTGCATCCTTGCTAAAACGTTAGCAAGAAAAATCAAGCTTTTGATTTGCAGGTCACTATTCATCCCTCCCCTCTAGCGATCTGAACCACTTCCGTTGAACCAACAGTAGTGTATTCTTGTAAGTCTTTACATACTTAGACACATATATTAAACATAAAACAACAAAATCTAACTTAAACTCATTTGATCAAATATAAAAATTATCATTCACACCACTTGGGGTACTAACAATCTCTTCCTTAACTAATAGGGGCACTAATAGAAGATATGAGTTTCCTAAAAATGTCAACCCATGTCACACTGGGTATGAGAAGTAGTGATTGAGGTGACAAATCAAGGAGAAATAAGTTAATTAGCCTATGCGGCTCAACAATGGGGGGCGAGCTGTGGAGGTCGGCAATACTAGGTGCACTACCATGAATGTTTCTGTGGATTTATCTAATGGACTGTAGAGGTCGGCTATTAGGCGCACTACCATGAGTGTTTCTGGATTTATCCAATGGATGAATCAAGGAAAGGTTCATCCACCTCCAGGAATAGTTAGGTCTGTGAGTTGAGTCTTACTTGGATTACCAAAAAAGAAAAAGAAAGCTTAAATGAGAAACGAGTTGCACAAAACATTAACTGGTGAAAAGCTATAATAGAGGCTTTGAAGTGTGATCAAACTTGGGGCTTAGTTCCAAGGCCAAATTAAAGGATATGAAATCTATATCCTTGCAAGTGAATCTAAAAAGTGAAGAGTCAATTTGAAATTATCTAGTATAAAGGGGGGGAAAAAAACTCTTATCACTGTTGCCTCTCGTATAAATAGGGATGAGTGTTATCATTTGTAACCATCCAAGTAGAGGAGAGAATAAGAAGAGAGTACGAGGAGAGAACAAGAAGAGAGTATAAGAGTACGTGAGACGTGTAATTAAGTAGAGCTATTGATAGAGTCTATTAATTCTTATCTCATTGTTTCCATAAGAAAGGAGATGGATAGACATCCATATACCGAATTAAGCTATCATCCCTACTTTAAATACTCACAAATATGACAAATCATATGAGACATTAAAAATGACTAACATGAATAATTAATTTATAAAAGAAACAAATACAAAATTTTCTAATCATCTTGCATGCTTCATGCAAGACAAACTACACGATAATAAAATTAGAATTATCTTAATGTCCAATCTATCACAGCTGGATGCAGATTTCAAAGTTATTATTTTGAAATATATATATTTGGATTAGTAAATTATAACTTGAATGTTGGCTTTTAATAATTTCTAGGCCAATAATTGAGCAAATGAATTGTATATTAAGTACACAAAACATTATATGGATAGATATATGAGCTAGTTGCACAATGGAAAATGACAATAACTCTTCTTTAACTTGAATATAATACATGTTGATTTTAATTTAAGCCATCTCCACGTTAGCTCATTAATTAATTGTGTGTACAACTAATTTGACGAGCTCTTAATGTGCAATAGTCAATACTTACTAAAGTTATCTAATTATTTCTTCCATAAAAAATGAAAAAAATAAATTAACAAAAGAAGACGGTGAATAGATATAGAGAAAAGATTGTCTTACTTGTAGAATTTTATTATTTTTTTAACATGCATTTCAACTACTATTCATTAATTATATATTGATGTTTATCTTAATGATTAATTTAATCACTCTACCTTACATGGATATATTTAAACTTTTGTAAGGGCATAAGCTAAATAATATTTAACTAAGCAAATTGTCATCAAACATGTCATACGAAGGGAGGAGAGAACAAGAAGAGAGTATAATTAAGAGTATGTGAGACGTGTAAGTAGAGCTATTGATACCTAGAGTCTATCAATTCTTATCTCATTAATTGTTTCCATAAGAGAGGAGATGGATAGACATCCATATCAAACCTAATTAAACTATCATCCCTCATTTAAAATACTCACAAATATGACAAATCATATGGCATTAAAAATGACTAACAAGATTAATTAATTTATAAAGAAAAAAAATACAAAATTTTCTAATCATTTTGCATGCTTCATGCAAGACAAACTACACAATAATAAAATTAAATTAATTATTAAGATAAACAAATTAATTATTTGTGAGTACAACCTTTGATGAGCTGTGCAAAAGTTAATTTTTCATTATAATTTAATTATTTATGAGTACAATCTTCAATAAGCTTTTCATGTGCAATATATAGTTGACTTTTTATTATAATTTAATTATTTATGAGTACAATCTTCCATAAGCTTTTCATATGTGCAATAGTCGACTCTAACTAATATTATTTATTTTTTCTAAGAATTAATAAAAAATGACTTTGAATTTACTAAATAAAATAGAAATAGATAAAGACAAGAGGTTGTTTTGCTTGTACAATTTTCTTGATTTTTTTTAAAAGTGAGCTTTGATATATCGACATCCACAAACATCACCACTTAATTCAAAACAAAGGCAAATATTTATTTTTCAAATAATAAAATTAATGCCATGATTCTAACCTTGATAAATTTATGTCAGTTATCTAATTCTTGATAAATCAATCTCCAATCTAGATCACTCGCTACGACATCTTCTAATTGACCTTACCTATTTTTTTTAGTCACCTGATTCCTACGAATAACTTGTTCAAAGAGATATAGTTAAAATACTATGCATCGAATGATCAAATTTATTTTTCGATTGACCAAAAGTTTTAGTTGTTCGGTAACCAATTTCAATCACCTGAAATCTAACTCAAGTTGACTATGATAGAGTCATCCTAAATTGAATTCTACTCCTATTCCATTTATATTTTCACTCAATTAAGCTCACAGCATATATCTTACCTCAAGTTATCTTGTAAAATCAGTTAACTAGCCTATGTGGCTCAACAATGGGGGATGAGCTGTGGAGGTTGGCTACTAGGCACTACCACGAGTGCTTCTGAATTTACCAAGTGGACGAACAAAAGGGGAGGACCGCCCACCTCCAGGAATAGTAAGGTTTGTAAGGATCTTACTTGGATTAACAAAATAAAAAAGTGAAAAGCTAATATATATATAGAGGCTTTGAAGTGTGATCAAACTTGGGGCTTAGTTCCAAGGCCAAAGGATATGAAGTCTATAGCTTTGTATTGAATTGAATCTAGAAAGTGAAGAGTTAAATTTGAAAAACTCTTCTCACTACTGTTGTCTCGTATAAATAGAGATGAGCGTTACCATCCAAGTAGGGAGAGAGGAGACAATAAGAAGAGAGTATGAGGAGAGAACAAGAAGAGAGAATAAGAGTATGTGAGACGTGTAAATAGAGCTATTGATAGAGTCTAGCAATTCTTATCTCATTAATTGTTTCCATACGAGAGGAGATGGATAGACATCCATATCAAACCAAATTAAACTATCATCCCTTATTTAAAATACTCACAAATATGACAAATCATATGGCATTAAAAATGACTAACATGATTAATTAATTTATAAAGAAAAAAATACAAAATTTTCTAATCATTTTGCATGCTTCATGCAAGACAAACTACCAACTAATAAAATTAGAATTATCTTAATGTCCAATCTATCATAGCTGGATTAGGTCAATAATTGAGCAAATGAATTGTATATTAAGTAGACAAATTTATAAAGAAAAAAATATAAAATTTTCTAATCATTTTGCATGTGCTTCATGCAAGACAAACTACACGGTAACGAACTTAGAATTATCTTAATGTCCAATCTATCACAGCTGAATTAGGTCAATAATTGAGCAAATAAATTGTATATTAAGTAGACAAAACTATCATATGGATAAATATATGAGCTAGAACGAGTCAATTTTAATTTAAGTCATCTCCATTTTGGCTCATTAATTACTTATAAGTACAACTTTTGATGAGCACTTAACATGCAATAGTGGACACTTACTAAAGTTATTTAGTTATTTCTTCTATAAAAAATGAAAAAAAATAAACCGACAAAAGCAGACGGTGAATAGATATAGAGAAAAGATTGTCTTACTTGTAAAATTTTATTTTTTTTTAACCTACATTTCAACTATTATTCATTAATTATTGATGTTTATCTTAATGATTAATTTAATCCTACCTTACATGGATATATTTAAACTTTTATGTACGTATGTAAGTACATAAGCTAAATAATATTTAACCAAGCAAATTGCCGTTAAAGTTGAAATTTCATTTATGTTTCATTATGTCAACATCCATAGCATCACCACTTAGTATCATAACAAATGCAAATGTATAATTTTTAAATAAAAAATTAATGTCAATTTTCTAATTGTTTGGAGCCTATATATAGTCGTTAGGGCACTAGCATTTTTTGCATGCAAAACAAACATCACACCTACAACTTGTGAGCCCTTTCCTCTCCCTTCTACCAACAATGGCAATGGTTTTAGATTTTTTTATCTCAAAATTCATTACAGTCACAACCAACATGGTGGAGGCAGAGATCTTTAAGGTGCTTGGTGTCGATAAGGAGATCAAAGCCCTTCAAGAAAGGTTGGGGACAATCAATGGTTATCTCCACCAGGCAGAGCAAAAGAGGCATGGAAATAATGAAATAGATTTATGGGTGCGAAAGTTAAAGGACATCATGTATGATGCTGATGATATTATTGATCTCTGTATGATTGAAGGGGGAAAGATATTGAAAGCTCAAGCTTTGTCAGGTTCATCGACTACATGCAACCCTTTCAGCTATGTCTTTTCATGCTTTCAATGTCTTAAATATCGTCATGATATTGCAAACCAAATTATAGCACTGAATAGCAAGTTAGAAGATCTAAAAAATGATACAGTCATAAAAAATAATTTGGATTGGGCAACCAAAGAACCAGTTGATTATGTTAATAGAGTGATCACACATGAGACATCTCACCTACAAGTTGAAGGAGATATCATAGGAACACAAATAGAAACTGCTATTGAAACACTAATTGATTGGATACTCAAGAATAATCCAAAGAAGTGTCGTGTTTTTGGAGTTGTGGGAACAGGGGGAATCGGAAAGAGCACTCTAGCAGGCAAAATATTCGAGGATGAACGGATCAAAGATTATTTTCCAAATAGAAAATGGTTGTATGTCTCTAAAAATTACATGGAGTCTGATTTGCTAAAAAAGTTGATTAAGTTTGAGGAAGGAAGTGAAATCAAAGGAGAAAATCTTGAAGGAACAAGTAAAGCAGAATTAGAAAATAAACTTGTGTCTGTTCTCACACGGAATACTTTGATTGTGTTAGATGATGTATGGAATTCATCTGTGTGGGTAGATTTCTTGAGAAAACCTATAATGAAATGTGCCACAAGTTGTACCATCTTAGTTACCTCTAGAAAAGAAAATATTGTAAAACTAATGAAGCCTACATATATCCATTCAGTTGAAAAAATGGATGAAGAAAGTGGTTGGAATTTGCTTAAACATTTAGTGTTTGAAGGTGAAGGAGATGAAGATGAGATATCAAGCTTTGAAGAAATAGGAATTAAACTTGTCAATAAATGTGATGGTTTGCCTCTTGCAATTAAAGCTATTGCTGGGGTTCTATACCAGCAAAACAAAGCAAGATGGGAGGAAGTTCTCCAAAGTGATGCATGGAACATGGATCAAATTGAGGAAGAACTGAGGCCTTTATATTTGAGCTACGAAGACTTACCATCTAGATTAAAACAATGTTTTCTCTATTGCTCTTTGTACCCTCAAAAAGATATGTTTTCTAATGAGGTTATTCAGTTTTGGCTCGCCGAAGGTCTTATTATGGATGAACAAGATAATTTGAGAACAATGGAAAATCTAGGGGAGGAGATTTACAGGGAGTTACTTGGAAGGAATCTCTTGGAAGCTAATGCAACTTTAGATGTAGCCAAGAAATTCTTCTCTATGCATGATCACTTCCGGTCGCTCTGTGCAAATTTAATGAGAGAGGAAGGGATTTTATATCGACATGGTACAGAATTCAAAGCAAATGATAATGTGAAAATTCGGCGGCTGTCAATCTCTTGCATGGAGCCTAAGCTAGTGTTACCAGTTCAAATTGTAAGACAAGCTTGTTTGAGAACTCTAATTCTAACGGACTCCTCCAAAACCAAGACGATCGAAGATAGTGTACTTCGAGCATTACCGTGTTTGCGAGTTTTGGATCTCACAAAAACATCAATTGAAAAGATTCCAGATTGCATTGGAGATCTATTGCATTTAAGATATCTAGATCTCGATGGAACAAATATTCGTGAGATTCCAACAACTATCGGGAACCTTGTAAACCTTCAGAGTCTGAATATCTCAGAGTGTGAGTTCTTGGAAAGACTTCCTGTGTCCATCACTAAGTTGCATAATCTAAGATGGCTTGACATGAAAGCTTGTCCACTGCTCACTTATGTGCCCAAGGGAATTGGAAAACTGGAAAATTTCTATTGCCTTCAGGGATTTATGGTAGGGCAGAATGACTCAGCCTCTGAAGAAGGTTGTGATTTAGAAGAGCTAAAAAATCTATCCGAGTTGAGAGTCTTAAGCATTTTTAGGCTTGAGAGGGCAGAAAAAGGAGCCTCTGCACTTGCTAATAAGCCTTTTCTTAAGCAGCTTTTGCTGAGTTGGATGCAACCAGAGGAGGAGGAAGATGCTAAAGCCGATGAAGAAGCAGATGAAGATGGCCAGGATGATGGAGATGCAAACAACGACACGGGTGATGGTAATGATGATGGCTCTGGAGCAGAAGATGAAAATGAGGAGACTGAGACTGAAGAAGAAAAAAGGACGGAGTGAGGAGCAAATCAGTAAAGCCGAGAGGATATGCAATGAAATGACTCGGCCTTCATCTACCATATTCGAACTTCTTTTTCTGGGCTATCCTGGCCGACAGTTCCCGAGCTGGATGACATCCTCTTCCTTGGCTGAATCTTTTCCAAACTTGACGTTCTTGAAGCTCCTTGGCTTGCCATGTTGCACGGAGCTCCCTCCCTTGGGCACACTGCCTCAGCTCAAGTACCTCAATATTGTAAGTGCAAGCGCCATAACAGCCATTGGGTCTCAATTTCTCGGATCGAGAAGCTCTGCATTTCCCAAACTCGAAGTGCTCCAATTCGAAGACATCCCCGCGTGGGAGGAGTGGACGTTCAATGGAACACCTCTTGCAGTGAAGTTGTTTCCAAGTCTTAGGGATTGTACTATTGCGGACTGCCCAAAGTTAATAGCTCTTCCTGAGGGCTTCCACCGAGCCACCAACCTCAACCGACTGGCCTTGCGCCAAACGTATGAGCTAGGTGAGATCAACAACCTCACCTTGGCTTACAGCCTCGAGGTCACAGATTGCATAGGGTTGAAGAAGATATCCAACATCCCGTCATTAAGATATCTTGTGGTGTATAACTGTCCCAACTTGGAGTGCGTGGAGAATGTCGACAAACTACAAAAATTGGAGGTGTGGAGTTCAGATGAAACCAAGCAGCTCCCTCGGTGGCTACCGGGCTTTATCGAGCAGCATAACAACACAGCAAGCACTCACAGGAGTTTGAAGAAATTCGAGATGTACTGCAATCTGCAATTGCTGAAGAACTGTCTCAAGGGCACTGAGAATTGGGACATCATCAGTCAAATTCCTTCTGTCAAAATCGAAACATATTCTGGCCAAGAGTACATGCGATACACCAAGGATCCCTACAACTATGACCCACATGTTCCTTCTGATTGAGTAAGGCGATTCGTCTATCTTCATATTTCCTCCTTCCCATACAACCTTTCAGTTCTTTCAATCGCCTTTCTTTTTACAGGACGGTGTTGATGAAAGCGCCGCCAATCACTTTGTGTTTTCTTCAATTATATTGGTGAAGTTGTGATTCATTTAGAGTTGAACTGGTAGTATCATCTTCAACTTCATCCTTAAGAGATATTTGTCTTTCTTAGGTTGAGAAGCATCAATTGGCTTGCTGTAACATGCAGCAGGATGTTGATCTCTCAGAGAAACAAGTTGATTTATCGAAGCAGATTTCTAAAGAGCAACTGACGGAAGATGTCAGTAACAAATCAAGATGAGATACACTTCAGAAAGATTGCAATGATGCTGCTTCAGGAGGTCTAATTGGCACTTGCCATGGCTGTGGCATATATGCATACCCCAACCGTCTATGATTAGCCAGCGAAACTTTAGAGCGACAAAGGAAGCCTGCAACTACTATTTTAGTAAGTGATTCATCCTTCCCATTCAACCTTACAGTTCTTTCAATCATCTTCAACTTCATCCTTGTAGTTACTTGTCTTTCTTAGGCTGAGAAGCATCAAATGGCTACTTTAACATGCAGGAGGATGTCCATCTCTCAGAGAAACAAATCAATTTATCGTAGTGGATTTCTAAAGACCAACTGATGGAAGTTGTGCCGTTACAAATCAGGATGAGATACACTTCAGAAATATTGCAATGATGCAGCTTCAGGTGGTCTAATTGACACTTGGCATGGCTATGACAATCTTCAGATATGCATACCCCCAACAATCTCGGATTTTCAAGCAAAACTTTAGAGTTACAAAGGAGGCCTGCAGCTACAATTGGGATTCAGGCTTGTTGGTGGTGGTGCTGAAGACAAGTTATCAAGTGGAAACTGAAGCACTTTTGACAGCATTCTAGTCTCTCTTTGAGACTGATCTTGCATTGATGCAGCATGGCTTTTGAAAATTTCTTCAAAAGCAATTCTACCATTTGCACTTCTTCTAAACTATGGAAAGTGGACCCGGGTCATCATGATCATGTGTTCACTCGAATTAAGTAATGAGTTAAGGTCTTATTTATCCCTATTTTGTACCCTGAAAATAGTTTCTTTGATGCATCAGACTCTTATTTATGTTTCCTTTTAGTTAATTCTACAGTTGGATCCCCAAAGGACCAATTCATTTTTGGGCTTTAGTTGCATGACAACACATTTAAACCAGGTTTCATGCCATGGCACGTCCGAATCACATTTACAAAAGATATTTCGTGTCAATCCAATAAAAAAGTTAAACTAATTCATTTAAAGCAGGCTTTCCATATCAATTATTGTAATGATCATGATGAAGACAATCTATTACTAGATATGTCATTTGTTGGTGCATATTGCATCTACTGTCAACTAGTAACAATTATGTTCTCACAAGGAGAGGTTCATAATAAAATTTACCTGTGATATATTTGACTTAACTACTAGATGTTAACGTATCATATTTTTATTCATGTAGGAGATTGTTGAAAATTTGAATGAAATAAGAGAGATGGAAAAAAAAATAAGACTCCATTGTGAATGAGACTTTAGTTCCATATTGAGAGTTTTATGATGATTGATTGATAATGCATTATAAACATTGAGGTTGTGAACATATACATAGGAAGACTCTCTCACGCATGAGCCCGCAGGGGCGCAAATCTAGAGCTTGAATTATAGTGAATCAAGTTAACTCGTGTGTGATCACGACCTACATGCATCAAATGTTAAATCGATTGGGATAAAATTTGCTTAAGTAAATCAACCAATATTTTTCACATGATTCCTCTTTTTGTTGTTGCTCAAGAATATAACGGATGCATTAATGCGAGGTTAATGGAGAATTCATAACTGTTGGATATGATTTTGCAAGGCAAAATTAAAGTGCCATCGATCGTTGAAAGTCTGATATGACTTCAAAATCGAAATCTACTTTTCGCGTAGATAAATCTAGACTATTAATTTGCTCAAAACCGATTATGGGTGAATGAGAAATTAATTGGCTAAAGTGGTGTCCAAAATAATATTAAGGAAAAGATGGGATTTTAGTCCCACATTGCTAACCGACGATAGCTAATGTTTCCTTATATGTGTTGCTGTGTTAATGAAGTTAACACAAGAAGCACAGGTACTCTCTATCCATGGGCGAGCTGGTGCTCGCACCTGTGAGCCCGCCACCCGCCACGTGCGCACGTGCGCACGTGCGCAATGGGCGCTTTGTAGGCGCAGGCGCTTTGTAGGCGCATGTAGGCGCTTTGTAGGCGCAATGGGCGCTTTGTAGGCGCACTTTGCACTTCGCACGTACGCGTCGTCGCGAGGAGCATTGAGGAGCTTAATTTATTGCTCCGGGTGACATTGTAGTGCCTGCGTGGCACTCGGGTGACGTGTCGGGCGCGCATGTGACGTGGCATTGCCTGTGTGGCATCCGCGTGGGCAAGTAGAGGTGACTGTGTTGTTGATTGGGCAGGCAGATGGCAACCGTCGATCAAAGAGGTGTGATGGATCGCTTGTGATGCGATCTGGAGCGTTGGATCGCGAAGAGTCACGATCAGACCGCTTGGGAAGAGACTTGATCTGAAGCGTCGGAGTGAATGGATCCAGATCCGATGGCTGATGGTAATAAGCGATATCTGAGGGTTGTGTCCCTCAGATCTGATGGATGAGATTCGAGTGGGCTGTGTGAAGGGTTACAACCCTTCAAATTGGACGATCCAGATCGATCCAGCCCAAAGAACACATCCTCTCTTCAAACCTCTTTGATTAGTATAAATAGAACCCTCCAGATGGTGGAAAACTCATCCAATTCATCGATTCTCTCCTCTCTCTTGAGCATTCATCTCATCTTGTGAGTTCAAGAGTCCAAGAAGTCTACGAGAAGGTTCGCTGGTCTCGAAATTTGAAGTGCTGCTATTCCGAGACGATCGTCGTTGTATCTTGGGAACGAGTTGCTGCTATCCGTTAGCACCAGTAGCGGAGCAATATCGTTTACGGAGATAGTGTCTAACACTAGCCTCGACGATACATATCAGTTTGCGTACTCCCGGAGCTACCGGCTCCAACAGTCGTAAACGATAATTGTGCAATCTGATATGGCTACCAACGACGTTCCGACGATCGTTCCGACGGCCGTTCCAACCGCCATGCCGCCGACATCAATTCCGCACGGAGAGAAGCCGGAGAAATTCAACGGAGCCGACTTCAAGAGATGGCAACAGAAGATGTTGTTCTATCTAACGACGCTAAACCTTGTACGGTTTTTGCGCGAAGACCCGCCAGCCGCTACGGAAGGTAGTAAGGCTGCTTGCGATGCGTGGTCTCACGGAGATTTCCTGTGCCGCAACTATATTCTCAACGCCTTGGACAACACGTTCTATAACGTGTATAGTTCATTGGAGACGGCAAAATCTCTATGGGAATCACTTGAGAAGAAATACAAGACCGAGAATGCCGGGTTGAAGAAATTCATCGTCGGCCGGTTTCTGGATTTCAAGATGGTGGATTCTAAGAGCGTCGCATCCCAAGTTCAGGATATGCAATTAATACTGCATGATCTGGACGCCGAAGGCATGAAGCTGAACGAGTCCTTCGCTGTAGCCGCGGTAATCGAGAAACTCCCTCCGTCATGGAAGGATTTCAAAAATTACCTAAAGCACAAGCAAAAGGAGATGGGACTGGAAGATCTGATCCTGAGGCTGCGAATAGAGGAGGATAATCAAAAGTTGTCCGACTCTAGAGGAACAAAGCGGACTGTCGACGACATGTCCAACCTGATTGAGCCGAACGCCAAGAAGCCGAAGCAGTTCAAGAAGAAGGCTCAACCCAAGAAGTTCAAGGGCTCGTGCTACAACTGTGGAAAGTCAGGACACATGTCCAAGGACTGCAGACGCCCAAAGAAGCCAACCAAGGGGCCAAAGGATGCTGCGAACCACGTCGCATCCTCTCTTGAGGACCTGGATCTCACTGCGGTCGTGTTCGAAGCCAACATGGTGGACAACCCGAAGCAAGCTCCAACATGATCTTTATTCGACTATTTATTGCAACGAAGGCATAAAGCTCATATATAAGGAGGTCATAACCTTAAGTAGAAAACGACGCTCTTGCAAGAGATGTAAAAACTTTCCATCTTCATTACCCCATCTTCTCTTTGTCATGCATTTTGCTTAATCGTCCACCCATATTAGCGTTTGAGTATTAACTCAGTTCACCACGAACAATCAACGTTTGATTGTCTACATGATCTTTATGTTATATTTTGAAAAATAGACATCTAAACATGACCTCAAAGCACAGCCGAAGAAACAAATTTATTTAAAAAAAATTGCATCAAACATAAATTTCTGCATTTTCTATTCTCGACTCAACGTCTCAAGTTCCCACTTGAACTCAACGGTCGACATTGCTCTCTTGATTTGACTGACTCAGTAGTTAGGCGACGTGTCCACTCAAATATATTCGATGACTCAACAACCAACTCAAGCATTTGATGTCTGTTTAGACCTCGTGGCACTCAAGACCATTCAAGAACATTCAACTAGCGACTTTCCATTTAAATTCGGGAAGTATTCAACCCGCTCAAGTCTCATATTCGAGAGACTCAACGTACGACTATCAACGTCTCACTCAAGCTCAAACAATCCACAAGCTTGATTCGGATAACTAGATCAGTTTGACATCAGCTCAAAGCCATCTCAACGTATAAGTTTCTCATAATTTTCAATTCAACATTTTGGAATAACTTGGCGACGCCATTGATGTACTCCAACAGTAACACCCGCCTCTTACAGTTTGTTTGGGAGGAGGTGAGAGAAGGGGAGAGAAAGGTAAGAAAGGGGGAAAGAGAATTTTTATCCTTGTTTAGGATGGAGTGAGTTAAAGAGAGGAAGGGAGAGAATGATAACCTTTCCCCTTGCATGCTCATGAATCGACATAATTCCTTACACCCCAAATCAGGATGTAAGGAAGGGGAAGGAAAACTTATAAACCATTTATTCTAATTATATCCCTATAATTAAAATATTAATTATTAAAATAACTTATCTATTTGATTTTTACACCGTCGCTCCTCATCACATAACATAACCGTCATAGGATTTCATCGTTCGCATTTCTCGACGTCGACCTTCATCGTAAATTTCTCCGAAAATAAAATTCAAAAGAATATATTTTTATAAAAATATATATAAAAATATTGATTTATTCTTTGTCGTATCAAAATATACAGATTTTATATTTCGCATATTTATTATATATATATATATATATATTAATTAATTTATTTATTTAAGATTAATTTTTATTGGTCTTATAAATTATATATATTTTTTCATATATAGATTTATTTTAAAAATAAATATATTTTTATAATTTTATATATTTAACCTACAATCCCTTTCCTTACAAAATAATGAACCTTCTCTCCCCTCCCATCCCACCCCATCCAAATTAGAGCTCGCCGACCTCCCTCTCCGTCAAGAAAAATCGCTCTTTGGCATCAGGTTCTCCTCCTCCATCTGCACTATTGCCCGTCCTGGACGTTCGCCTTGCTCTCGAACATCTCCGACGCCGACAGCTATAACAGGCCAGGGGCGAATTTAGTATAGAATTCGGGGCACCCTCCCCAATCCCATTGGCATAGCTGGGAGACCCATCAACCCGATCCGCAAATCTATCCCCTAACATAAAATCCTAGAACCGTGCCGGGACGGGCCATGGCCATGGCAATCTCGCCAGGGTACACCATCTCGAACCGGCTCACGTCGTGGTCCAACCGCCTTCCACCTCCAGGTGCTCCTCCACGTCGCTTCCGCTCGACACCGCTGTCGGCTCCTCGTTGTCGTCGTCCTCCTCCCCCTCGCCACTAGGCCACCGAAGGCGGATCAGACCCTTCATTGAGCCGTACCCTTCGATGCCCCACTCCTCGACCATGTAAGCGAGGTCCTCGCTTGACGAGTAGAGCTTCTGGGTTTCGAGGACCGCCGGCATAACGGAGCACGGCGAGATCAGAGGAGCGATCCCACCGGACTCCTCCACGCGGATAAAGAAGGAGGTCGTGTTCCGGGGCGCGGCGCGAAGGAGGCAGAGCGCACGAACTTCGTCTTCCGGTAGTAGAACCGGTGCGTTTTCACAGGGTTCCCAACGGCAGCGCCGCTGACAAGAGGCGCCATATCGCCGACGAGATGCGCCCCTCCGGTGCCCACCGCCGCCTTCTGACGCTTGCTCGCGGTTTCTTAGCCTTCCAGTTCATCATGCAGCCGGAAGCAGCACCAGCGCGTACAGAAAAAGGCGGATGAAGCCAAGAGGGGTTGGAGAACGCCATCAGAGCCTCCGTCGCTGGAGGCGGCCAGTTCCCAAAGCAACTGTTAATCCATTGATTCAAATCTAGAAACCCTAGAATCCGTTTTCCGCCTGGAGGCGATCGAAGCGCGCGATCAAGAACCCTAGCTACACCGAGACCGAAGGAAACTAGTGATCAAGAACCCTAAAAATTGGGATTTTGAGATCGAAGGAGGAAATTGAAGTGATATGTTTCAGTTGCTTTAACGTCCTCGCATTCTTCTTTCACCTCTTGTCGCAAACAAAGAGAGTATTTATAGAGATTGGGAATGAGATGGACGGCTAAGATTTCATATTAGAAGTGTACGCGGTTGTGATCATTTCCGAGTCTATATTGCCCGCGACGAGTTCGGGTTCGGTGTTGGACCGTACAGATTCGGGTTAGCGGATTCTTTCAAGTTACGACTTGTCCGACAAGGAACCCCGCGGTATCGACTCGGAACTGGCCCGAGTTGACTCGGACTCTTCGAGAATGCCATCGGATCTTACGTCACTGGTGCACTTCGTACTCACCGTTGCGAGTATTCCCGCTTTTCTTCTCGGCGACCGTCGGCCGGCGACGACAGGTGTTTCTTCCTTCTATTCGCCTTCCGATTTGATCCGGTGAGTTATTTGGAAAGCCTTCGGGGTATTCCTCTTCCCTTCTCCCTCGTACATTGTTCCATACGCTTTTCTTGGTGAACGTCATGTGGTTTCTAGGGTTCTTCATGATTCGCATAAAATACTCGATTGCTTTTGTTAGTGTCGATATTTATTGATCGATCGGTTTGATTATATTTTTTTTTACAGCTTGTTCAATGAACCCAGTAAAGCGGCTGCCGAGGAGTGTTCATGGTCCCCTGAGATCTAGCGTACTTATGTTTGACTTGCCGAGAGTGGTGGAAGAGTTGGTGAATAATAGTCTAGATGCTGGTGCCGCTAAGGTATGGCCATAACTTCAATATCTGTTTGTTCAGATCATGGCACGGCGACCAATTCATTGTTGTCCTTGTTCATTCTCTTGCGCGATATTTGTAGTTTATTACTTCATTGTTGCCTCTAATTTACTTCTACTTCCAGGTCTCTGTTTTCGTAAATGTGAGAACATGTTATATCAAAGTAGAAGATGATGGTGTGTGAATTTACTTCTTTTTAAATTTCATCTTTTAGAAATACTCGGTGGAAAGGTATGTAAAACATTTTCTCTGATTCCAGGTCGTGGTATTACGAGAGATGAACTGGTCATCTTGGGAGAAAAACGTGGTCTGAAATTCTCTCGCTCTCTCTCAAGCTCGCCATCTTATAGGCTGATGAAAGTGCATGTTTTACTGAAATTATAGTTCTATCTGTATACCGGTATTGGATATCTTTTGGAATTTTATTGAGTAGGGTGTGAACTGAGTCTCACCAAAACTTGTTGAGCTGGATGAAAATGTATTAATATATTTCTTATATGTCATGCTTCTTTAGCTCATTGGTTATACTTTTTCAGCGCTATAAGTAATAACTTTTAGCTTTCAGCTGTGGTACAACACTCCTTTTGCTTGGAAGCATCCTTCTATTGAACAATAGGATAAATGGCATTCATGTTTTTATTACTTTTCTCAGTTATAAGTGCCAAATTAGATTTATATTATATATGTTCAATTGAATTTGATGGTGCTCGAGCATAGCTTCATTTTTACTAGTTGCCACCTCGATTGCTATAATTCTCATTCCTAAAATGTCAATGCCCAGCTCAATTCTCTATTTAAATCTCTCTCACATGAATCACTTTAGACTGTAGAATGTAGAGGACTTACTTGTATAGAGTATATTTATTAGCTCGATATTTTGACTTCTAAGATAATGAAGTATTATGGTGTGCCAACAGCAACTTCAAAGTCTGCTCTCTTGGATGACATAAAAGTTGGCAGTCATGGATTAGGCTCTGAAGGAGACATGATGCTCTCACTTTCAGATATTTCAATAGTTGAAATTCGAACAAAGGCACGAGGCAAGCCCAATGCATATTGCAAGATTATAAAGGTACTGATTTTGCTTGATTATTGGTTAGATAAAATTGGACTTAAATTTCTTCAATAAAATATTTTAAATTGCCAGGGATCAAGGTGCTTATTCCTCGGAATTGATGATCAGCAAGAAGATGTTGGTACAACAGGTAGTTTCCTTCTTGAAGTTTTCCCCCTGAGAGATCCTTCTAGACCCCCCTTAATTTTAAGGGATAAACATAGTTGATGATGGTGATGATTATCTTTCTAGATTATCTGAATCAGAATTATCAAGTTTGTGCTATCTGTTGTAAATTTTAAGACTCAGTTCATCTAATGAAATACTGAATTCTAACTAATCCAGCACAAGTACCCAAGTCCTAAAATGGTGCCTTATGGTTCTCTCTCATCTCCTGCAGTTGTTGTTCGAGATTTATTTTACGACCAACCTGTCAGGAGAAGATTCATGCAATCTAGGTTGTTTTCTTTAAACTTGTGCACCTTGTCTTGTAAGTTTATATGGTTGCACTGTTGGCTATGTGTTAGACAAAATTTTAACTGGGAATCTATCTTTTGTTTCACTCATCAAGCTCCCAAAAAGTGATTCATTGTGTGAAGAAAGTTATTGTACGAGCTGCTTTAGTCCACCCACAAGTCAAATTCAAACTGATTGATATTGACAAGTTTCATTCAAACTGATTGATATTGACAAGTGCAACATAGAGGACATTGCACGTGATTCCGGAAGTCTAGATGTGGAAGAAGATGTACTTTTTGGTAAGCCATGCTTTGCGATACTTCCATAGTCATACAAAAAATTGAAAGCTACAAGTTTTGACTTGCCTTTATTATAAATGCTACATTTAATTTCATTGTCTGTCCTCGTAAATCCTAGCATTGCAAGACGAACTAGAACAATTATGCATGGCTGACAATGATGCTGCAATATACCAACCACTGTATGACATGATTCAGGTACTTATCGTGTGAATATAATCTTCCTAATCTAGTTAGTTCTTTGACCAAGAGAAAGTTCTCTCCGATATACAGGGAATAATAAGTTGGATAGGTGAGAGGAAGATGGGTTTGCAACAATGTGAATTTGAGCACTACTCTTCGTTGTAAGTACATTCTAGCTGGAACTTGTTAATGCTTTGGATTTCTGGTTATTGAATTTGAGCACAGTGCCTCAATTCAGATATAATCATTTATTCCCTTAATTCCATATGCAACTAGATTAGATAATCTATGAGAAAAAAATCTATATTGGTGGCTTCAAATCCAGATCGTGAAATTCTAACTGAAGCATAGATACAAGAAAGTCTGTGGAATTGTACACCATTGTTTCATTCAAACCACCATAGGATAAGCTAAGCAGATCATTTCCCTCACCTTCTTATTTGCCATATACAAGTCTAAGCTACTTCTACTTTTATTTTGGTGAAAGAAGCTAATAATCCTAGTAATTAAAACCAAACTGGTATATAACTTGTATCAAACCTACAAAGTTAAAAACTATGAACTAGTGAAATGAATCAACTCAATAGGAAAGTTATGAGATAATTAACTTATTAACAACACCAAAAACCCACGCAAGAATTAGTTTTTCATGTGGGAGGAGAAATTATACGCGTATTGAATTGAATAATAAGTGAGTGGTTAATAGAGATAATGTGAAGAAAAGATGAGCGGGAATGAACTCCTGGATAGTTTCTGTATTTCGTCAAGTAGCTCGAGAAAGCTCCGCCCAATAGCGCTCTACAGTAGTGCCCCGCGGGGTCGTAGAGCCGGTCTCCGGTTGCCTAAGAGACTTATAGAAAGCTGGAAAGTTTGGAGTCAAATTCTCAAATATCATTTTGCTTAACACATGAAATTTAAAAACGAAAAAGAGAAAAAATTCAAACTGAAAAAGAGAAAAAACTCAAACTGTATATGACCAAAATTAAAACTGTATATGATTTATCTTGATTCTTTCCCGGTTCTCGCCGTAGCTATCTTATCTTTCAGTTTCAATTTATCCTCCCACATGACAAGTCTCTTCTCTGAATAATCTTTGTTTGATCTTATGACAAGAATGAGGGGCATTCGCTGAATTTTATCATTCATTAATGAATGTTGGCTTCCATGCATGGGCGAAGGCAATCCTCCCCGTCCCCGGTCAACTCTTCCCTTGAATCAGCTCATTCTAACGGGCTGGCGACCAGAAATATATAAGCATTTCTTTCTAGTTCAAGTAGTTCTCTATTCTAGGACCTAAAAGCATTTCTATACGGAGGTAGCAGAGGTCTAGTGTGTTTTCATTAAGTAGGCCAAGCACGAGCAAATGTATTCAAAGAAAGACGTTAGGGGTTGTGCAAGTCAGCTGAACACCTGATAACGCGTGAATGGCCCCAGTAAGTTCATGGCAACGCGTAACGCGTGAATTACGTACCCTTCCTAGGTGTTATTTATTACCCAGATATGGTGTTTTCCCCTCGGGGTGTGCGGTAGTTGATTTCTTTCTTTGCTTTCCTTTGTCCTCCCCAGCTTATTCTAGGAGTGGCCGCCCTCTATATGTAAGTGCCCTGGGCAAAAGTCCAACTAGTGCCTGGGCCCGGGCAAAGGACAACTAGTGCCGTAGCATAAGAAACTTTAGGACGGGTAAGCGCCCAGGGTCCCTAAAGTTGGAGTGTATAAGTAATCCCCTGGTTCAGAGTACGTGTAATGGAAGAATCCCAGGTCGGAGTACGTGTAAGCTGCAAAGGCTGAGTCCGGGTATAATCCCCTAATCCCAATCCCAACCAACAACAGGTGCATAGGCCCATTAATCCACTAAGCGCCCAACGAAAAGTCTGAGTACGGGTAATCCCATAATCCCCACCTAAGGGCATTAGTACAGTTAATCCTTTAAGAAAGGTAGCTGCTCTAGTGCTTTCTTCCTTTGCAGCTATGTCTCCAGCTTCTGTTTTAGCTTCTGTTTTAGCTTCTGGGTATTCTATCATTGGTTGTACTTGTTTAGTACCATTCCTTGTGTTTTCCCCTCGGGGTGGGCCATAGTTGGATTTCCTTATGTCCTTTCTATTGTCTCCCCAGCTTATTCTAGGAGTGGCCGCCCTCTATGTGTAAGTGCCCCTGGACAAGTCCCCCTGGTTCCTGGGCCCGGGCAAAGGCCAACCGGTGCCTTATAATAAGTTTCTTTAGGACGGGTAAGCGCCCAGGGTCCCTAAAGGTGCATAGGCCAGGTGATCCCCAGGGTCATAGTCCGTGTAATCGAATAATCCCAACCCCCAGTCGTATGTCAGGTAATCCTTTAATTCAGCTCTACTGTAGTACAGGTAATCCGTACAGGTAAGCCCAGCCCCGCTGCTCTACTTCTAGTGTTTTCCCCAAGGTAAAGGCAGCTTCTAGTTCTGGTTCTAGTGTGTAATCCCCCAACAAGGAGGTAGCTTCTACTTGTTCTACTGGGTAATCTGCCAAGATGGGTAGCCATGGTGGTTTTTTCCTTGGCTACTTTAGCTCCTATTTCAGTTTTAGCTTCAGCTTCAGCTTCCGCTTTCGCTTCTGGGGTGTATGCGTAGTTGTACTTGTTTATTACCGTTCCTTGTGTTATCCCCTCGGGGTGTATTTGAGTTGTATTTCTTTCCTTCCTTTCTATTGTCTCCCCGAGGCTATTACGATAGGTGAGCCGTAAGGCGATTGGAGACAAGGGAAAGTCAGTAAAGACTACAACTATTGTTTACTCCGAGGAAAACTCCATATGGGTGTAATAAATAACTCCTACTCTGTATACCCACCAGAAGAAGAGGCGGAGGCTGAAGCTTCTGAAGCTGAAGCTGCAGCTGTGACTAAAGTAGTATCTAAAGTAGCTACTATGGAAATCAGAATGACAATAATTATTGTATGGGCGGCTACTATGGCACGCAATAAAACCTACTCTATGGCTATAGCTGTAGCTACCTTTGGAGCTAGTAATGTGGTAACTAATGAGTGTGGCGTAGACAAAACAATTGATGCCTTGCTTATTATGGCTGTTGAAGCTGTTCAAGTTAGTTGTTACTCTGTAGCTGGTACTGTTTTTTACTGTAGCTATGTGGCTTGCTCTGGCAGTGGAGTCGCTAGGGCTGCTATTAGTACTAATGGGTAAGGGGGCATGGGTGGCTATGGTAGTAGGACGGCTGGGCTATGGCTGCTATGGCTCCTGGGTGTCTGCTTAGGGAGGTTCGTAGGTCTGCGTCTAGTGGGCTAGGTGTCTACTAGTACGTTATTTTATGTCTGGGTCGGCTTAGGTTTTTATGTCTGTGTCGGCTTAGGGAAAGGGCAGACGGGTGAAAACACCTTTTCGCCTAACCTATATTTCCCTTAAGGGTTGGGTCCCGAAGTTGTACAAAAGTTACGAAACCCTTTCGCCTAAATGTGATTTTCCCTTAGGGGCGAGCCCCGAAGTTCAAAAAAGTTGATCTAAATTTTCAAGATATCAGAAGAAAGAGAATTTTCAAGAAAAGCAAATTTTCAAGATAGCGAACTTATATTTATTTTAGGCCATTAAAATTGTTGGCCTATATAAGACTAATCAGAGGGGGGCCGGAGCCCAGATAAGACTACTCGGAGGGGTTTCATTTCCGGTTAGTCACGCACTTCTACTTTGAAGGCGAAGGCGAGATTAATTCCTTAAGCGAAGCGAGAAACACTTCAATCATCACTATATACTACTCATTTGAATCTGTTTTTGAACATCAAATTCTGAGGCAAAAGTAGTCAATTCCTTCGCTAAGGAATTCCTAAGCAAAAATAAGGCAAATTCGGGGATTGAAAAAACGAAATTGACTCCCGCATTTGTTGATAAATTTGTACATCAAGTCGGGGCTCTTGAACCAGAGGTAGGGCTTCCCCATAAATACGGTAGGGATGGGACAGTTGCCCACAGGGCTTCCTTAGTTTAAAAAAAGTATTTCCGGGCCGCAAAAGTAGATCCCGCAGTTAGAGAGAAAAGTCAATACTGCTTCTCATAGAGATGTCGATCCAGAAGTTGCTCCTAAAGTCGCTGTTGCAGTTGCAGCTTTAAAAAGGTAGCGATGGGGCAGCTAGGGATGGGACAGTTCTTCCCACTGTAGAAAATAATCCTACTGCTGTTGCAAAAGTTAGGGACAAAGTCGAGGCAGCTTTTGGAGATAAAATAAAGTAGATCCGGCTTTTATAAAGGGATGCAGCCGCTAGAGTTCCTAGTGTTGACGCCTTTGGAAAAAGCTCACACTTCAGGCACTGCTCCTAGGGGTGCTGGGGCCTCGGATCCGGCTGGTGCAGTTACTAGGGCTGTTGAAGTTCCTAAGGCTACTCTAATACTCGCACAGGCAAACATACAGAATACCCTAACGCGTCACACCTTCTCTTTTGCGAGCAACTCGCGAGCAAAGGAATGAATACAGGAATAACTAAGGAACTAAGGAAACACTTCCATCAGAAGAATTAGACCCGGCAGAAGAATTAGACCCGGCACTTCTAACTTCAAATCGGGCTTCAAAAGTGCCTCTTGAAAAAAACTTACTCAAATACGGCACTCGCAAAAAAGGTACTACTGGTGCCACTGGACAGAGGAAAACCGTTCCTTCGGTTGCAACTACCCTTTGGTGAGGTTAAAGGAGTAGGGCCTAGGGGTTAAACTCCATAGGTACAATGAAGGGACAAATTTACCGAACTCACAAATTGGGACGAAGCCAGAACTCAAAAACTCATTATTCTATAGGCAAACACGCGCGAAAACTAAGTTTGAGCCTACCACTAGGGATTCGTACGTGCGCCATTAACGAAAACCTAACGACTCAATTAAGAACTTCCACTCCCCCCTCGCCCCCCTCCGGGGGTTCCGAACTCAAGGAAAGGACTATGCAAAAATGACCACACTTAACACTTAACATAAGAGTTGCGAGCAACTCGTTGCGAGCAATGTCATCAGGAAGAATACAGAAAAGGTAATGAACACATACTCACCCCAGAATCATTAGACCTAAAACTCAAAACTACTGCAAATAAGACTTCAAAAGGAGGAGCTCCTTAGGCTTTTGCAACAAAAAAGGGAATACTACTCTGACCAATGCTAATAGGGATACTATTGAAGCTACTCTTCCTAATGATGTTGGTGCCACGGCTGCTACTGAACTGACTGCGGCTATGGAGGCTACGGCAGCTACCGCTAGTGAAGCTGGTGTTGCTACTAGTAGGGCTATTATAGAATGACGCGGCTACGGCTCCCAAGGGGGCTCCTTTAGTTCCGGCTTGTACTGTTGTTGCTACTGGTGCGGCTACTGAGTCAAGCACCCTAAATACACTTAACTTATGCTACGTCACAGGTTTTCCTTGTACAGGTCAGGGGTGTACTCTTGCCCAGGTCCTGAAAGGCAGACAAGAAAAGCTAGGCCAATTTTAATAGTTTCCACGCACAAAACCCCAAACTTACCTTGGCCGCCTGGGCCATCAACATAACTGACAATACAACTATCCTAGAGTGGTACTTCACGAAGGAGTGAACTAAACTACTATCTACCGCGAGGGGAAGACATATGGACAGGTACTAAATAAATATAACTACTCATACCCACCATAAGCGTAAGAAGCTTCAGCTTCTGAAGCTGCAGCGGGAACTAAAGTAGGAACTATAAAAGCTACTATCAAAATCAGAATGAAAACGACTAGTAGGGCACGACGGACAACAACTAGTGTGGCGGCTAGTATTATTATAAGTATAAGAGCTAGTACCCTGACCCCTATAGCAGCTAGTAACGCCGCTAGAACTAAGAAGGACATAGACCACACACTTGAAGCTGTTTTAGTCGCCGGGGGCTCTTTAACAGGGTACCAGTGTTGCTGCTGATCCAGTTACTGTAGCTATGGAGGCTCCTAGGCTTAAACCTAACTAACGCAAGGATCACTTAAGGCCCTCAGCTCCAAACCGACTGGGGTTCTCACTAAACTGACAATAGATCTATCCTAGAGTGGTACTTCACGAAGGAAAGACTACAACTCTTGTTTACCGCGAGGGGAAATCCTATTGACTGGTACAAGATAACTACTAAGTCTCTAATCACCACCATAAGCGTAAGCTGAGGCTTCCGAAGCTGAAGCTAAAACCAAAAAAGTAGCAACTAAAATGGGAACTAGATGAATCAGAATGAGGAGTACGACGTTTATGGCTAGTGTGTCTAGTGTAGCTGCTAGTACTACTACCGTTGTTAGAGCTAGTAATGTGGGAACTACTAAGAAGCTAAGTAGCAAGTGGACCAAGCACTTCATGCCTTCCTTAAGGTTGTTTTCTTTTGAAGCTGTTTTTCAAGTGGTTACTTCTGTAGCTGGTACTGTTGTTACTGGAGCTATTGGGGCTTGCTAGGGCGTGGGAGTTGCTGGTGCTGCTAGTTGGGACTAATAGGGTACGGGTCTGCGTCTATGCCGGCTATGTGGGGCGTGGCTATTTTCTTGTCTGTGTCTGCTTAGGTTCTGGGTCGGCTTAGGGAAAGTGCATAGGTCGAACCGTGTTTTTAGCCTAAACTATATGAATACACACAGCGCCATACTATAATAACGCTAACCATAAAAAACGAATCTGTCACGCACTTCGACTTTGAAGGATTTGAAGGAGAAGTAGCGAGGCGAAGTCATTAAGCGAAGCTAGTATTACTTCAATGATCACTATATACTTGTCATTTCAATCCGTTTTTGAAACATCAAAAACAGACTCAGACTCTCATTTTGGTAAGCAACTCCTAAGGCAAAGTCGAACCAAATTCGGGGCTTGAGATCAATCCCCTCCTGCATTTGTGGATAAATTCGGTAAAGTAGAAGAATCAGTTAGGGCTTCAGCCTCAGGAGAGAAAGTCGTTGCTTTTGAACCACTCACTTCAGACTAAGGTGGGGCTTCAAAAGTTGCGGATAAAGGAGATACGGCTTTTGCGGCTTTCAAACCCACGGAGCGGTAGGGATAAAGTAGACTACCTTGTGGCTAGGGCTAAAGTCGAGAAATCTGGTAGGGCTAAAGTAGCTAGGGCTCCCGCTATTGAAAACTGTAGCTAGGGAAGTAGCTTCCGGTGCTTCCTTAGTTGAGAAAGTCGATCCGGCCTTTTCTTTTAAGCCTAGGGATCCTGATTTGAGTTCCTCCATTATTGCCTTTGGAGCTGTCACTCGAGATGACACTTCAGACTATGCCTTTGGAGCTGGCAATAGAGCTGCTGTTAGTGAGTACATTGGTGCTCCTTACTAGTAAATAAAGTAGGGCTGCTCTCGAGTCTGAGTATACTAGGGCCGCTCCTGGTGGTGAGTCGTCTAGGGATGCTGCTGCTTGAAAAAGTATATCCATTAGAGAGGGGCTTTTGCACCTCTAACTTAAGAATCAGTTGTTGCTGGTGCAGGTGACAAAGTAGAACCTAGGGAAGCTGGTACAGTTGTTCCTCAAGGAGAGAAGCCTCTGGGGCAGCTTCAGTAGAAGCCTATGGGGCAGATTCAGTAGAAGACTCAGTTGGGGCTAAAGTAGATCAAGGAGACTCCCCTGATGCTAAAGTAGATCAAGTCGGGGCTGCTAAAGGAGATAAATTTGAACTTATAATAGTATGGCATCTGTAGCTAAAAAAGTAGAGGAATCCGCTCCTGCATCTGTAGCTAAAAAAATAGAGGAATCCGCTCCAGCTATAAAAATAGAGAAATTCTGGGCTGGGGAAGTTGCTCCTAAAGTAGACTCACTTACTTCAGACTCAGTTAGGGCTTCGCCTGTTGCGGATGGGGCAGTTGGTCCTCATAGAAGACTAGCCCATTTACGTAATACTAGGGAAGTTCGGGATGGTACAACTCCTAAAGGAGAATCCACTAGGGAAGCTGGGGCTGTTGGGGAGGCTACTGCTAGGGCTGCTCCTGCTGTTAGAAATAGTTCCTAAATCCTCTGTTGCAGCTTCAGTATCATCCTACACTGATGCAAAAGTAGGTCCTAAAGTAGACTCCTTTGCGGCTTTCCAAGTAGAGAAAGTACGTACTGCATAGGGCTTCGGCTCTTGAGGCAGAGGTTTCGGATTCCGCACCTTAGGCTTTTGAGTCAGCAGCTAAAGTCGATCCTGCAGTTGCGGCTAAACTAGATCCTGCTTTTAGGGCTTGAAAAGTTCCTGTTGCTAGGGATGATGCTCCTACTGAAGTTCCTGTTGCTAGGGCTCCTTCCTTTGGGGCGGCTGGTACAGTTGCTCCTAAAGTAAGAAAAGACTCTGTTGTTCCTAAAGTTGTTCCTGATGCTTCAGTAGTTCACACTGCAGTTGGTACGGCTAAAGTAGAGAAAGGAGACTCCTCCGGTGCTTCAAAAGGTAGGGATGCTCGGGATGATGATAAAGTAGATTCTGATAAAGTAGCTGTAGCAGTTGGGGCAGATAAAAAAGTAGAATCCCCAAGGGATGCTGGGGCAGAATTTATATTTATTTTAGTTAGTCGTAAATAGCCCCAAAGGCTATTTATCTGCTCTGCATAGCAGAGGTACTTATATCATAGTAAGGCGGATTAGTCTACTTAGTCGTAAATAGCCCCAAAGGCTATTTATATGCATCTGCGTAGCAGAGGTACTTATCTTATATTATATACAGTTAGTCTACTTAGTCGTAAATAGCCCCTTTGGCTAAGGAGATAAATAGCCCCGAGAAGATAAATAGCCCCAAAGGCGTAGACTAATCTGCCTGTATATAATATAAAGACCTCAGCTATGCTGAGTAGAAGAAATAGCCTTTGGGGCTATTTACGACTAAGTAGAATAAACCATCTTACTAAAATAGAAATACCTCTGCTATGCCTCTTTGTGAGTCGAAAATAGACCCAAAGGCTATTTATATGCCCCAAAAATATAGTAAGTTGTGGCAGAGGTACTTATCTTATATTATATACAGTTAGTCTACGCCTTTGGGGCTATTTATCTCCTTAGCCAAAGGGTCTATTTTCGACTCAAAGAGGCGTAGCCGAGGTACTTATCTTATATTATATACAGGCTGATTAGAACTTAACTTAATATTATGGGGGGCCAAAGGGGCTATTTATCTTCTTGGGGCTATTTATCTTCTTGGGGCTATTTATCTCCTTTACTAGATTTTTGGGGTGCAAAAGTCGATACGGCTTTTGGGGATAAAGTAGCTGGTGCAGTTGGGGCTAAAGGAGATCCTGCAGCTGGGGCGAAAGTCGATCCTGCTGTTAGTAAGTCCAGGGATGCTGAGTTCCCATAGTTAGTAATCGGCTGCCTTTGAACCTAGCACTTAAGAATCTTCTGGTGCTGCTAAAGTTGGGGCTTCTAGGGCTCCCGCTACTGCAGTTCCTGTTCCTAGGGCAGCTGATGCTCCTGCTGCTCCTGTTGCTAAAGACTGCTGCTCCCGAAGTTCCTGGCGCTAGGGCTGTTGGAGGAGTTCCTAAAGTAGATTCCTCAGTTGAGGCTGGTGCAGTAGAATTAAACTTGAGGGGCAGTTGCTGAAAAAAAAATAGGTCCGAAAGTCGAAGACACAGTTGGGGATGCAAAAGGTAGGGATGCTCGGGATGATGATAAAGTAGCCGTTCCTTACTTAGTTGAAAAAAGGAGAAGCCTCCGTTGCTGCTTCAAAAGTCGCTAAAGTAAAGGCTTCTCTTGAACCTATCACTTCAGAATCAGGGGCGGCTGGGGAAGTTGGTCCTAAAGTAGGAAGAATATAGGGCAGCTGGTGCAGTTCCTTCCTTGAGTTGCTAAACTACCTTCAGGCTAGGTAAGTTCGGGATGGGGAAGTTGGTACTAAAGTAGAAGACTCCGTTCCTGCTTCAGTAGAATACCCTGGGGCAGCTTCAGTAGAAGACTCTGGGGATAAAGGCTTTTGAGAAACCACTCACTTCTGAATCAGGCCTAACTTTATAAATTCTTCAGAATAAGGCCTAACTTTATAAATTCTTCAGAAGTTGTTCCCACTGTAGAATCCTCTGGTAGGGTTCCTAAATTAGGTGACGCAGCCGCTCCTTTAAAAGGAGAGAAATTAGGTGCGGCAAAAGCTCCTAAAGGAGACTCAGTTGGGGCAGATAAAGTAGAATCATGGGGCTAAAGTCGAATCTTCTGCTCCTGCAGTTGGCGATAAAGTAGCTGTTGCAGTTGGGGCTTCCTTAGTTGGGGCTAAAGGAAACTACCTTCGCGATGGGGCAGTTCCCACTCTTGGTGCTACTGCAGTTGCTACTAAAGTAGAAGACTCTGGGGCAGCTTCAACAGTTGCAAAAGGATAATCAGCTGCTACTTGAAAAAAGTATCTCAATTAGAGGGGCTTTTTAACCTCTAACTTAAGAATCAGTTGGCGATGGGGAAGTTGCTCCTCCTAAAGTAGATAAATCCCTTCCTGCATTTGTTGCTAAATTCGGTACTGCAAAAGAGTAGATAAAGTCGGGGCGGCAAAAAAGGCGCGAAAGTCGGGGCTTGATAGTTGCTAAAATAGATCAAGTAGGGGATCAAAAAGTAGAATCAGACGCTACAGTAGATAAAGGATAAGACTCTACTGATGCAAAAGGAGATAAAGTATACTCCTTTGGGACCTCAAGTAGAATAATATAGGGCTGCTCCTTGAAAAAGAGAGAAAGTCGAAGAATCCGGTGACGCTTCAACAATAGCTACAAAAGTAGAATCCTATAGAGAGGGCTATCAAAGTTGTTCCGTAGCTAATAATGCTTCCGGGGCTAGGTACTCGGCAGTTAGAGTAGTTCCTAGTGTTGCTACTGTTGCGGAGTCTAGTGTTGCTTCTGTTGCTGCTCTCGAGTCTAGGAGTACTCATGCAGGTGAGTCGGATAGGGAAAATGCTGTAGTTGCTAGGGTTGATGCTCTAGAGTGCTCCTGGTGCTAAAGTAAAGACTGTTGCTCTTGAGTAGAAAAGGGCTTCGGCTTCTGAGTCAGCACCTTAGGCTTCGTCGGCTTCTGAGTACGCACCTGAGGCTTTTTAGTTTAGGCACGTTTACATTTCTTTTTTTAGGGCCTTTCGAGGCTGGGTTCTAATTATACTACTAACTACTCGGGCTAAGGAAAGCATCCTTAGGGTAACTCGGCTCTTGAGCCAGCACCCGCGGCGTCGGCTTCAGCACCTTCGGCTTTTGAGTTGATCCTAGGGTCTGGGGCTCTTGCTGCTCCTAGTCTTTCTTTGGCCGTGCCTACCAGGCACGGCCGTGTGCCAAAACAGAAGGGTCCAAGCAGCTGGCCGTGTCTCAAACACATGGCCGTGTCCAGCATATGAAGAGAAGACAGGCTTTGGCCGTGCCTCACAGGCACGGCCGTGCCTTCAAACAGCGAAGAGTCAACTCTGGACCGTGCCTCAGAGGCACGGCCGTGCCCCAGAACAGAGGCTTGACTGCCTTTGGCCGTGCCCCCAAAGCACGGCCGTGCCTCTTCCTGTGCCCGACGCCCACACGGGGCCGTGCCTCCCAGGCACGGCCGTGTGCACGGGGGCGTGCTGCATACTTGACCTGCACTATAAATAGGTCCTTATTGAGACCTAGGAAAGGGGGGGAGACCTTGGAGAGCCACTGGAGCTGTTTTAGAGCCATCGACGCCTGTTTCGGAGCGAGATTCGATGATCCATCCACCGATCCGACTGCTCCAGTCCATCCTCATCCCATCTACGCCGAGATTGCAGTCCAAGGAGGAAGATAAGTCTTATTTCTGCATTTCTTTGTTTTATCTTGTGATTGAGATGTACTCTTCCCTTCCTTTGGTTTGTAAACTCCACGCTACGGAGTAGATTCCCTAGATTCTAGGATGTAGGATAAATCAGATGTAATGGATGATTGTATTTGGATTTGATTAATCTACCATTTTCTATGATATAACTGTCTATTGCTTTGTGGATTTGTGCTTGTGCTTGATGATAAATTATGTGTGTGTGAATCCATGAGGGTAGGGATTTATTATGAATTGGAAGATCATTAGGCCGTACACCGGGGCGCTTCGTAACACGGGGAATGCCTTGAACCAGGCGAGTTCCGAGGGGTTTCCTAATGCGTAGTTAAATTCCTATGAGGGATAGTTAGCGGTTATTCGTTGTTGGGGAGAGATCCGTAAAAAGATATCCTGTGACAGGGGATAGGGTTCTTTTAGTACTCCGGGGCGCCTGAGTGACACGGGAATGCCTTGAACCGGGCTTCTTGCCTTACTCAATTAGAAGGAATCTTTGCATCATAGTTGTAGGGATCCTTGGTGTATCGCATGTACTCTTGGCCGGAATATGTTTGGACTTTGACATTAGGAATTTGCTTGATGATGTCCCAATTCTCGTTGCCCTCGAGACATTTCTTCAACAGTTGCAGATTGCATTGCATCTCAAGCTTCCTCAAACTTCTGTGAGTGCTTGCTGTGTTGTTATGCTGCTCGATCAAGCCCGGCAGCCACTGCGGAAGCTGCTCTATTTTCTCTGAACATATCACCGTCAAATGCTGCAGCATGCCGAGATTCTCCACGCACTGTAAGTTGGGGCAGTTATCCACCCAAAGAAATCTTAATGACTGGATGTTGGATATCTTCTTCAACCCTCTGACATAGGAGACGGCAAGCCTGTCAGCCAAGGTGAGGTTGTCGATCTCACCTAGCTCATATGTTAGTTCCAAGAACAGTTCGTTGAGGTTGGCGACTCGGTGGAGGCCATCAGGAAGAGCTCTTAGCTTTGGGCAGTCAATAATACTACACTCCCTGAGACTCGGAAACAACTTCATTGCAAGAGGTGTTCCATTGAACGTCCACTCCTCCCACGCGGGCATGCCTTCAAATTGGAGCACTTGGAGTTTGGGAAATGCAGAGCTTCTCGATCCGAGAAATTGAGACCCAATGGCTGTTATGGCCCATGCCATTACAATATTGAGGTACTTCAGCTGAGGCAATGTGCCCAAGGGTGGGAGCTCCGTGCAACATGGCAAATGAAGAAGCGACAAATATGTTAAGTTTGGAAAATATTCGGCCAAGGAAGAGGATGACATCCAACTCGGGAACTGTCGGCCAGGGTACGTATGGAAGAGAAGGTGGACCAAGGTTGATGAAGGCTGAGCCATTTCATTGCATATCCTCTCGGCTTTACTGATTTGCTCCTCACTCCATACCTTTTCTTCATTCTCAGTCTCCTCATTTTCATCTTCTGACCCAGTGCTTGTATCTTCTGCCTCCTCAGTTTCATTTCGTTGTCCAGAGCCATCATCCTTTCCATCACCCATGTCATTGTTTACATCTTCATCTTCCTTGCCATCGCCATTTGCTTCTTCATCAGCTTTAGCATCTTCGTCTCCACCATTAGGATCTTCCTCCTCCTCCTCATCTGGTTGCATCCATGCCAGTGTAAGATGCTTAAGAAAAGGCTTGTTTGCAAGTGCAGAGGCTCCTCCTTCTGCCCTTTCAAGCCTCACAATGCATAAGATTCTCAACATGGAGAGATTTTTCAGCTCTTCTAAATCACAACCTTCTTCAGAGGCTGAGTCATTCTGCCCAACCACAATTCCCTGAAGGTTATAGAATTTTTCTAGTTTCCCAATTCCCTTGGGCACATGAGTGAGCAGTGGACACTCTCTCATGTCAAGCCATCTTAGATTATGCAACTTAGTGATGGACACTGGAAGTCTTTCCAAGAACTTACACTCTGAGATATCCAGACTCTGAAGGTTTACAAGATTCCCAATAGATGTTGGAATCTCATGTATATTTGTTCCATCGAGATCTAGATATCTTAAATGCAGTAGATCTCCAATGCAATCTGGAATCTTCTCAATTGATGTTTTTGAGAGATCCAGAACTCGCAAACACGGTAATGCTTGCAGTGCACTGTCTTCGATCATATTGGTTTTAGGTGAGTCCATGAGAATTAGAGTTCTCAAACAAGCTTGTCTTAGAATTTGAGCTGGTAACACTAGCTGAGGCCCCATACAAGAGATTGACAGCCGCCGAATTTTCACATTATCATCTACTTTGAATTCTCTACCATGTCTATATAAAATTCCTTCCTCTCTCATTAAATGTGCACCGAGAGACCGAAAGTGATCATGCATAGAGAAGAAATCCTTGGACAAATCCATATTTACATTAACTTCCAAGAGATTCCTACAAAGTAGCTCTCTGTAAATCTCCTCCCCGATATCTTCCATTGTTTTTTCTTTTTCAGTTGGAAGATCCCTCCTCAAGTTATTTTGTTCATCCATAATAAGACCTTCAGCAACCCAAAACTGAACAATCTCCTTAGAATACATGTTCTTTTGAGGGTATAAAGAGCAATAGAGAAAACATTGTTTTAAACTAGATGGTAAGTCTTCGTAGCTCAAATATAAAGGCCTTAGTTCTTCCTTAATCTTATCCATGTTCCATGCATCACTTTCAAGAATTTCCTCCCATTTTGCTTTGTTTTTTTGGTATAGAACGCCACCAATAGCTTTAATCGCAAGTGGCAAACCATCACATTTATTGACAAGTTTAATTCCTATTTCTTCAAAACTTGTTATCTCATCTTCATCCGATTCACCATCAAATGCCCAATGTTTAAGTAAACTCCAACCACTTTTTTCATCCATTTTTTCAACCGAGTGGATATATGTAGGCTTCATTAGCATTACTTCCTCTTCCATTCTAGAGGTAACTAAGACTGTACAAGTTGCTGCACTTTGCATTATAGGTATTCTCAAGAAATTTACCCACACCGATGAATTCCATACATTATCTAGCACAATGAAAGTATTCTGTGTGAGAACAGACACAAGTTTATTTTCTAATTCTGCTTTACTTTTTCCTTCAAGGTTTTCTCTTTTGGTTTCACTTCCTTCCTCAGACCTAATTAACTGTTTTAGTAAATCAGACTCCATATAATTTTGAGAAACATACAACCATTTTGTATTTGGAAAATTATTTTTGATCCGTTCATCCATGAATATTTTGCGTGCTAGAGTGCTCTTTCCTATTCCCCCTGCTCCCACAACTCCAAAAACACGACACTTCTTTGGATCATTCTTGACTATTCTATCAATTAGTCTCTCAATAGCAATTTCTATTTGTGTTCCTACGACTTCTCCTTCAACTTGTATAGGAGATGTCTCATGTGTGTTCGCTTTATTAACACATCCAACTGGTTCTTTGGTTGCGCGATCCAAGTTATTCTTTATGACAGTATCTTTTTTTAGATCTTCCAACTTACTATTCAATGCTATAATTTGGTTGGCAATATCATGTCGATATTTAAGGCACTGAAAGCATGAAAATAGATAGCTGAAAGGGATGCTTACAGTTGATGAACCTGATAAAGCTTGAGCTTTCAATAACTTCCCCCCTTCAATCATACAGAGATCAATAACATCATCAGCATCATACATAACGTCCTTTAACTTCCGCACCCATATGTCAACTTCATCATTTCTATGTCTCTTTTGCTCTGCTTGTTGAAGATAATCATTGATTGTTCCCAACCTTTCTTGAAGGGCTTTGATCTCCTTGTCGACACCAAGCACCTTAAAGATCTCTGCCTCCATCATGTTTGCTGTGGCTGTCATGAATTTTGAGACAAAGAAATCTAAGACCATTGCCATTGTTGGTAAAAGGAAGAGGAAAGGGCTCACAAGTTGTGGAGTGTGATGTTTGTTTTTCATGGAGAAAATGTTAGTGCTCTAACGACTATATATATAGGCTTCAAACAATTAGAACAATGACATTAATTTCCCATTTAAAAATATACATTTGCATTATGTCATTGAGATTATTAAAATCTGGTTTTATTTTTTTATTATTGAAAATTAAATAATAACATTAATTTTCTATTTTAAAAATTAAACAATGACATAATGCAACTTTAAAAAAATAATTTTCATGTCAATTTGCTCCATTAAATATTAGTTTAGCACATGTACTTACAAACTTACAAGTTTAAATATATCAATGTATGTAAGGTAGATTGACTAAGTTAATCATTGAGATAAGCATCAATAATTAATGAAGAGTAGTTGAAATGCACGTTAAGAATAATAATAAAGTTATAGTAAGACAATCTTTTCTCTATATCTATTCACCATCTTCTTATATTAATTCATTCTCTCCATTATTATCAAAGGTTAGGTTGTACTCTCAAATAATTAATGAGGTAAAATGGAGATGACTTAAATTAAAATTGACTTGTACTATACTCATGTTAATGAAGAGTTCTTGTCATTTTTCATTGTACAACTAGCTTAATTATATATCTATTCATAAGATGTTTTATCCACTTAATATACAATCCACTTGCTCAATTATTGATCATTAAGATAATTCTTATTTTATCGTCGTATAGTTTGTCTTAAAGCTAAATGATTGAATAACTTTCTATTATTTTATAAATCAACCATATTGGTCATTTTTAATGCTCTATATGATTCGTCATATTCGTGAATATTTTTAATTAGGGATGATAGTTTAATTCAGTTTGATATAGATGTCTATCAATCCATCAGAATCAAAGTCATCTTCTAACTCTCATATGAAACTAGTGAGATAAGATCTCGATGCATAATCTTTGTGTTCGGAGTTCAAAGTTCATTAGGCTAATTTTCCATCAAAAAGTAGCTTAACAATTCATGTTAAATTGTACCAAATCACGATCGAAAGTGTACTTGAATCTTTACGTATGAGTTAGATCTTCCGCGATTATATATAGAGAAAATCATCTTATTCCCTTTAGATAGAAGAGAAAAGAAACTTAGCTTATATGTTGCCTAGGGAACATTATCTTAGATATACAATGACATATGCCCTAATGAATATATATAGACTCCAAACAATTAGAACTATATCATTAATTTTATTATTTGAAAAATAAACATTTGCATTTGTTTTGAGCTGAACGATGATATTATGAATGTTCACATATCAAAACTCATTTTTTTAAAAAAATATCAAGAAAATTCTACGAGTAAAACAATCTTTTGTCTTTATCTATTTCTATTTTATTTACTAAATTCAGAGTCATTTTTTTATTAATTCTTGAAAAAAAAAACTAGATAAACATCGATCAATAAGAGTCAACTATTGCACATGAACATCTAATCAAAATTGTACTCACAAATAATTAAATTATGGTGGAAAAAAATTAGATAACTTGAATAAGAATCAATTATTGCACAGCTCATCAAAGGTTGTACTCATAAATAACTTGAACTATAGTCGAGTTAATGAAGGGTTCTTGTCATTTTCCATTATGCAACTTGGTCATTTATATCTACCATATGATATTTAATCCACTTAATATACAACTAATTTACTCAATTATTGACCTTGAAGTTACTAAAAACTGGCATTCAAGTTCAATTAATTATCCATTTTTTTCAAAACAAAATAATTGATCGAGTGGAGTTTATATAATTTTAATGGAATATGGAGAATTTTATGCATATATTTCAGTGCACAAAGTATTATAAATTTGTAAATGTACATTATATTAATACTATTATCATTGAGATTATTAAAATCTGGTCTTATTTTTTTTATTATTAAAAATTAAATAATAACATTAATTTTCTATTTTAAAAATTAAACAATGACATAATGCAACTTTTAAAAAACTAACTTTCATGTCAATTTGCTCCATTAAATATTATTTTAGCACATGCACTTACAAACTTACAAGTTTAAATATATCAATGTATGTAAGGTAGATTGACTAAGTTAATCATTGAGATAAACATCATTAAGTAATGAAGAGTAGTTGAAATACATATAAAAATAATAATAAAGTTTTATGAGTAAGACCATCTTTTCTCTATATCTATTCACCGTCTTCTTTTATTAATTCATTCTCTCCATTATTATCAAAGGTTGTACTCTCAAATTATTTTCATTGTGCAAGTAGCTCATATATCTATTCATATGATATTTTATCCACTAAATATACAATCCACTTGCTCATTATTGGTCAGTCATTAAGAATGATTCATAACATGAAAAATACCAACATGAATGCAGCATGACACTTACATTGCCAGTGGATCCCACTGCATGTCAGTAGGACCCACTGCATGTAGTTGTGAGTGTCATGTTGCATTCATGTTAGCATTCTTCATGCTATGAATCATTACTCTTAAGATAATTCTTATTTTATCATCGTATAGTTTGTCTTAAAGCTAAATGATTGAATAACTTTCTATTATTTTATAAATCAACCATATTGGTCATTTTTAATGCTCTATGATTCGTCATATTTGTGAATATTTTTAATTAGGGTTGATAGTTTAATTCAGTTTGATATAGATATTTATCAATCCATCAGAATCGAAGTCATCTTCTCTCATATGAAACTAGTGAGATAAGATCTCGATGCATAATCTTTGTGTTCGGAGTTCAGAGCTCATTAGGCTAATTTTCCATCAAAAAGTAGCTTAACAATTCTTGTTAAATTGTACCAAATCGAAAGTGTACTTGAATATTTAGGTATGAGAAACATGAGTTAGATCTTCCGCGATTATAGAGAAAATCATCTTATTCCTTTTAGATAGAAGAGAAAAGAAACTTAGCTTATATGTTGCCTAGGGACCATAATCCTAGGGGTTGAGATTCGTGGCGATGCCCTCCCACCTAGGGGCTGCTCGGTAGCGTGACAGAAATCACGTTTTGCATCAATGAATATTTGGAATAATCAACTTCCGTAAATGAGATTGAAAGAGTGACTTTTTGAATTGTTTAGTGAATATATCATTAGTTTGAGCATTTGATTGTGTAAATGTAGTAGAAATTTAATCTGATCAGATTCATTCCCAAATCACATTACAATCCATTTCATATATGTTTGTTCACTCATGGAAGATAGGATTTACTGCAATATATAGTGTCGATTTCTTATCATAATGCAATTTGGCATGACCCAAATTATTAATTTGTAAGTCTTGTAAAGGTTATCTCAACCAAGTTAACTCATGTATAATTGCTATCATCATTCTATACCCTACCTTTGTAGAAGAACGAGAAACGGTTGTTTGTTCTGTCTTTCAAAAATAAGAGAAGAGACAAGAAAAACATAATATCCAAACATCAATTGCCTTGTAGTATTATGACTTCTAGTCAACATCACAATAACCAATTAAATTAAGATCATTTTTTATTAAAAAAATACCTTGTCCAAGTGTCCCTTTAAATATCTTAGAACTCAAATAGCTGCATCAAGATGCAGTTTGTGTGGATGATGCATGAACTAACTAAGAAGATGCACTGAATAAGTGATATCTGAACAAATATTGTTGAGCAAATAAGTTTTTCAACAAATCTTTTATATCGTAAAGGATCTTTAAGGATTTCTCCATCTGTTGGTGTGAGTTTAAAATTATGTTCCATAGAACAACTGATTAAAGGAGGTCTATGAAGACCCATCTCATCAAGTAGATCTAATTTATACTTTTGTTGTAATATAGAAATTCCTTATTTCGATGTAATGACTTCTATTCCCAAAAGTATTTTAATTTTGGAAGGTCTTTTATTCGAAAGTGCTAATAGAGAAAGTTTTCAAGAGTCCTTATGGCATTAGGATAATTTCTTATGATTATCATATCATCAACATAAATCAATACAGCTATGAATAAGTCTCCATATGCTCATGTGAACAATAAGTGATTTGTCATAGACTGCTTATAACTAGCTTATCTCAATGTGTCTCAATGTCGTATAATGGTAAGAGAAGTATAAGGAAGTACATTATGGAAATGTCTCATCTTGCTATAAAATTAAATGCACTAAAACTCGAAATGTTTGAGAGTATGTTAGTGTATTTTATCATGATGTCTCTCCCTGCACAATTCACACTTTTTAAGATATCTTATAATCGCAAAAGGAATAGTGGATATTAAATAACCTTATTGCTTAATGTGTGCAAAAGGAGGAGAGATTGAGACGTGAGATATCTAAGAGTGCTCATTGTTGGTGTAGGGAGCACGAGTCTACCTTCAGAGTTTCGATGTTTAACAATATACTTAGGTTTGATCAGTTTGACCAAGAGTTGATCCAAACATTACCTAATATTTGAATGTGAGTGAAGTTTAGTCAAGTCAAAGTTGACTAGAAGACTAGCAAAAAGTCCTAGTCAGTTAGACCGGACAAGAAATCCTAGTCTGTTGGATCAGGCAAAGAAGTCCTAGTCAATTAGACCGGATAAAAAATCCTAGTCTATTAGACCAAACAAAGAAGTCCTAGTCTATTTGATCGGGCAAGGAGAAGTCCTAGTTGGAGACTAATTAGGAGAAGTCCTAGCTGGAGGTTAGGCAAAGGAAGTCCTAGTTGTAGTTTATGCAAGGAAGACTTGGTGAGTGAAGCTAGGCAAGGAAATCCTGATGAGTGAAGCTGGGCAAGGACGTTCTAACTGGAAGTTAGAAAAAGAGAAGTCCAAGAAGGTCAAGAGTAACCGGATGTTTGGCAGATAGGAAGTCTACTGAGTGACTAGTCCTAACTAGAAGTTAGACATGGGTAAGCATAGTAGGTTACACCTACAGGGTAAGACTTAGGTAAGCCTAGTAGGTCAGACAAACTACAGGTATACTTAGGTTGCTTATTGATTGTATGCTGAGCTTGTAGGAAGCAAGAGTTGGAAGCAAGACTGAGGAAGCATAAGAGGAGCAAACAAAAGCAGTCGAACCAAGTCCGGAGTCAACTCAGGCCAAACCTGAGTTGAATGGATCCGAGTGCCCAGATGTTACTCCAGGCGCCCAAATGGGTCCAAGCACCCCTGGTTGGTCCAGATGCTCAGATAAGGGCGAATTAACCCTGATAAAAATTGATGGAATCGGATCAGAACGGTTAGGAGCGCTTGAAAGTGTCTTTATAAGGGTCTCAACGTGCAACACAAAGGATAACCCTAATTCTCCACAATGCTATCGTCCTGCGGTGCTGTTGAACGTGAACGACGTCCTACTTAACCGGAGAAGCTCCAGGAAGGGTGTGCTACGCTTAAGGACTTCTAGAGCGGCTACACGGGTGGTTTGTTTATATTAAGTCTTATTGTCTTGTAATTCATTTCTATTATATTTTAGATTGTAAGACGGGTTTCTCCACATCTAGAAAAATTTCAGAAAGAAGACGATTAATAGACGGGTGTCTTCCTTGTTGGATTGTAAGGGTGCAAACATAGTCCCACATCTAAAGCACATGGAAAAGATCATTGAGTTAAAGGGATGAAAAGTATCTCCATTGGAATGAGACCTTTTGGGGAGAGCCCAAGAGCAAAGTCATGAGGGCTTAGGCCCAAAGTGGACAATATCATACCATTGTGGAGATACAAACATCCTTTTGAACCCAACAAGTGGTATCAGAGCGAGACCGCTCTTCACCGGACTAACCGCCGGATGAGCCATGATCCAGATCTAACCATGTGCTTTGAACCTTAAACAAAGGAAGTGGGTGCTCCCGTGTCTGAATCCTAGTAGGTCGGGTGGACCGAGGGCAAAAAGTCCTAGTTGCGGCTAGGTGAAAAAGTCCTGGTGGGTCGAGAATTCAGGGGGGGCATGTGGTTCTTTGTTTGAGGGGGTGATTGTTGGGTTGCAAGGGTGCAAACATAGTCCCACATCTAAAGCACATGGAAAAGATCATTGGGTTAAAGGGATGGAAAGTATCTCCATTGGAATGAGACCTTTTGGGGAGAGCCCAAGAGCAAAGTCATGAGGGCTTAGGCCCAAAGTGGACAATATCATACCATTTTGGAGATACAAACATCCTTTTGAACCCAACATTCCCGTACATAGGCCTTAGACACACTAACCCTAGGAGGTTAGTAACCAAGTAAAATTTGTAAGTCCCCTATGTTGTGTTTAATATTCACTGCTAGTTTATTTGACAAAGTAAGCGAACAACGAGCGCTATTCACCCTTTTTAGTGCGCACTGATATATATTGCAATTGGTGTCCGAGCAGACATGCTCTTGATTGGACTAAACGCCATGGGAACAAGAAGACAAAAATAGAGGGGGAGCGAGATAAAAATTTTATAGTTCATTTTAAATTACATATAATTCATTTTAAATTATATATAATTTTAAGATTATGTGGACAAAGTCCGAACATTTATATAAAACAAAATCTTATTATTGGAGAATAAAGAGGGAGAGACAAAGGCCAGTTGCAAGATTTGAGGAAATCGAAGGAGATTTGGTGTACCGGAGGACTGACCAAGCTTTGCCTTTTGGACCAGCGCTTCCGGACCTCCTTTTGGGAATCCAACGGGAATCTTTAGTGGCTGGTCACCTTTGACTTCGTGGCACGTTCCTTCCTTTTTAAGATTTTATTTGATTCATAACGCTCCACTATTCCTTTATCAAAGTCTAGTCTTAGTAGTTTTATCTCATATCTTTCAATTTTACATTATTCATTTTTTCTTAAGGAATAACATATATTTTTAAATTTATTAAAATCGATAGAATCAACATATATTGAGCTTATTAAAATTAATAAAATTAACATATCTCTATAATTATAGATATGATATTATCCATTTTGAATTTAAATTCTCATAATTTTATTTTTGAATTTTATCTATACGAATGAAAATATTTTTCAACTTATAAATTAATGATCTGTTTTATATATTTTTGATATAAAATTTTGATTGTAATCCCAACAAAGACAATCAAACTCTTGCTTCGAGATTGGACGTTGCGAAAGCGTGTGCGTGCATATATAATTGTTAGATGTAATTCTTATACTATTAGATCAAACAATTATTAATTGTATAGTCATATTTGAAATTAGTAGGAGAGCATGGAGTTAAGTGTAGAGGAGTATGGTAGCCCTTTCGACCACCACATCTTAGTAAATATCTCGGAATGGGCACGATTGTGCCTAGCTTGGTTGATCCATTTTGTTATTGATAGGCTATGTTCTATTTATGGAAGGGTAAAAGGATGAGGTTAAACATTATATATACATGAGCGATTCTGCTATTAGATAAAAAAAATTAGAAATATTTTATTTAAACTTTCTGTCTTGACTACAAATTTTTTAAATCTAGCTTTCTTACAAAAAAAATCATTCGAAAAATTTATGATTAATAAAATCTTCATAAAATTTAATACATTAAGTTCTAATTCGCATCAATTTCCAAAAAATAGAATGGATGAGAATCATTCAAAGTCTCATTAAAATTCTGTAATACGAGTTTAATGAAAGATATTTAAAATAGAGAGTGATTGATCAGTAAAATTATTTTTTTAATAAATTACACATACACTATATATATACTATTTTTCATATATGCATTTGTATGCGTATATGGATGAAAATTAAAAAGAACTGATCTTATTTTTTATTATCATAAATTGAAAAGAAGTATTTAAAAAACGTTGTACCCTATTTTTTTCCTTTTTAAATTATTATTTTTTATTAATTTTAATTAAATTTATTATAAACAAGAGTATTTTTTTAATAAAAAATTAGATGAAAATAAGAATACCCTTTTAATTAATATTTTCAACATAAATTTTTTAATGAATGAAAATAAGTGTTATTCTTTTATTTTTGCTATATATATATATATATATATGACATTGCATTAATATTTTTTTAAAACAATTTTTGATGATTAAAATAAAATAAATTTGCAAACCTAATAGAAGAGAGGAAGAAAATTTTAAACTAATAACTAGTTAGAAGGGTATTTTTGTAATATTAACTTCTAAAAATAGGAAAATGCTATTTCTTATTTTATTTAAAATTTAATTAATTTCCATTCTTTTTTTCGTTAAAAAGTCCGCAAGTTTAGCCGAATATTACGGATTTCCATTTTTTTCCGTTATTTTTTCTTGATTTTGTTTGGTTCGAGAAGATATATAAAGACTATCAGTTTAGGAATTATTATAGCTGCGGTCTTTTGCCATGGAAAAAGCGGCGGAGGAAGCGCAGCGCGCGTACGACGGCTTCGTGGTGGCGATGGCAGCGGTGGTGGAGGCGAACGCGGCGGCTTGCGGCGAGCGCACGGCCGCGACTGAAGCTGCCCTCGAGGCGCTCCGGGACCAGTACCGGAGCTTCCTGTGCGCGCTGGACGCCCCGGAGGCTACGGTCGACGCCTCGAAGCAGAGGTTCACGGCGGAGATCGGCGGCTTCGTCGACGAGTCTGCCGTTGGGAGGATGCCGCCGGTGTTTGAGCGGGCGCCTCCGACCATTGACTTATTCACGAAGGACGGCCGCGTCCTCTATAATCAGAGGTCACCGAGCAGCGTCGCCGGCGACGTGGCGGTCTTCCCGCTGGTTAACGACCACGATGGAAAATCTTCAGACTGTAGATTGCATGATACCAAGGGTATCCTCATGCTTCGCGAATTCCTTCACAGCCGCAGGGTTTAATCTAACGAATCAATGGGTTGATCCTGACCGTTCAATTTGTACCCATATTGTCCGGCACGGATGATCTCTTGCATGGACCTGTTTACTTGGAAGGAACGAAAATTAAAGAGGTGAATTGACATGAGTGGATTGTTCGAGTTATTCTTTTCATTATTTCACGAAGGAATGTAACATTGGAGAGATTATCAATTAACAATCAATCACACATTAGATTGATAGAATTGTCTAGTTTAGTTCGACAATATGGTCACTTGAGTATATCTTGACGAATAAGAGGAACTCAATTTTTACATAATTTTAACATATATAAACCAAATGTTAGATGGGAACGATCTTTTATTCGTTCGGTTGGTTATAGGGTAGAAGGGATGAGGTTATTCTATTTAGGGTAGAAGGGATGAGGTTAAATCTTATACATGGGTGAAAAAAATTGTTACTATCAGATCTAATCATATTTACAGTTGGTAGGAGAGCTTCTAGTGAAGTATATAGGAGTATGATAACCCTTTTGACTATCCCATCTATGTTGATATCTTAGAATCAAGGATGGAGTTAAGCATCTTTGTACTCTGGCTTTAGCCCGGGGGCCCAATGGATTTAAAGAAGAATTATCATTTAAATTTACTGTAGAAAAAATTAAAAATAGATGTGAGAAAGGAAAATAGCCCAGGGACTTTTAATCAGATTGGGATTAACCCGGAGGTTATAAATTTTCTGACTTTGCCATTAATGCTTAGAATGGACTAACTGTGCCTAGCTTGGTTGATTCATTTTATTACCATAATAGGCTCAGGCTAGCTAGACGTGAGGTTATGTTCTATTTGGGTTAAAGGTAGAAGGATGAGGTTAAACCTTATATATTAGTGATTCTTATACTATTAGTAGAAGAGCTTGAGTGAAGTGTAGAGGAGTATGACAACCCTTTTAATTACCACATCTCTATTGACATCTAAGAATAGGCATGATTGTGCCAAGCTCGGTTGATTCTTTTTGTTACCATGTTGGACTCGAACTAGCATGGTATCATTGGTATGTGATGCAAAATAATAAAATTTTAAGAAATCATAACTTTTATTCGGATTGAGTCACGAGATCTATATATAATATATCAAATCGAAACTCATTTAAAGATCTACTACATTTGTTATGGAGTTTAACCCGTAATAGCTCGGTTTTATATCGAAAAATGGCATTTAAAGCTTTTTTGGGTGCGAAAGTTAAGTTCTTTATTTATCTTTTGAAGGTTATTTTAGTCTTTTAAGAGTTAGAGTTTTGAAATTATTTATCAATAAATATTTTCTAGTGTTTCTTTTCTCAAGACTTCCGATTTTGGATGTCTATTTTTCTGAAAATCTAAAATCTAAAAAAATAGAAATGTTTTTTTGGAACATAATATATATTTTTTGGAAATAAGAATAAACCTCCTTTAATAATATTATTATACGAATTCAAACTCCTAGATAAAATATAATATATGAATTCAAACTCTTCATCTTCATCTTGACTAGAAATTTTTTAAATCTAGCTTCCTTACAAAAATCATTTGAAAATTTTATGATTAATAATAATATCTTCATAAAATTTAATACGTTAAGCTCTATTTTGCATCAATTCTCAAAATAGAATGGATGAGAATCATTCAAAGTCTCCTTAAAATTCTGAAATACGAGTTTAATGAAAGATATTTAAAATAGAAAGTAATTAATCAGTAAGATTATACGTTAGAATTAGTAAATTGTTTATATATAAATTGCACATATATACAACCTTACAAAACACTAATTCACTAATTTTCATTTACGTTATATATATATATATATGGACAAAAATTAAAAGAGCTTATCTTATATTTATTATCATAAATTTTAGAAAAAATATTAAAAAATTGGTCTGCCTATTTTTTTGTCTTTTAAAAATTATTTTCATGTTAATTAAAATTATTATAAATAAGAGTATTTTTAAATAAAAATAGGATGCAGTACTCTTCTAAAATTTTCATCATATATAATTTTTTTTAATGAATGAAAATAAGTGTTACTTATATATATATATATATATATATATATATATATATATATATATATATATATATATATATATATATATATTGAATGGGACATTGAATTGATATTTTTTAAAGCAATTCTTGATGATTAAAATAAAATAAAATTGCAAACCTAATAGAGAAGAGGAAAGAAAACTAAAATTAATACTTGTTAGAAGCAATATTAACTTCTAAAAACGGCAAAATGCTATTTATTTTTCTACCCTATTTTATTCAACATTTAATTAATCGCCATTCATTTCTTCGTTAAATTGCCTTACAAATTGCATGCACAAGTTTATCCGAAAATTATGAATCATTATTTTTTTCCATTTTCTTAATTTTTTTCTTGACTTATTTTCGATCGAGAAGATTAAAGATATATAAAATCCCAATTTAGGAGTTGCGATCACTGCGATCTTTTTTCATGGAAAAAGCGGTGGAGGAAGCGCGGCGTGCATACGACGATTTCGTGGCGGCGATAGAGGCGGTAGTCGAGGCGAAAGCGGCGGCCGGCGGTGAGCGCACGGCTGCGACTGACGCGTCCCTCGAGGCGTTCGGAGACCGGTACCGGAGCTTCCTGTGCTCGCTGGACGCTCCGGAGGCGATGGTCGACGCTGCGAGGCAGAGGTTCACGGCGGATCTCGGCGGCGGCTTCGTCGACGAGTCCGCTGCGGGGAGGATGCCACCGGTGCTAGAGCGGGCGGCGCGGGCCATCGACTTGTTTGCGGCGGACGGTCGAGTCCTCCAAAATCAGAGGTCGCCGAGTGGCAGCGCCGGCGACGTGGCAGCGTCCCCGCCGGTGAACGATCACGATGGGAAATCTTCAGACACGACGTGATTAAAGATCGCAATTAACTCCTTTTTATTTTTTGAATTTATTTTGCCGTAGATTTGCATGAAATAATCGTTGAACGATCGATATTGAAGCAGCCGAAAAGGGTGGGTGTTCTCCTGATTTCCAAATTCCTCTACCGCCGCAGGATTTAATCTTTTACTTATCATTTTCTAACCATGCATGTGTTGTAATAATTTATATAATTATTATTATTTTTGTAACGATCGCCCTTCTGTCTCTCTCTAAAAGCGGGGTTACTTGCTATACTTTACTTATAAAATAAGAATTCTAACAAAATCCTTAATATCTAAAACATGGAACCACATGCATGTATTCATTCTACTCACTAATCCATACTTATATAACCACACGCTAGAGCGTAATAAAATATAATTGAGTTCTAATAGCATGAAGATCAACATTGAGTTTTCTAACAAATTCTAACATAGCAGAAACATAACATGATATAAGAATCTAATGCATAACTGAAATGCATAAAATCTCTAAACATTTCCAGCATGTCCCCAAAGATCTCTTCCATAGTCCAGCTACACACCACACACACATCATCCTTGCTGTCCTCCTTAGTTTAGCTTTCCTTTGCCTTTGTCTGCAGTAAGAGGAAAATGCAATTTATAAGCGGATAGCTTAGTAAGTACTTCTAACTCACAAAACTCGAATAATGCATAGATGATTCTTGAAAACATTTATGCTATTGAAATAATGCACTTTTAACTTACACATGCTATGCTTCATAGTTTGCAACCAATGATCTTTCTTAAATTTGAAATTCTTTTCTAAATAAAATATTTTGAAAACTTTGCTATTACTATAGCATTTGAAAATAATATCTCATCTTGGGCCCTTGGCAATGTACCATATTTTAGCGCGCTTCCTAGAAGTCCCGGGGTAGCTAATCCCAAAACTAATAGGTTACTAGACCTTGGTCTAGGGGCATCTTGGAGCCCATCCCGTACTAGACCTTGGTCTAGGGGCATATTGGAGCCCATCCCTTGGGCCTTGGCCCGGTACATGCCGCTAAAGTAAAATACTTGAAAAACTATCTTTGAAATTGTCTTAGGCATTTTCTCAAACACTTAGCATGCCTAAACCTCTACATTCTTGAATTAGAGGTTCTTGGAAGGCCTTGGCCTTGTATCTTGCTTATACTTTGACAACATGATCATATATAGTGAAAAAACATGCTTTTGATCATATGAAATAAATTTCATTGCTTAAAACTGAAATTTTCATGCTTATACTTGAAATAAAGATTTCTACTACATCTTAACCACAAGAACATGGTAAATAAATTCTAAAACCGAGAAATCTATTTCGAAACTACTCTTACTGCAGGTGAGTAGTACTTACTTTGGTTTCTTCTTACTTACAACCAAGAAACTCTTCTAAGGGTTGTGTTAAACTCGGTATCTCTCGAAACGGAAGATATCTTCGCGTTCTCCTCGCTTGGGTGAGTCCGAATCTACCGAAATCTCTCGGATCTCCCTATCCCGTGGCCGACTACCACCAAAAACCTAGCTTCCTTGGTATTTTCGTCCAGGAGAGGGCGGCGGCAAGTGGAGGAGAGGGATTAGGTTAGAGAAAATAACCCCTTTCTTTAACTTATCCTATTTATACTAAGGGGTATTTCCGCCTTTTACCTCATATAATAATAATTCGCCTCCTATCCCTTCAAGCACACCCTTGCTGGGGCACTTGGTTAGCACAATTTGCTTAAGGCTTACATCTGCTTGGAGGTTTCGGGTTTGAATCTCGGCCATGCATCTTTTTACCCATTTTCCAATTTCTTTTGGAAAAATTCCTAAAAATTCTAGAAAAATTCTATAAAATTTCTAAAATTATTCTAAGCATTTATAAATATTAAAACCCTATTTTAAAACATTTATAAAGTCTAGAATGAATTTACGGGGTGTTACAAAACATGGTCTTAATCATGCATTTCTGTGAAGTTCTGAATCTCTATATCTTGATTTTATGTTTAAACCAACATTCATAAATACATGTAATATAAAATTTTTAGTTAATTATGCTGAAGAAAACAGTTTGTTTAACAAACTTGAATGAGGACTGCTTTGTTCAAAACCGTCAAATATAATTCTCATTCTTACATATTTATTTTATGTTTTTTTTCTTCCTTTTTCCAACCACAATTTATATATATAGTTTATGTTGACTGCTACATGAATAGGTTTTGTTTGTTCTTGTTTTCCTCTGCAGACCTGGAAGCATGTGTTTGGTTAGAAGAATCTAAAGAAGTTTGATCGAATCCTAGTTGTGGTGTCGCATTCTCAGGATTTCTTAATGGAGTCTGCACCAACATCATACACATGCAGAGCAAGAAGCTTAAGATGTACACTGGTAACTACGATCAGTATGTCCAAACTCGCTCCGAGCTGGAAGAAAATCAGATGAAGCAGTACAAATGGGAACAGGATCAGATTTCATCGATGAAAGAGTACATAGCTCGTTTTGGACATGGTTCTGCAAAGCTGGCTCGCCAAGCTCAGAGCAAGGAGAAAACCCTTGCTAAGATGGAGCGCGGTGGACTCACAGAAAGTGGTGAGGGACAAAGTGTTGGTCTTTCGCTTCACGGATGTCGGCAAACTCCCCCCACCTGTTCTACAGTTTGTCGGCGTGACTTTCGGCTACTCTCCGGACACCCCCCCTCATCTACAAGAACCTTGATTTTGGGGTTCATATAGATTCAAGGATTGCTCTGGTAGGGCCTAATGGTGCTGGCAAGAGCACATTGCTAAAGCTAATGACTGGGGATATCACTCCGTTAGATGGAATGGTGCGACGGCACAATCATCTCAGGATCGCACAATTTCATCAGCATCTGGCTGAAAAACTCGATCTAGATATGCCGGCGCTCCAGTACATGATGAAGGATACCCAGGCAATGAGGAAGAGAAGATGAGGGCCGCGATAGGGAGGTTTGGACTGTCTGGAAAAGCGCAAGTGATGCCCATGAAAAACTTATCAGATGGTCAGAGGAGCAGGGTGATCTTTGCCTGGCTGGCCTGGAGGCTACCGCATCTGCTGCTCCTTGACGAACCCACGAACCACCTGGATATCGAGACCATCGATTCGCTAGCGGAGGCTCTGAACGAGTGGGACGGGGGTCTGGTTCTGGTGAGTCACGATTTCAGATTGATCAACCAGGTGGCCAAGGAGATCTGGGTCTGCGAGAATCAAGCTGCCACCAGGTGGGAGGGCGACATCATGGAATTCAAGCAGCACCTGAAGAGCAAGACCGAGTTCAACAACTGATACAGCGAGGAAACAAAAAACAGGGTATTATCTTAATTAATGCTTTATTCAGAGATTATCCTACGATTATCTTAATTAATATTCACTGTCGTGTATAACTCGAGGCTGCTTAGCATTAAATTAGCCGTTCTCTTATATTTAAACTAGCCTGGACGTTATGTTGTATTCTTGCAGAACCAAACAAGAATATTAAGTTACTATATTTTTCCAATTGACTAATAATTCCAAATCCTTTGTGTAGTTGTTTTTTTTTAATATTTCAGATATTTCGGATTTATAATTCATTAATTTTGGAATTTTCATTTTATCGAAATTTTTATCGATTATAAAAAAAATTAGTAATCATAGAAGTGAATTTTTTTTCGATTTCATGAAAGTTTTTTTTATTGATTATCAGAATAAATTTGAATTTTTAAATAGAACTCCGGCTTCAGCACAAGGCGAGTGTACTGCACGATCAAGGATAGCGCCATAGCGGCGATCGCCTTTAAATAGCATCTTCGGGTTCGGGAGCGCCGACCGCATCTCAATCTTGCTCTTCGCCAGCGAAATCGTCCCCGGCGTCTTCTCGATCGATGCTATCTCTACCTCGGATATCCAGCGATCGACATCGGCTGCTAGGGATGTTCTGGAACCATCCCTCTTCCATCTCCTTGATCGCCGCCGCGAGCATCCCTTCGCCGTCGCCCTTCATCAGATCCCTCATCACCTCCACGAAGTTTGACTGGAGGCGGTTTCCGAAGTAGCCGGGCGGGAGTGGGGGATCCAAACGCCCTCTGCACTCCGCCGAGAGCAGCAGGTACGCCGTCTTCCTCGTAGAGTAGAACCTCGCTTGGGCTCTCACCAAGCGCGCCCACGCGAACGCACGCCACCACGGACGTGGGCGGCGCTGCTGCGTTTGAGCTGCTCGATTTGCTGCCCGTTCGCGAACGTGGTGATCGAGCAACGGAGGTGGCAAGGAAGATTGCGGGGCTTGCATCTCGGTTAGGGTTTTGAAGTACAACCCTTCCGGATCTGCGATCGCCGTCGGATCGATCAGCGGCAGGGAGATTGACTCCTATTGGAGACTGACTGACTCCCAGATCCGAACGGACTCCTTGTGGAGATTGACTCCTAGGCCCGAGCCGATGATGATCCAATTACTCTCAGTCAGCTCATTTACACCAACCCCTATGGACTCGGCTCAAACTCAATTCAGACAACCTTCAGCTCCCAGTGCCCTGCCCCCATTAAACGCTCCCCTTCCCATCATACCGAAAGGTCATTCTCATGACTAGCCATGCTTTCCTCTGACATGTCTTTGCCATCAATTATGGTCCCTACTCTGACAAACACAAACGAAATGACCCCTCAGCTGTATGTCAATGAAGGGACTTCCACTCTGACCACTCCATTCCCTCTGACAACGTAATCGCTGGTGATGGGATACTCTTTTTTAATTACGATAGGATGTGATGTCCTTCTCACATATAAAAGAGGATCTCCCCCCATGGTCAGGTATGCGCACACATACACGCACGAGTCATTTTCTGTTCCTCCTCTCCTTCCTTTTCTTTCTCACTCGCTAACTTAAACATCAGAGTGGTCGTGCCAGGGCACCCCCTGATTATAGCCGTCAAGTTGGGTTAGACCCGTCGGGGTTGGCCCGCCCTGCCAAGTAATTTAAGCGGGTTGGGTTGAAATTTTATCAACCCATTTTAAGATGGATTGAGGTGGGTTGGCCTGCCTAGGCCCACGACCCACGTGGATTGGCCCGCGACGGGCTTGGGTTGACCCGCGGATTGAGAAAGTTTATTTATTTATTTTAAATTTTAAAATTAAAGTATAAAACTTAATGAATTAGTGGATTTCATCTATTTAAAATACAATTTAAGTTTAAAAATTATAATTCAAACTTAAAACTTTCAATTTAATCAATTTAAATTATATTTCAAATTTAAAATTTTTAATATTTTTTTATTTTTTAATAGACCCGCGGGTTGGCTCGCCTAATCCGCAATCCACCTTGAGTTGGGTTGGGTTGGAGATTTCCCAATCCGCCAAATTGGTGGGTTAGTCCACCCCGCCATATGATGGGCCCGCCATGAGTTAGCCTGCCCCGCCATGGGTTGGTCCGTTTGACAACTCTACCCCTGACCTTCCTTCTCATGATTGTTGTTTTTGCAGGCTGATTAAACTTGGCAGCCCTTCCCTCACTCGATTTCATTCCATCTTGGTGCTGAGAAGCCGATGACGCGTCCAGAAGTGGATCTCAACAGGAACCTGATCAATCAATTTACATCATGTCTATCATTTTTTAGAAATAGCATTTGGGTTAGTATCTAATAGTATTTTGGTTTAAATGAGCTTTGTCTTGATCCGGCTTTTCTAAAACGTGCATCATCAACGGGTTTAGATGACTTGTGTTGCCATTGTTAGAAAATAACAAAAATCTTAACCAAATTCATATATACATATCGTTAGATGATGATACCGTCAGTATTTGACCAACTTTAGGTCAGTCAGTAGGACATACTTGTGGCCCCATCCTGAACCAGCCCAATCATCTCGCTGAGTCATCATTATCCGGATCACATTTGGTCGAGTTGATTGGAGCTAGTCTAAGATAGTCCGACCTACTGATCTACCAAGCTTGTCAGAGCTAGTTTGAGTTACCGAGTTAATTCAAGTTGTCTAACTAGTGTAAACTATTGTTGCACTCTAGTCGAGTCATGTGGCCAAACCCTCTTGTCTGGTCGATGAATTCTCTGACGAGTCATGAGGCCAAACCCTCTAGGCGAGTCAAGGAGCTTTGTTGAGATAATTTCCGATGAATTCTCTGACGTGTGTTATTCTTCACAGAGTCGATCTCTAAGGTAGTAGCGGATTCGACAGCATCACATGATATCTAGAGAACTCTCCATAACTTGGCTTGATTAAAAACCTACATTTGTTTTTGACTAGTTAGATCTGCATATACTTTCTAATGTGGAAGCCTCACTTTCTGCCTTGTTACACCAGAATTCTTCACCCAATTGTTGTTGGTGAAGGAACTAGTTCTCCAATCCATGCCTCCTAGATTTCTTCATCACGACTATAGTGATCACAGTGAGGATATGCTTGTTGCTTGATGTCAGTGAACTACTACATAAATAGGAGAACCTCGACTCATCTTTGTAGAAAGAAGTTGTGATGAAATAGATGTTAAAAAAATGATAAATCTCAATCAATCGCATTGACTCTGATGAGATAGATGTTCAAGAACATACATAAAGTTGAAATGTCAAATGTCTAAACATTCATTTAGAGACATCACTTGCTATCCTAAGGACTCTGGCTGCTATCTTCTTGTATTCTTGAAGGCCATAATACTTTCTGTGCACAAGCAAAGCAAAGAGGAAGGTAATCCAATTTCTTCCTTAATTGCGATCCAAAAATCATAGAAGCAATTTTGGATACTGATGTGGTGGAGATATCAAGGGTCATGTGGCAGGCCCAGGACCCTATCAGCACATATCCAAATCAGTTTGAGATGAACTCAAACCTAGTAGGACCAATTCTTCAATCCTAATCAGACTTAGGACTTAGTCAACGTGCTCTAGTTGAGTCAGTCAACTCATGACCAAACTCGAGTCAAGTTAGTCGACTCAGGGTTGAGTCCGACTACAGCCACACCCAAGTTAAGTCCAACCATCTAGAGCTTAGGCGAGACGCGGAAATTACAATAGTGTGAAGAAACACGGTAGTTGTAATAAGGCAAAAGGACACAACAGTTATAATAACATCAATTACAGAAAGATCACACCCTTTTAATGAAGATGAAAAAGGTACGACCTTTGGAAAAAGGACATTGTGAGAAAAATATTTACAACTTTCATTTCATTACTATCATCTCCTCCAAACTTTGACTTGAACGTCGGTGGGGTTTCACCAAAATACATCTTAGCCTCCCTTCTAATTCCTTCTTTGATCTATTTGTAGGGTTCGTCTGTCTCCTATCCTATTATACATGGACCACAACAAAGTGGCAACCCACCTCAAATGCTGAAGACTGAAGCCATCAATGAGCATTATGTAAGCATATATAAGACACTAATTAAACTAACAAAGGATGATCATCTGGTCTAGTGTTAGAAAATTTGTCTGAGAAATTAAATATTATAAGACACTATGTCAGTCAGTTCACATCTCATCAAACATAAAAATAAAAAAAAAACATTAATTAATCATTTCTTTGTAGAATTTGTCGAAGACTATCAAGCTATATATGCGACCAAGTCAGGCTACTTAAACCAAGTGGTCTACTCTGGTTTTCCAAATACTACTGATTGTTATGCAGTGTTTAAGGAGGTCGTTTTGGCTTGTTCGAATTCGGACAATGAAACAAGAGAGCAGAGCAAAGTGGTCGGGAGGAAGGAAGAAGACAAAGAAAGATTCAACCCTGGAATCAGGTGAATGTGTGTTTGAGGAGGTTTTGTGTCTATCTTCTTGTTGGCCAACATGTGAATGTGCATATATAAATTAATCTCTCTCTAATTAATTAAGTTACTACTTCTCCATTGCAATTGGCCCTGATTTAAGTTTGTGTAAACTTACAAACATATTAGGGGCTTTATCATTGTAGGAACAAGCATTCTTTTCGAAGTTTTACGACCTATTTGTTAGTGCCATACAAGGGGTGGGGTGGGAAATAAAGTAAGAAAAATTTTATATAAAAAAAATTATCATATGTGTATTTTTTATTTCTATATTCTCTCTCTCTCTCTCTCTTTTTTTGGGTAGGTCTTGACTCCCATTTATCTAGGGATGTAGATGAGTTAAACCGCTTGCAAGTTATTTAGATCTCGGTTCGAACATTCGATTAAGTTAACGAGCCGAGCTCGAATTTGACTTTGAACTTGAAAATATTATTGAGTCAAATTCGAGCTTAACAATATTTGATTCGTGAGTTCATGAACATGTTCGTTTCGAGGATTGTGAATGCGTTTGTTAAGAGGCTCGCAAACATGTTCGTTAAAAGCCTTGTTTTTATATATATATATATATATATATATATATATATATATATATATATATATATATATATATATATATATGAATCGAACTCGAACTAAACTCGTTTAACTTTTAAACGAGTTATTTTCGAACCGAGCTTAAGCTGTTCGTGAACTATTTAAGTTCATTATGAACCGAACGTGAGCTTAAGAATTAAAGTTCGAATCAAACTCGAACCGAACTCGAACTTAGGAAAAAACCAATTGAGTCAAACTTGAACATCTTACTGTTCGGCTCGATTTGATTACACTCCTACATTTATCCATCTCCTAAATACATGATTATTGACATTTCGCACGAATGCTTAACTTGCTTAACTTGGCCCTCTCATTTGCGATTTTAGTGCAAGTATGGACAAAGTTGACTCAATTACCACTCCTCTTTCTTAGGTTTACACATCAAAGATCGACATGCATAGGAACAATGTTAAATCTTTTTTACAATGTGATTGATTGATATCAATGAAGTGTCGATCATCATCAACTAACGGCTGCCTATGAGATGATTTTCAAAGGAGGTGGGAAATTTGGGTAAAAGTTCATCATGTTTATGAGATGAGGCAAATAAATTAGCTTGAGTGTTCATGCCAAGTGCTTGTGAAAATTTTACAAAACAGAAGCATTGTTTCTAGGGTTGAGCATTTGATCGAAAAGATGAGAGGAGGCATCTTGAAGTGGAGTAGAGAGTTATGATCTTCTTCTCAACTTCACACACTTTTACTTGGGTCATCATCTGCGACAATAATCTGAAGAGGTAAATGAAAAATTTATTCTCAAAGTTGCGGTTCTTCGTATGATTAATTTTTTTTTGCAACGCACTGGAATTTAAAATTGATTGATGTTTTTTCATTGGAATTTAAAGTTCATATTGTTCTATGTAATGACTCACTCAAATCAATTGTTTATTTTTTATCCATGTCGACTAACATCTCGACGACACCGCAAGCCTATTACCAAACTCATTTCAAAGTCTTAGGTGGATCTGACTCACACCAACCTTTATCGACAAGTACAAAACCCCTAAAAGATGATAATTTAATTAAGCCAAATTATTAGGGCAACTAACCCTAATGATGCAAACCGTACACCTAAATTATCATGTGACTCAAATTAAAATGAGAAGGCCTTTGTGTTTTGTTTGATTCCTTTGTCTATCTACACTTCCTCTTGGCCATGTCTCCCTCCTCCCCAACCCTCTTCCAACCTCCACTTCCTCTGGTTTCTCCCAGTTTGTGGGGCCCTCCTATTCCTACGTGGCCTCCCTTTGGAGCAAGGAAAGGCCGGCCCTAATTTGCTTTCGCTATGCAATCTGTCAGTCTCCTTACAAAGAAAAATATCATTTTTTTTTGTTAAAAAGTGTGTACATTTTGAACAAAAATGAAAACAGTGTCGCGTTTTTTTTAAAAAAAATAAGGGCGTCACAAATTAAAGAAATATGAAATGGATATCTCTTATTTAAAAAAAAAAATTAAAAGGATCTCCTATCAAATATTTTATCTTCATAATATCTTTATTCCAATGATGTTGTCTATTACAAGGTTGTTCTTTATTTTCACTGTTATTATAACTGCTATAAAAATTATTATATAGTTATTACAAAATATAATACCTAATACAAGACTGTTGTAATGTTATAGCAGTTATTTAACAACTTCTCTAATTAATTTTAAGTGATTTTGATTAATTTAAAATAATTTTAATGGAATTTAAATAATTTTGATAAAATTGATAAAGAATATTTTAATATAATAATATTTAAAATTTAGAATTTATGATTTAACTATAATTATTCGATAGTTGTTATGATGTATAATAACTATTTAATAGTTACTATCATATTGAAATAAAAAATATTTTCAAAATAAAATCATTGATGTGGTGTTCTTTTGATTTTTTTTTTAAAAGCTTTGATCCTTTGTAAAATTTGAGATGTTTTTTTTATTTTTACTAATTTTTTTATTATCAAAATAATATCTCATCCCATTTTAATATTTTTATAATATAAATATTTTAATGTTAATCCATACTAATAATATTATATTGTAACTGTGATAATTATAATTATTATAATATAAACAATCAATATTATATTATATAATTATAAATCATAATTATTATAACTGGATAGATAGTTTATTTTTATATTATAAAATAGTGTTTTGATGATATAAATCCACGATATATATAATAGTGTTTTTGTTGTTTGCCCATTAGTTTTGGCCTAAAAAGAAGAATCAATTTGGCATGGCATTTGATGGTAAAGCTCATGTTCTATTATTAAGCTAGGAGAATGGAATGCACAGGGGGAGGGAGAGTGGATGGGAATTGGGAACTCACTTGGGACTTGGGGGAACTTACTTGGGACTTGGAAAAGCTCAAAGCTGAACTCTGCAGGCCAATCAATTCAACACTTTTGATGGGATTGGATTGCTTTGCATTGCATTTCAAGTTTGGTATCTGTCCTTTCACCAAGGAAATGAATGGTCCATGAACCCTAACGCTGCCATGTCACTCAGCTGAAAGACAAAGCAGAAGCCTTCCTAGAAAAGAATAGTAAAAAATGAATAATGATAAATTTCCCATGAACTTAATGGGATGTATTTGGGTAGTTTAAAAGAAAATTCTTAAAAATACACCATAATTGAGAATTGAATGCCATCTATATTTTTTAATTTATTTTAATGATATATTATAAAAAGTAGTTTAAACAAAATTTTACAAAATTGATTATTTTCAGAATTAATCAAATTATAAGAATTAGATATCTAAACAACAGAGGCATTCATTCAGCAGCAGAAGAATGCTAATGTTTCAAGATTCATGTCATCAGTTGCCACGATAAAGTACTGCTTCAAACTCAACTCACATGATTCATCCATCAATGGCTATAACACATTCATTCCTAAACATCTAATCAACATCTAATGTTAAATTTTATTTTAATTTATTTTTAAAAATAAAGTAAGTGAAAATTAAAAATAATAATAATATTAAATGCTGGATTACTTACATATGGGTGTGTGAGTGTGCAGTCTCTCACTCACTCTCTCTCTCTCTCTCTCTCTCTATATATATATATTTAAAAAAAACCCACTTTTTATAATTTTGATAATTAGGCACCATTGTTAATTGCCAGAAATGAGCAATGATACTTAAGCAACATAAAAAAATCTAACATGTATAAAATTAATACAGTTTGAATATATATGTATTCAACTTATTGATATTCATGTATGGATGTGAAGCCCTCGAGGCATAGCTGAGTTGCAGTGTGATGTTGATTTCATGTTAGACTTTTTCATAGTACATATCATTCTTGATTTACCTCCTCACAAATGGTCGTGGGACCGTTGATGTTCATGAATAAAGATTATGAACTATTTGCGAATAATATTCACAAATAAAATTTATAAAACATATCCATCAATATAATAAATAAAAAAATTATCAAAACAAATAAATAAATTTATATTATCAAATTTAATAATCAATCATTTAAAATTATAAAATTTTTAAATAATTAAATAAATTTGAATTAATAACTCGATTACATCTAAATGAATCAAGTTTAAATCGAACTTCAATTAAATTCAAGCTCATAAAAAAAAATAAATCAAATCAAATTTGAACCAGATTTGATTCATTTTAGACTCATTTCAATTTGACTCGATTAACTATCAAGTAAATTTGAACACATAAAATTTGACTTGATTTAACTAGTTTACTGTCCAAAATGCAACTTAACTTTACAAGTTGACAAGAGAAATGTGGAGGTAGTTTAAGATGCTCTTTAGCCTTTAAAAAAAAAGACTAGGCATCTCCAAAGTTAACACCTATCTTTTTCTAAGTGCTTTCTCTGTGCCCCCTCCTACTTGTGTCACACCCAAAAATAATAATCTATGCAACTCTTATTATATTGGGCATTTGCCTTTGCCTTTGCCATCACTTAAAAAGTTTTAAGCAGCTTTGGCATACCTCAACATCTAGTTGAGTGGCAAACAGAATGGTGATCACCAGAACAGTGGCGAACACAAAGCAATGGCTTCCAGGGAGAAATATGCCATGAAAACCGGCATGGCAGGGCTTGTAGACCCAACCATAAACACTGAGACTGCCTTTCCATGGGTTCAGTGCTCAAGTGACAAAACAAACAAACATACAAAGGTTTCAACCTCAATATAGTGTGGGTGCGCAAAGAGTATGATGAAAAGTGTGACCTTAATTTTCAGCAAGATTCTAAATCTCCTATCGTGTTAAAATTTGGATCTTTGACTTGAACGATACTATTTTGGTATCATATTAATAGATTAGAATTGAAAACAAAAAGGTAGAAGATGAAAGATAGGTAGGAGTCCAATCAAATATCAAAATTCGATACCACTCAATTCAGCTAATGTTTTTGTTCTTTTACTTCATCTCCTTCCTCCTTCCTCCTTCCTCCTCCCTCCTTCAACTTTCAATAAGTCATTGATACTATGCATCAGAGTATCGGTATGATACTAAAGTCAAAGATAGAAACTACGGCATGACTTGAGACTTAACCTTGATGCCGAGTGATTTCAATTTCGACAGTTTTACCTAGCATGATAAGAGATTTCAAACCATGATTTTCAGTATTGTTCTTGATACCGTGAGTGCAGGGATGTTTATGGTTGAGTTACCATTTGACTTGTTTGTTATGAAACTCTTGATGTCTCAATCCTTCAACAGGAACTAGGATCAGTTGTTGTTTACTGAAGCAAGCCATGAGATGATAGGATAGCACTGTGATTGTCCTTATGCCTTTGCCAGACGCTAAATTGATTGAAAGCAATCAATCAGCATAAGCACACCATCCTATTCAGCATGGAGAACAGACTCTTTTGAGTTTTTGGCCTTTTCTTGATTGAATTCTATGTGAGTAATATAATCGACTCGAAACATGCTTTACAATCATAGAAGACAAGTCTAAACTCACCAGAAGGAAGACTTCCGAAGCAAACTGTAATCAGGTTGAGTCGCTGTGAGCTTCTTTGTCCTCATTGAATGGAATCTGAAAAAAGTATGGAATTGCAGATGGAATGAGATGGCCTAATGCAGGCCATTAAAGAGACCAATGCGAATAAATTATTCGGCATTCTAGTGTTTAAAAGGAGATGATGATTCACCACATAGGCTAAGACATCGAAGGCTTCCGAACTTGAAGATGACAGGCTTTGGCTCTCCTTGCGGCGCATGCAAATTTTTGAGGAGGAAGTGCGTAAGAGGGTGTGTCTTTGCCCCATACTTCTGCCATGAACAAAGTGCTGCTCATTTTGCAGCTATTCACAAGGTCTTCGGAGCGAGCAATGCCTCAAAGCTCCTCATGCATCTCCCTGTCTCAGACAGGTCAGAGGCTGCACTCACCATCTCGTATGAGGCTCAAGCTAGGATTCAAGATCCCATTTATGGCTGCGTCGCTCACATCTTTGCCCTGCAACAACAAGTGAGTACAGATAAGAACATACAATTCTCAAACATTCAGTAGTCTAGTTCACACAAAATCACTTTCCAGACATGCAACAACAAACTTTGTTAAGTTGTGCAGATGAGAAATTGAAAATGCATGAATGCAGTTGCATGTGTACTATGAAACATCAATAGATTAAGTCCTACGAAACATCGAAATGACATAATTTCTAATTGACATCATGATCTTTTTTCCCCTGCTTTTCTAATAAAAATTCAAGATTGTAGGTGGTATAATGTGTTTCCTTGTTTTGTAGGTAGTGACACTGGAAGCACAACTAGCTTCCTTGAAGGCTCAAATTTCTCAAGGTTTAGCCAGTGGATACTCGTTGACTTCCCGAAATCAACTTGATGATGAGAAATTGAATCAGAAGCGACCACCTTACCAACCAGGGCAGGGCTTCAATCTGAGTGGAGAAGATAGGATGACCCAGCCTTTAGTTTCAGGTGCTTATGCACATCAAGAAGTGATGATGTACTTCGACAACGGAGTAGTCAATTCAAACTCCTTCCCGTATATGCAGCATTATGACCAACTTTCATACATGGACAGTGACCAGACCTCCTTCACTGAAGACGATTCCTCGTGTGCCATGGCCTCACTTGACATAGAGGCGAATGCAAGGAGATTGTCATATCTCGAAATGGAGGACCTCCAGTCAGTAGCATTTGGCCATCTTCATTGTGCATGAGAGGCCAACTCATTAAGCATCATCTTCAATTTTGATTCATCAAATTTGAGTCATGCCACAAGCTCACGGAACTCGGAAGAAGCTTTTCTTGCTCCTACTGCTATGCAATACTTGATGAGGCTTGCCAATGTACAATAGCAGTATACCTAGACAGAAATAAGAGACTTATGAGTTTTTTCAAGCTCACTGCCTTCGTAATGGAGAATGGTAGTAGTGCTAAGATCGGCATATTAGGATAAACATCGGGATTTGACACCTTAACTAGGAATCATGATGAGCAAGGTTTTTATATGGTTGGAGTTTGGAAAAAGGTGCTCAAGATTTCAATTAGCTACTAAAGTAGTAGATGCTATTGAGTATCCACTTTAACAAGCAAATAACCTACTAGCTATTACCTATTAGTTAAATGCTCATACAGGTTGTAAGATCCAAAACAAGTTCTAAGTTCAAGGATAATGCTAAAGGCAAATATATCCTAATTTCTGAAGTAATCTCCTCTTACGGCATAATAAGGTTATCGAAGAGTAAAACTCCAGGATAAAGTATGGGATATTAAAATTGTTGGAGTGATATCTAAGACTACAGGTATGTATTGTTTTCTGATGTAATTTTGAGTAGAAGACCTGAAGCAAGGTGGAGCTAGAAACATTATTATGTAACTACGATAAGAAATCAAGTATTTTGTTGGTAACCATTAACGAAATCAAACTTGACATGCATCTTAAGCTTTTGGGAACAAAAAATGTCATCCAATTAAACGTAACATGCTTGCATCCAAGGTTCAATATCTCGAGCCATGTCGGAGTTTCATACTTTAACTGAAACTGTATGTATTGAAGTTTTAATGTATGGTGTCATGGAGAATTGAATGGAAAAGGAGGAAGTAGATGAAAAAGAAGAATAAGAAGAAAACAAATCTATATTCCAAACTCGTATATGCAATGGTATAATTTTAACATTATATTGCATAACAAAAGCTAAAAAAAATGACAAACATGGCATCTCAAAGAGATGTCGAATGTTAGTATGACACGATACTCATTGACATGATCAACACAACAACATAAGATAAATTATTTGTGCCAACTAGTTTTGAATAATTTTGAGTTTCGATAATTTATTGGAACAATATATTTTTATCAAATCATCCAACATGGTATGAGATTTTAAACCATGATGGCATCATAATATTTTAGGTTTATCTCCCTTTCTATAAAGACAAGTGGATGGATAACCAATGAAAGAACATATTCCTTCTTTTTGAGCAAAACACATTGCTAGATTTAATTAGTGCAAAGTATACGGTTAATTGGACCATTCCTTCGATTCCTATTTTCTTCCATCTCCTGCATTCTTAATCTCAAGTCACAAAGTAGAAGAGTGTTGGCCTAGTCTTGGGTTGAAATACAAGCACCATAATCGATGTTGTACTAGTCAACAAAAGGCAAACAAGTTAAAAAATAATAATAATAATACAAAAGGAGGTAAAGCTACTATCATAAAAGCTAAATGTCTTAGTTCATAAGGTATTAGGGTTGTTGCTTGAAAAGGAGATAGCTAATTGAGGTTTACACTAGTTGCTTTTTTATAGTCACTCCTAACTTATCTAAAAGCTTTAAGCTAGTAGAAGTTGCAAGCTTAGTTATTTGACTGGAACGGAGGGGTATCCACATTCCTTATTTTACATTGGTTATTAGCTCGATGTATGAGTGGCAAAAGATGGAATGACCCATTTATACAGCACAACTCTGCCTACGAAGTTGCAAATTTAGGTTTGAGTAAATGTGCATTAAACTAGTCTTGTTTGGAATTCATAATTAGATTCATGATAATGTTTTTGATACTTAATATATAGACTACAAATTGAATTATGGAATTGACGCATGAATTTTCAAGTTTGGGACCGTAATATTTTATTTGAACACAAAGAGTAAATATTCAATATTCACAATGATAGATAGTCTTCCAAATAATTAGAAAGTCCAATCTAGTCCAGCAAGTGTGTCAGACTTGCTCGATTCACCCAATAGATCTAAACTACCTAGCCTCTTGATTAGCATGGCTTGCTCGATTTAACCATCCTATCTAGTCTGCCTACAACCTAACTAATCTGACCCACTCAATTCATTTGAATCATGGGTCACCCATCCAATCAAATATGGGAATGCTCCAATCCAACATAACTAGTACATGGATGACTCAACTCATTTAAACAATAAACACATAAAAAAAGGTTGAAATTAAATTAATCTAATTAAAAGGGTAGCTTGGTTCCAAGCTCCCATTAATACAGAATCCCGAGAAAAGGTCATATCACATTAAGTCTATTGTGTACAATTTCACCTTGCATTATAAAAGATTATTTTCATGACTCAAACTCGTAACCACAAGATCACATGATAACAATTTTACCATTATGTCAAGGCTCCCCTTACGATAGTTTAATTAAAGATTAATTTACCAAAATAATTATAATAATGTATTATTTAATACACTAATTAAAAATGGAGTCCATCTTCTACATCTTCAATAGATTTCTGAGCATAAAAAAGGTCTATTACAAGTTGAAATTAAAATTTGGCAAGTTAGTAAAGAAAGCAAATATTTCTAATTACTTAAAAAGAAGTTCAAGACAAATGTATATTTTATAATTTAGAAAAATATTAATTTCTTCAATTCTGTCTGAGTTTCCAATAATACTTTAATAAATCAAACAACCAACTTATTGAAATGTGGAAGGTTAATTGATGTGAAACAGTAGAACAATCTTTCAAAGACCATAACTTTTGACTTGGTATAAGCCACAGGACATACTATGTGCCAAATCAAAACTCATTCAAAAATCTACAAGTGGTTATCGAGTGGAGCCTATAACGGCCCAATTCTAGGCCCAATACAATATCATTTAAGATCTTTTCGGAGACCCGAAACAAGTTTAGTCTTTTTTTTTTGTTATCTTTTGCCGAGTTAGTATTTGAGGGTATTTTTGTCTTTGCAAACACCTATTTAAGTTGTTATTTGGAGTTTTGATCAATAATAATTTGGCCATGCTGTTTCTTTTCCCCAAATGACCAGTTTGATTGCATATTCCTGATATTCTACGAAATCAATAGATTTTAAAAAATTATTTTCTGATATTCGTAGTCGAATCAACGAGATCAATACCTTACATTGCATCACTAATTGTGTTATAAATTGGTCACAATAATTATTTATATCTTCTAAAAATAACCTTATGATTAACTAAACTTTAATAAAGTTAATAAATAACTTGATGATGAAAGACAAAACTGCTCATACGAAATAGAGATTACTATCTCACAAGAGAAAACAAAAACATACGAGAATAAAACTCACAAAGAAGATTATTATTATGCAAAATTTGATTGCGTGAGAGAGATTGTGATCCTAGAATTCAACCTAAACAAAATTGAAAATTAGTTTAAAACATTTAATGGATAAAAATGATTCTATATCTAGACTAAAGCTCTACCAAACTTCTCTTAAAATCCTAAATCAAACAATTACCAACTTTAGCTGAGTCAAATCGTGTTAACGCCTAGAAGAGGGAATCAAAGGGAGGCGTTATCTGAGGGGGGAAACATGGTCTAGAACTTTCGTAAAGTAATTTAATTGGGCCTGATCTGGGCCGGCCTTTACTATTCGCGTTCATCCCGCGTGCTAGTTAACAGAATCGACCAGAATATTCGCTAATTTCTCTTCTTTTTTCTTCTGCTGGTCTTTAATCTTTATTCTTCACCACCGCCACCAAATGGACGGCCAGCTTCTATTTTTCTTAAAAGACTCAATTAGCCTTCTAATTTTATCTTAATACATTATATCCTTCAATTATTGACCTCACTGTACTGATTATTTATTTATTTATTTTAAAAATAAAAAAGGTGGCATTTCTGTGATTTTCTTGCTGATTGATGGCAATTGCCAATCTCTCCTATATAAATTTCCTTTCCTTCCTATCCCTTTCTGATCAATTCTCTTCTCTTCTTTTCCGTCCTTCCACGCAACCCTAGATCTGTAGCAATGGGATCACGCTATGAGGTCGAGCTCACCGTCGCCTCCGGCCGCAATCTAAAGAACGTCAACTGGCGCAACGGCGATCTCCGTCCCTACGTCGTCGCCTGGATCGATCCCGCCGCCAAGTGTTCCACCCGCGTCGCCACCGCCGGCGACGAGGATGATCCGATCTGGGACGAGAAGCTCACGCTGCCGCTGCCCCCGGGGGTTCCTCTCGAGGACGCCGCGCTCTACCTGGACGTGGTCCACGCGGGCGGCGGCGAGGGCGTTAAGCCGCTGGTCGGATCCGCCCGCCTCCGACTCGTGGAGGTCCTCGACGAGGTCGGCGTCGGAGCGAAGCTGACGAAGAAGCTGAAGCTGAAGCGCCCATCTGGCCGCCCCCAGGGCAAGCTCGAGGTGACGGTGACAGTCAAGGAGCCGGCCCGCTCCTACTACGACCCCTACGCCGCGCCGCCGCCCAGGGAGTACTCGCGATCCGCCGCTGGGTACGGATACGCGCCGCCTCCCTACGGCGCCTCCGCGCCCTACGCCCAACCGCCGACCGGGTACCCGTACGGCGCTCCACCGGTGGCGGCGGGAGGGTACGGCGCTGCTCCTGCGGCGGGAGGGTACGGATACGACTACGGGGCTGCTCCGGTGGGCTACGGGCAAGAGCAGCAGAAGAGCAAGTCCAAGATGGGGATGGGAACGGGGCTGGCGGTGGGGGCGGCGGCGGGGCTGCTCGGGGGACTGGCGATCGCCGAGGGGGTGGACTACGTCGAGGACAAGATCGCCGACGATGTCACGGATAGAGTGGAGGACAACCTCGCCGACGACGGTTATTACGATGGCGGCGACGACTTCTAAGTCGTCTCTTCTGCTTGACTCGGGGCGACGACTTTGTTTGTTTTCCTTCTGTCTCTATGTGTGTTATCGCATAGTATTGCAGTGCACTTATGCGGCAGTTTTATTTATCAAAATAATAATTAAATACTAAATCCAAATATTTTGAGAGACGGATGATAAATTATAGCTCACCTAGGGCGTTCTTTGTGCCAAAGCTACGAGGAGAATGTGCTCAAAATTTTCGAGCTCAAGTTCAGCAAATGTCTGGAAGAGGAGCAACAAACAACTACCAGTCAACCATGAGTATCTCTAGCTACAAATGATTGGAATGAAAAAAGAAGCTACAAATCCAATAGCAAAAGAAACAAACTAACCTCAGCCAACTACTTGAAGTTGAAGCCTTTTACCTCCCAGCAGGGTTAGAGAATCCGAGTCGCAAGAAGAAGCTTCATCTGCATTGATCACGACGATTCCCAGCGTGCCTGAAAGAATCTCTGCTAGTTTGGTTCAACTCAACGTGTTCTTTCTTTGTCTAGATGACAATGAGTTAGAGTGAAGCCATCAAGAGGTCTCTTTTCTTGCCATTCAACATCGTGCTCATAATTTGGTTTTACAGGACTGTCACCTTGAGCAACACCATCAACGATGAGAATTGTCCTAGTTCATAAATGCACCCAATCTATAGCATTGGGTCAACAAGCACATCTTCCAATGGAACTGCCACCTCTTTTCAGAGGCAATTCCCAATCTTCATCCTGGAATTAGTTCAAAGGAAAGCAGCAAATTTCAATTATGAAGCATATTGTTAAGGTAAAAAACATTGACTTTCTGAGATTCTTTCAGAAAAGACATGGATCCAGAATTAACCACTAATTGTTAAGTTAATCAATCACAAGCTTAATCAATGTTATGAAGTAAAACCATGATGTCATATGTTACTCATAAATTTTTCTGTTGGGTTAAGCAGTTTGTACAAGGAGAAAAAAAAAACTAAATCTTGAAGCAACTTCACCTAATTTGTTGTCTTTCTATTATAAAACAGGTTTCAATTTACCACTGTTAAATTGTTGTGAACAGGATTGCAAAAAATCCTTGTGTAATTCAGTAAACCTTTATAATTAGCTCGACAATGTCTTAAAAGAGATAAAAGACGTTGACGAGGAACAAAGGATATGCATATAACTACAAATTATATTCGTTTCGAATGATAAATTTGGTTATTCTAATCAGTTTGTAATTAGCAAGTCTGAAGATGCAACAATATCTTAGGTTTCTAGTGGAATGGGAATAAAGAGCAATGGAAACTAAGAGAAAATAGAAAATATCGGATTGTGTTAATCTTTTGCCAAGTTATTGTAGAATATGAATGACAAAAGAAAATTTTGCCAAGGCAAATTAGACCAATCCACAAACATATGAACAACTATTGCACTGACAGTGATATAGTATGACTAGCTGCAACCTGATAACAGCAAAGTAACTCAGAAGTTACAGGAAGATCCATATAAAATGCATTCAATACCCATAACATCATAATTTAGTCTCACGTGATGTGGATTGATAAAGAATTATAAGCTCGGTTGTGGACTGACAAAAAATCTTTATAAACTTAGGGGTTGACCTTCCCAAGTTAATGGGGTAGCCAACATTGGGCCTCACATGTTGCCTATTTGAATGATTCAAAGCTATGAATTAGACTTTGAATTTTAATGGAGAAAGACAAACTCTACGCAAGGAAGATTGAAGCACCCTAGTTCAGTCTCACATGGTGAATTGTGGACCAGTCAAGAAGTTTTATAAACATACTATCAACTTGAACTTAAGTGTTTTAGGCTAGAAGGTTATGATAATACCAAACAACAATGTTAGTCGATCGAAGCATAGGCGAATTTCATTACACGATGACAATAATCTAATGAATTGTCATAGAATAGCATATGCAAGCTCCAGAAATCACATGCTACTCAAGACTGCTAGGCGAAAGCAGAATCAATATGCAAACTTCAAACCGAAGTTAAGCCCAAGAGAATGGCCAACAATGAATTCCGAGGACATAGAGAACAATCACCTGACAGACATTGCTGAATTGCAAATAGTGTTGTTCTCTGACTCCGATTGAGCTCATCTTCCTCGCCACTGGCATCAGAACCGCACCGTCAACTGCTTCCTCTTCCATCTCTTCCTCAAGATCTGAAATCGACAATGGCAAAAGAACGAGATGCTGCTACCCGTGATCCCCAATCGAAATGTAACAGTGAAATACAAGCCTGGGCGATCACGCCTCATCTATTTCGACTAGGCGGCCGGCGGTGCGAATGGGGTGGATGGCCCTTCCCGGTAGTCTTTCATTTCTAGAACCCATTTGATGCGGCGCGGAGGTAGGGGATGCGGATCTGGAGCAGCCGAGGAGGTCCGATGGATGGCACTCGACGAGGTCGAACTCGGCGGTTGCGCCGAGGTAGAGAGACTGGCTGCGGACCTTGCGCTCGAGGTAGACAGCGAGCTCCTTGTCGGCGGAGCGGAAGAGGAAGCCAAGGGCGAGGAAGGGGTTTTTTCGGCCTGCAGGGTTTTTTTGAATTTCAACTCGAACTTTCCTTATATGCCAAACGGGTCCATCCGTCATGAGACGACAAGTTACATATAACGGGGTGAGATAGACTGATCCACTAACTTGATAAGTTAGAAAATCTATAAAAAAAATTTTTAACCTGTAAATTAACTCAAGTCTGCGGCGAGCTAATCCACACGGATAGACCCGACCACGGTTCAGAACCCACGGTTCGACGATTCGGAACCGCCGATTCGACGGTTCGTGGCAGGTCGACCCTTAACCTTAACCGTCCAAAACGGTTACGGTTCACGGTTCGGAACCGCCGGTTCATGGTTCAGTTCACGGTTCACCACGATTCACGACGGTTCGAGATTATTATATTAAAAATTTTAAAATTTAAAATTTATTAAAAAAATGGCTTGCACTTATTAAGTTGCCTACGTATCCCCCTAGGGTATAGGGGAATCAAAGCCCACGTAGTTCTTTTACATTTTACCCTTTTACATCACTCACTTTCATTCCCTCCCGTTCCTCCCGTTGTATTCATTCCTTCCGTATCAAATTCTTCGGCTTCGTCTTCGTCTTCTGAAAGTTGCATTCCTTGGATTCTTTTCTCGGCTCTGGTCCAATCGTCGAGTAATGTTTGGGCTTCCAATGAGTCGGGAGACAAAGTTGATCGTCGTTCATCTAGTATGTTGCCACCGACACTGAATGTCTGCTCCATAGCAACAGTTGACACTGGACATGCTAAAATTTCTTTGGCAATTACGGAGAGAACGGGAAAGCTTTGAGCCTTCTGTGACCACCACTTTAAAATATCGAAATCTTCACTATCTGCTTCATTAAAATCAAAAGAAGTGGTAAAATAATTCTCAAGTTCCTGTGTGGAACTTGAGGATCCCCCTCGTGGACGTTTCGTCCGTTCTTTTAATAAAAGTTGTATTTTTGAAAGTTTTAAATTAGTACTAATAGTTTGTTGTTGTGTTTCAGAAATATTAGTTTGTATTCCATATTTTACATAATATTGATTATAAATATCATTTAAATAATTTCTAATAATATATATAATACTAGCTGGATCAGGAGAAGAATGATCTTTAATAGGAATTAAAGCGTCATAGTATAAAGTTAGCATTTCTTGTAAAATTTCTAATTTAAATCTAGAATCTAAAGCAAATGCAACTAAATAAATTTCAGGAATTAAATAAAAATATTTTTTCCATTTAGTTTTCATAGCTAATATACAAGAAGTTAAAGCTTCATTATTGATATGTTCATTTAAAATTAATACTATACTACAAAAATTTTCTAAAACTAAATGAGCAGTGGGATAATAAACACCGGAAAGTTATTCGGTTGCATCATTAAATACTTTTAAAATTTCACAAATAATACTATAAATATTTCATTGTTGTGAAAATAAATAAATATTAGTATTACTATTTTCTGCAAAAAATAAACATAATAAATCTTTATATTGAAATGAATCTTGTAATAATTGATATGTGGAATTCCAACGTGTTGGTACATCACGTGGAAATTTTTTAGGTCTCATTCCATTAGCTCTACAAAATCTACCCCATTATTTCATCATAGATGGATGAGACCATAAATATGAAATTGTAATTCTAATTGGTTTAATATAATTTTCTAAAAGTCTTAATCCATCTTGAACACATAAATTTAAAACATGACATACACAACGAATATGAAAAAATAAACTACCAATAACAGGTTGGCAAACAAATTTTAATTCATCTATAGAAGCGGTATTAGAATTAGCATTATCTAATGATATTGAAAATATTTTATGAGTTAATCCATATTCTTCTAAAATTAAACATAATAATTGTGCAATATTATGGGCAGTATGTGATTCATCAAAAACTCTATAAGCTATTAACCTTTTTTGGAGGATCCAAGAGTTATTAATCCAATAACAAGTTACACCCATGTAAGAATGAGTTTGCCAATAATCACTTCAAATATCGACACATAAAGAAACTTTATTATTTAATTTACTAAATTCATCAATTAAATTCTTTTTTCCTTGTTTTACTAATTTTTTAATTGTACGAGTAAATGTAGTTCTAGGAACACGTTTAGCAGATGGATTAAGAGATTTTTTACAAAAATCTTCAAATGTGCATTTAGATCCAAAACTAAAAGAAAGATGTTCTACGGAAACAAATTTAGCTAATGACTCTCTTAATTTATTATCAGAATATAAAAATAAATCGGAATCAGTACTACTACCGCTAGAAAATCTAGATAATTGTGTTTGAGAAAGGTCGAGTCCATATTCTGTCGGGTGCTTCGTTTCTACATGTCGTTTTAACGATCCATAGCCGCCGCCGGCTTGGAATTTGTAGGAAGCATTGCAATGCTTGCATTTTGCACGCATTTCTCCTGATAGAAGAGTGATTTTCTCAAAATGTTTAGTAAAAATAGAAGATTTTAGAGGAGGATTATCCCGAACCTTAGAAGTAATTGCTTCAGTACTTCCTTGTGTTTCGGGCGTCGAAAGGTGTTGGGCCTCGATCTCATCATCGGTGGATTGAATGTTGAGAATGGGATCCTCGTGCGCTATTTCTTTTCCCCTCCGAGATCGATGTGAAGAACTTCCACCGCGGCCTCCTTCCATTGTAGTCGAAAGATGGAGTCGGAACTCGAAAACGCGAACTTACGAAGTTGAGAATGAGAGATTGAGAGTTAGAGAGAGAAGTGTGTGAAAATGATGAAATGAACTCCCTATTTATAGAATTTGGATCATAACGGACACTAAATCATAGTCATTGATCAAAAAACGGTCAAATGATCCAAACCGTTGAAAAAAAATAAAAAAAAACCCTCCAACGGCTCTGAACCGCCAGTTAACCGGCGGTTCGCTGGTTCCAAATGGGTTGAACCTTAACCGGCCCAGTAGGATGCCGGGCCGGTTCCGGGCTGGACTTGGCCTGTGGTCGGGTCTACACACGGATTGCTGACTTAGACTGATCAATCTATTTGAAGTCATTTTAAAATAGATTTATAAAATTTTAATTCAATCCGTTTAAATTATTTGACAGAATAGACTAATCTAATGAGCTCAACTCAAATTGACGATTATAACTTCGGTGTTGAGAAGGTCAAATTCCTTTTTTTTTTGTCCCTATGATTATGAGATGCAACTAGAGACACACGAGGCCATCCTGAGTCGTAGTCCAGCCCTTATGTAAACCTATCTCTGCTAATGATGTAACACTCTGAATTTTAGATAAGTCATGATAAGCATAAAAATCCGACTAAATCTTCGACATCATTAACATGAGATTCTCTGGTGTAATAGATCATAAATTATATCATTTGTCGCATCAAAAACAAATATTTAAAAGACGATGAAGTTTGAAGACGTATGAGGCTGATCATTTGGTGACTACAGCACTATTTTATTTTATAGAGTTTTGCATTCGTGGCAACTTGCTTCGGCTTTAAGTTCGATGTCATGATTGGAATTAAGTGTCAGGTCTTTGCCTATCCTATTACTTACCGCTGTGCATAGAAAGGGGAAGATCGTCCATCTCAAAGATTAATCGGGTCTACATACATGAATTAAGAAAAAAAATATTGTTATTTATCAAAAACCTGATAGATGAAGCCATCTATCTATTAATCACGGAAATTAATGAAGCAAATGCAAATCGTAGGAGCATCGACCACGCACAGCCAAAGCATCAATAATAGGAGCAGCCCCCTTCAACCCTAATTGTTGCCGCCGTCCCTGATTTGCAACCCAAGTTATGCAATTGGCCCTTGATTCAATTTAATTGTTTTTTAAAATATAAAAATATAAATATATGTTTTACAAAAAATGTTCCCCAGATTCGATACTTGTTCATGAATTCACAATAAGAATATCTAAAAAATTATTGGCCAAACTACAATCCTAAGGCAGCTCTATGATAAGACTCCTTTAGAGACGTCTAATCCAACTCAGATTGAATCACAACTGAGATCAATTTCAATTTTAGTTACAAATTCAATCGATCCAGTTTGAACATTTACATAGATGCACCCTAAACACAGTCGAAAAAGATACACCTAGACCTCATTACCTGCAAAGAGACGATGCACCTGAAGGATAAGAAAACATCAGCAGTCAAACAAGGAGGCTGGAGATACATCAAAATCAGAAACAGGGTACTGAAGTTCCTAGAGATGTGAGTTCTGAAGCAGAACCTGTGTTTCTAGAACAAAGATATGTTATAAACAACACTCGTTTCCTGATTATTTAATCAGCAAAGAAGACTATTAATGTATCACAGTTGTTCAGGTAGAGAGACAGCAAGATCTTCTCTTTATTGCCTGTCAAGTGCATGTTGATGATCTCCTGTATTAAATCTGGCAGTCAAACACTACTAGTGTGCTTCGCTGTGTATTTAAGAAAAAATATTCACAGATGCTTCTGATTCTGACATGGCTATCGGTGACAAAAGCTCCTCCCTTGGATTTACATAAAATGAAGAATCAGCTCAACCCTGGCTGTATCATCGGCATAAAAGCCCAACTCTTCCGATGCTCAGATGTTGCACCGACGACCTTCTCGTTGGCCCACCAATCAGAACCAACATTAGGTGCTTCTGAAACCCCCTCTGAGTTGTCAAATTTGAATTCTTTAGCCGGGGGGATATTGAGAGAAGATTGCACTTTCTCGGGCAAGTCATGGTAGGTGTCATCAATGCCGATTCTCCTATTGTTATCTGCTTCATTAATTGGTAGAACCCCATCAGTTCTTGCAGTAAAGGTTTCAGATGTCCCTTCACTAGAGATTGCTACCTTCTTTTCTAAACAGCGAGTGAACTGTTCAGCGGTCAAATCAAATGAGACTCTATTATCCATTGTGTGTTCGTTGTTCTTAGGCACAACAGTGGATTCCACTACTGGTTCAGCTGCTGATATATGACCATCCAGAAGTGATCCGCCAATTCGAGTGTGTCTAGGTATAAGCTTTTTTGTACCAACCACTTCAGCACTCAAGACTTTTGGTGGTTCACCAATAGGGAATGATTGGAAAGAGATGCCAGCTGAGTGGTGATCAGGATCAGGGAAAGGTGAAGAAGGACCAGAACATACTGAACTTGGTGATATAAGGCGACCTATTGGGCTTCCAGGGTAAAGTTGATAGGTTGGGAACTCATACGCCTCAGTTTTCTTGCAGTTTGCATCGAATGAAGAAGTCAACAATTTGGCAAATGGTACCTCAGGCGAAGAAGGGGTTGTCAGATGCAAAGGCTCTGGTGGAGGCGTAAAGGGAGCCGTGGATGGTTCAGTCGTGAAAGTGGAAAAGACAGGGGGTGACACCAATTGTGTCTCGTTTGCATAAGGCCCAATGGCAAAGATGGAGGTTGGACCACTTGGAGAGTAGGTTCTTGTTGAGAGCGCAGAGAAAGAGATAGGAGCTGCAGGTGATTGCATGGCAGAGGGATTTCCTGATGGTAGAAAGGAAGCTGGAGAAGAAGGTGGTGCAATAAATGGAAGCCTCACTTCAGGTGGATGATTTGGGTTCTCAATTGCAGGGGTATCAGACCGAGGAAATGCAGGTTCAGGGACAAGGGCAGCATGACTTATGCGCTTCTCGTTTCTATGTGATCCAAAACACCAATACACACTGAGCCAGGCAGTCCATCTTCTTCTCTGGAATTGAAAGAAGAAAAAAAGAAATCAGGTGGGAATGTAGAGATATTATGAGTCACTATTAGTAAACACCATGAAACTCATGAATTTTGCATGCAAATAACAAACGAAACTCACTTATTGTATGTAGGTATAATCACTTTTTACTTAAAAAAAATAGTTAACAGATAATGCATAAACTTTGGGTTGCTAGTTGAGTGCTTGAGCACGAGGTTCCCTCTTTCATTGCTCAAAGAATGTAGGTTGTGTAATCCCCGTAGAAATGGTGTCCAAGTAATTTACTCGAGAATTCCCATGGTGGAAAATAGGGATAGCAATGGGAACCCAATAAGGCGATAACTGGGAATCGGTGGATATCAACCCTTTTATGTTGAGTTCAGGTACCTGATTATACTTAATAGATTGGGTTCAAGTTCGAGTTTGCTTAAAATTGCAAGTAACTGCACATTTTATTCATTTAAGTTGGATAAACAAAAACTAAACAATAATGTCAATTGTCAGCCGATAATCAAATATTAGTTGCTCTTGAAGGTCAAACAATAATTATTGAACTAGTAGGAAACTGAATGACATATCTCAATATGCTTGCGTGAAGCAACAACGTTTACTACCCATAAAATTCATCGTGTTTACAGAAATCACAAATAATTTGATCTAAAATATCAGGCATAATATATCTATGCATTAATACTCATTCACTAGTGATATAGCATTGTGCAGAGTTACCTTAATTGTAACAAAGCAAGATAATTAAAAGAACATTAAATTGCACTACTATAGAGTCATATTTTGTGTCTACTCCTTTGAGAAATCCTTGAAATAATTGTCCACTGAATGTCAAACCTACAAACCAATATGAAAATGAAAACAAAACTGCTTTCCTTGGAATGACCATTGATAACACTTGAAGTGGGCAAATAGAACAATTGCAACTAAGAGGGTTTGAGTGAACTTAAAATAGGAAACAGATGTTTAACTAGGCTATATAAAACTTTGGCAGTGAAACTTATGTTTGATAGAATTGACTGAAGCTGAAGCTGCAACTGGAAAGGAAGGAAAAAGGCACATGATAGTCAAGTGGGTGGGAGGAAAAATATATTAGGCCTGGAATAAATAACAACAATCTACTTTATTTTTTCCTATCTCTTTCGTCTTTAATGTTGTGATCTGGACTATTTCTTTAAAGTCAATAATAATCATTTAAATTTTACTGCTTAGCACCACTAATCACTATCAATTTGATTACAATTTCTAATATCTATGCATGTGTACTGCCTCAGTAAATCCAACACCTCAAGAAATAATACAGCCAAATCCTCGAGGAAAACAATGAATATAATGCAGCCCATGATCATTGAGAAAATTTTGACTATGCCATGAAGTTGATTTGATGACTTAAAATGACATATCAGACAGCATCATTTCAACATATCTATTTCAAGCTCCCAGCATGCTTGTTGCGGCTTAAGAATGCTATTGACTCTACCTTTTTGTTACCAAAGTAGTCTAATTTGTTTAAAAAACATCTCTGTCAAGCTTCAATCCAGATTTATCCAACTTTAACCAAGTTAAGACCATATATCATGTTCCATGGAAACTAATAAGAAAAAGGAGAAACTTCGTTTTTAAGGTTTACTACCATATATGTTATTTAACTATATATCTATTCATGTTAATCCTAATTATTTGGAGGTCAGTTGCATGGATTAATTATCAAACTCTATCTAAAGCTATGCCACTAGTGATGGTTAAATCAACTAACTCATTTTTTTATTAAATTACCTAAAGTTTTATTTGCTCTGCCCCTACCTTTTGCATCCTCGACTCTAATATTGATCGAACTCATCTAATTGTAGAATTCATTGGTCACTTTTGAACATTTTCATATTGTGTCAATTTATTTCTCCATTTTATCATCCACCGGAGATACTAATTGCTTTTGAGTAATAATATCTTTTTATGTTTATTTTTAAATAACCTCAGGCATCTATTTTACCACTTCTGTCTTCAGACAGCTTTCTTCATTTTATCATCCACCAGAGATACTAATTTCTAGGATTAATAATTTATTTATTTATTTATTAATAACCTCAAGCTTCCTTTTTGTCACTTTCATCTTCAGACGTCTTTTCTTCACTTTATCATTCACCGAAGATACTAATTGCTTAGTGCCAATAATATTTTTTGTTTTATCTTGTTTTTAATAACCTCAAACATCTATTTTACCACTTTCATCCGTTTTTAGATAATATTTGGGGACGAATTGTTTCTTGAGAGTCCAATACTCAATATCCAGTTATACCATAATCTTGTTAACATTTTCTTTTTTAGTCTAGGCACATGATGATCCAAGACACCCTCATCAACTGCTCACTCTTTATCTCCAGTTTAACTAATGTGAAAGAAACAAATAAGCCCAATTCAGCTACTCAAAGCAAATATGGAACTCATAATTTATGTGTAAAAATGACGAATGAAGGATGTAATATAGAATCAACTTCCACCACAGACACACAGAGAGAAATAATATGCAAAGCTTAACTAGGGTTTACTATGTTCTGAACTGATAGGTAGTTCCTAAAGCTTATCACGATTAAACAGTACCAACCAAACACCCACAACTTCACAAGAAATTCACAGACTTTAAATAAAACCTTTACACGATTGCCTTGTAGCTCGCCGGATTTGAGTCGTTAACTGATTAAGGAAACAAAAATTAAACAGTATAAATTCAAAAAACTCATGGCAACAGAACCATTGCCCAGATCTCCTGTGTGCCCTAGGAAATACATAAAAAGTCAAAACTTCTGTAACCATTACAGATCTAAGTTCTAACCCGATGAGACTACAAAAGAAACCCAACATCAATAACCATATCAAAGTCATAGAACGAACTAGCGGAGAAAATAGTAAAGAGAACGCAGAAACCAACCGGAATGGTCACTTGCTGGACACGGCTCTCAGCAGCGACAACCGCCGCCGCCGCCGCATTCACAGTCTCCACGCTATTATTGACGCCCCTCATCTCCTCTTCCTAAATCCGGAAGAAAGAAAGCGCCCCGATAAAAAAAAAAATCCCCCAATCGCGGACCGATTTATGTACGAACAACTCAAATCCCGTCGAAGAGCGACGATTCACGAACGCATCGGGGCAATTCCCCAACAGGAATCGATAAAACTCCAAGAGAAACGAGTCGGATCTCGCCACCAAAGGAGATCGGAGAGAGAGGGAGGAGGAGAAAGCGACGGCGAGGTGGAGAAAGAGGGCTGGAGAGAAGAGAAGCATTTGAAGTCGAATCTCATTAACCTTCTAGTGGAAACAGCTTCAAAGCGAGAAGGTCAAACACGCCATCAAATGTCGTACTCAAGTCTGCCAAACTTACCAGTTTACCTTCATCCCCATTGCCCCGTCACAAGCGAATCTCTGCCGTCAGAATGCTGGAATCGTCAAATTCGACGGCCGATATGGTAGAGAGTGGCACATAAATGGAGGAGAAGATCAAGGGTGTTTCGGTACTTCCACAGGCTCGCGTCACGTGTGCGTCGATGCCTCAATCGTAATAATTAATATTTTTTTATTGGCCGCGGTTGGCGTCGTAGCTCGCGCCGCTCGTGCGCGCAGGGAGTGGGGCCCACTTTGGGGACCACCGTACTGATTGGACGACAGTGGGGTTGGAGTGAGCTGGTGAGCGAAGAGGCCCGCGCGGAGAGGAGTGAGTAATTAGTGACTAATCTCGGTATTAATGGTGTTTTAACTTTGGACTAACAAAGATTGTAAACTAATCAACCCGACTTAAACTTTATATTTTTAAAAATTATTTAGTAATGGAACCGAGTGAACTTAAAATTTAAATTGTTAAATTGATTATTCAAATTTTATTTGAATTTTTTACTTCAACATAATTCATTTAGATATTATTAGTCTTTTAATTTGAGTTTATTTGAATGTTTAATTTTTTTTAATTTTATTTTAGTTGATGTGTTAATAAAAAAATTATTGATAAATATGATTTTATATTTGTGAATATTATTTACTAAATGTTTATATTTTCTTTTTTTTATATATTGACGATAAAATATTAAATATTCACTTATAATAATAACATATCTAATCTCAAATATTAATGATTTACCTTGCTCCAATAAGAGTTGGAATCCGTCACCCTAACGATCTCACACGATTAGTCTCACGACTATCTGTAAAGATGTAAATCGAGAAGCTACAGTTGACCACTACGGGGAGGGTATTGCCTTGGTGAAGTAAGTCTGTCCCGTTGTAATTAACTCAATTATATCCCAAAGGCAATGATTTACTTCTCTTTAGCGAAAGATGGAATCCGCCATTCTAGTGATCCCACACGATCAGTCTCACGATCATCTGTGAAGAAGTAAATCGAGAAACTGTAATTGATAATGATTTACCTCTCACCCACAAGCGTCGTGTGATGTGATAGGATGATAAAGTACTTAAGAAAATAAATAAAAGGATCCAAGTTTGAATCATAATAGTAGGAATGAGAAGGTTGTTTATCTATAAAATTAGTCGGGTGGACATTTATATTAAAAAAATAAAAAAAATTAAATATTCATGTTTTATATTTAAAGGGTAAATCGGGATATATTTAAATAACTATGGTTAATTAAAGAAACATTTAACTTAAACCAATTTAATGTAGAATTGATGAGTTTAAGTAGGGAAAGGGTAGGTTAATTAGGTAGCTAATTAACCTATTTTTTACACGTGTACTTTTGAAAAAAATATAGAGTGAGACTTCAAGATTGTTGTTAATTAATTGCTTCCTAATCAAGGCAATGCGCAAGTCAACTTGTCTTGCATATTGCATAGGAAGACTAAACTCCAAATATGAAGTCATATATTATCGTTAGTTTTATCTTAAAGTCATAGATATTCCCATGTGAGTGAATAAATCAAATGAAGGTGCATTGAACATGAGTTTTTAATTATTTTCATCAAAATTGATATTTAAAGTCACCAAACATTCATAAAAAATAATTATCATCATATTTTTATTTTAAAAATATCTTTTATTCTATAATTATTACAACATATAATTACTACAATTATAATTAATAATATATTAAAATAGATGAACTTAATATTTTTTGATTCATTTAGATGGAATTCATCACGTCTGGTCAAGCTCACGACCATCTATAAGAATTGGATTTATGATCATCTATGTAAAGAGATAAATCAAAAAATTACAGTTATCATGATAAAAGAAGGATATTATTTCAGTTTTAAAATTTAATCTTTGTCTACTTTAATAAATCTGTTTTATTTTATTGTAACTAACTCAATAAGTAATAATTTTTTTTTTGTTCATGTTGGAAGGATAGGTGCTTATTTGGGATAGCTGGTAGGATTTTGCCTAATGAATTTTGAAAAAAAGTTGCTATAAAAACAATTTCATTCCTTCTCCTTGGAGTCGTCTTCTTCCCCACGCTTCCGCTTTAAATCTCCCTCGTCTTCCTCTTCCTCCCCCTCCTCTTTCGCCCCTCCAATGTCGGCAGCTTCTTCTCGTTCCCCTGGATGCTGATCCCACCATTCACGCTTGCTCGATTTCTGACATCCGTCCGCAATGGCCTCCGACGCAGTCCCCGGCCGCCTCTTATACCGCCACCTTGATAAAGCGGAGGTCGAGCTCGCTCATATCGGCGCTGATCCGGTCCCCCGCACCAACGGATCTGGGGTCTCCTCGGCTTCGGAAGGCGCCTTGCGCCCCAAGAAGGGAAGTAGCTTGAAGACGCTGATCCTTAGCTGTATGGTCGCCGCCGGGGTCCAATTCGGGTGGGCTCTGCAGCTGTCCCTGCTGACGCCCTACATCCAGGTACGACCCATTAACTTGGATCGGAAGGATAACACATCGAATTATGATGTTCGATTAACAACTTTTAAAACTTTCGGTGCCTTTTTGGCTCTAGAGATGTATTTTAGAGTGTTTAAACGGTGATACTTCCTCACGGATTTGGGTGCGCTGTATGCTTGGATTGATACGAACATACATTCTTATAGTTGGCAAGATGTAACTAGCACTATAATCTGGTGCCTGAATGATTGTGCGCTTTCATTTTATACTCGGGCGATTCTATTTGGAGGAGACCCGAGGTTGTGTTGAGATGAGTGGTTGTTTTATGGGTGTAGCTCATGAAAATAATACCTCGGCTTGATGTCTTAAGTGGTGCATATTCTAATGTAATAAACAGAATTATGAAAAGTAAGCTCAAGAGAAGTTTTCTGAGACTATGGAATAAAATAACTGGAAATTGAAAATGGAGTTGCTGTTATTTTTGTTATTGCTTCTAAACTTACTGGGGCATATACATACAATTTTGGTTTCATAATGCCTTAACTTGGAATATTGATCACGTACAAGTAATTGTGTAGATAGTATGCACATTACTAACTTTATAATTAGGGAAGTTGCAACAAAATGGATCTAAAATTTTAGTACATAACCATATAATGCAAGATTACTGCATAAGTGTAAAAGTTTTTGGTTCAGCTGAGCAAGTTCAGTAATCTACAGTCTTGCTGAAGTTCTGAAAGAAGACTTCTTTGTAGGTGTTAAAATATCATAGGATAAGGAATCTATTGAACTAACCGATTAAATTTAACAAATTTTAAATACCAAAGGAGTGAAGACTGATGTGTATGATGTAAAGGATGACTGAAGCATGAACATGTGGTCTTTTGTTGCTAGTGTCGAAAAGCATTGGGAAAATAGTTATTGACCCTTCAGTAACCTTTATTTTCTTCCTGGCAGGGTTTGATAATTTTTCTGAAAATATCTGCCAGAGGTAAATAATTTTCTTCTTGGGATAGTTCCATACTGATGAGCAGTATTTTTCAGAAGGAAGTTATTACTACTGTTAAAAGTCAAAACTTGCTATAGTTGTTCCTTTGCAGTTTCCCCTATCTGATGTGAACTCCCAAGCTCAAAGCATACTTTAGTATTATCATCATTTTTCAGTTGTTATTGAATTCTTCAGCTCAGAACATACTTAAGTATTCACATGATCTTTCAGTTGTTATTCTTATAATTTACTCTCCATTTTGGTTTCTTGCTTGAATTATCTCAGAATCTTCTAATGGTACCAACCTTTTCTCTTTCACAGACACTAGGCATAGAACATGCCTTTTCTTCATTCATTTGGCTTTGTGGACCTATCACTGGCTTCATTGTGAGTACTCTCAATTTATCTAGTCATGGCTTTGTCTGAATACAGAATTTGTATATGTTATTGCTGATCTAATTTAGTCAAATTTGCCTCTATCTGATCACTTCTTCTATGAATGTCCTAGTAGGATTTTACCAACAGTCATTCGTTTTGGAAACATTTGAATATTTGTCTTACTTTATGCACGACAACTACTCTAGTCCATTGTCATGAGCTGTTAATTGAACTCAGTCTATGCTCATGTTTGTATTGACATCTTTTCATATATCAGACAGATTTTTTAGAAGACAAAAGATGATGCCTTTTTCTTTGTAAATTTAATAAACTGGTCCATTTTATCATATATATAAATTTTACATGTGTTAATGGTCTCATAGAAGGGCAACCTTGGCATAATGGTAAAGTTGCTACTGTGTGATATGGAGGTTACGGGTTCGAGTCTTGGAAACAACCTCTTGCAAAGCAGGATAAGACTGCGTATAATAGACCCTTCCCCGGATTTCACATTGGCAAGAGCTTCGTGCACCGGGCTGCCCTTTGTTAATGGTCTCAGAGATTTTTTTGTGTCAAAACAATATCTTTCCATCATTTGATGATTATACTGAACCTTGCTGAATTTTTTTCTTGACTCGTTCAATTTGTTCATGTGCTTAGTTGCCACTTCTCAAACTCATGGATAGAATATTTGTGTGGATTTTCTCTCTTACTTTCTAGAGACCTATTGTTCTATTGCACTCTATTCCTGATTGCGACAGGTTCTTTTCTTTCTGATCACATCATTAAGGTGTATTTGAGCTGTTTTTCCAACATAACTCTTCTTTCTTCTGCAAGATAACTTTTCATGCATGAAATTACTATTCTCTAAGAACAATCATTACAAGTATGACATGCCTTCAAAACTACTTTACTATTAATATATCACCAGTTGTATAAAAAACCAACTATTGATGTTTCACAATAATAAATTGAGAACTCATCAGCAAAAGGGACGTAAAACCTTACCCCTTTTGATCATTAGTTTGTAAGCTTTTGCCCATGGATAATCCTTGAGCTATATGCTTAAAGATTATGAATCATGTGCAATAAGCTTGATTGACATGCTACATAGATTAATGAACTAATTGGTATTTTGTGGCTTTCCTGACCTGCCTAATTTTCATTCTTATGTTGAACCAAGTAGATGCCCATGCTGAACTTGGGTGCTGCCTACATGTTCTCAATTGTATGCAATCTAGTATGTCTGATCTGATATAATCTGGTATTATGGATGTTGTAGACTCCTTGTTCTATAGGAGTGGTAAGCCATCTGATGTATGATGACATTGGTTAGGAAATTATAAATCTTTCTCGATGTACTCATAGATATAAATTTTGCCAAATCATTTAACATTTCATTTCATTCTGATCTTATATTACTTTGTGTTTTTTTTGTTTCTTTTGTTCTCATTTCTCGTAGTGCTTAGGAGGACCTTCAACTCCTAAACACATTACCTGATGTTATACTGTGCAGAAGTTTAACTTTTTAACTTCTCCCATGTAGGATAAACTCTTTTATGTGGAAAACATGATTTTATTTTTAGTAAACATTGATTTCAGTGTTTTCATTCCTCAATCTACACTAGGTAATAATTTTTTTTTACGAAACTGATATTGCCAATTTTGTTCCAGAACTATATAAATCTCATTTCACAGGTTCTTTTTTATGATTTCACTTATTCTTTTTGCTATAGCCTATCGCTGGTGCTTTTTTCATCTACTATGAGAATGTGAATGCTTGCTTTAGAGTTTTTTGAAATTTATTACAAGCTTTTGCATATTTACTGTGACAATGTTTTTAAGTCAGGATTTTCTTTCTGTATATCATTGTTATCTCATATTATTTTTCTTTTTCAGTTTTGATTACTTTTTATGTACTAGTACTATAACATGATTTTTTTTTTCTGATTCATAGCAATTGGTAGTGTTCTAAAGTCTGTGATTTTTAGAGCCTATTGATTCCTTTCCTCTGTAGTTGCTTTGTTAGTAGCTTTAGAGTCTTTAGACAACTCATTGTAGAGGAATATGATTTTTTTTCATGTTTATTTGAAACAACTATTTGTGCTCGATCCATTTAGGGGATTCTTGGATGAGTTCTGATAACATAATGTTTTAGCTTTCAATACTGTCTTGCATTTCTTGTAGAGTTCAATTTTAGAACTGAAACAAACTATTTCACACTCCATCATTGTATAGTTTTACTACCCTACTATTTGGATCAGATGATAGTTTTCCTAGAATGTCTCAGTTAAGAAAGTATAGTGACCAATCTATATATTTATATTACTTTGGCTTATGTATGTTAACAAATGGATTGGATTCGAATGTACTCCCAAGCCAACACATTGGCTGAATTAAACCCAGGATATGTTTATTAAATTACTGAGCATAAGATTTAGGAAAAATTCAATTTGTACATTTATATTCTTAACAAAATTCTTCAAATTTTGGTATAAGCATAAACTACCATCATGCTGGAAATATTCTATGGACCAGATGACTAGTTCCATTGGTTTAAATAGAAACCGTATAGTTTCAATCTGAATATACCTGTTTTAATTCCTGGTTCTAGGTTCAACCTTGTGTCGGCATATGGAGTGATAAATGCCACTCAAAATATGGAAGGAGGCGACCATTCATTTTTCTTGGCTGCCTCATGATTTGTTTTGCTGTAAGACACTATCAGATATTGCTTATATAACTTACTGCACTTCATTATTAGGCTTAACCCTTTTTATATCCAGGTTATCTTGATTGGGTTTTCAGCAGATATTGGTTTCTTTCTTGGCGATACTGATGAACATTGCAGGCAAGTAATGTCTATAATGATGCTGAATGCTCCATATTATAATCTAAATCTTTACAAAATTGCAGTACTTTTAAGGGTCCCCGACCGCTAGCGACTGCTGTTTTTGTGATTGGTTTTTGGTTGCTGGATCTGGCTAACAACACAGTGCAAGTATGAAAGTTTGTCTATGCCTCTGTTTATGCATCTGCATCAAATGCTTATTCTAATAGATACAATCGTTGGTATCCTATTGCCACATATTTCTGTAGGTTAAGGTTTCATATGGAAGTAAAAAAGTAAATAAATAAACTAAAAAAAAGAGGAGGTTGTGTTTGAGTACATTGAAAAAATAAACTGCAAATCAACAGATTATGCATTATCAAGTGCAAACACAGATCCCTAGTTAGTTTAAATGTTGAGTTAGTATTAAGTCAATAATTGAGCTACATGACTCAATTTAGTATTTGGTATGGCATAGCACCAATGAGTTGACAAACAAATGGTAGCATCGGAGCAGACATATAACTGAAATATATGACATACTAATGCTATAAGACTAGTTTTCTAGTCAGTCTAAATGTTGAGTTAGTATTAACTATTAAGTCCACAGTTGAGCTACATGACTCAATATACTTGTATTTGGTACTGCATTGCATCAATGAGTTGATAATAAACAAATGTTAGCACTGAAGACATTGCTATCAATCTACTGCATTGTAAAACTAGAAGTCTTTGGCCAAGGATGCCACATCACTTCTTTTCACCTTTAGCAGTAGAAACCAAGTTTGAGATCATATTTTACTAAATCTGATGAGCTTTTTGATACCTTTTATTGACTGGATTTTAGGGTCCAGCTCGTGCACTTCTAGCAGACCTTTCAGGTTAATATTCATTTCTTCTACTATCTGACTGATCAGCATTACTGTCTATTTCATTTACTGATGAGAACATCAAGTGAACAAAGTGCCATGTATTGCGATAGGTCCTGATCAGTGTAATTCTGCAAATTCCATATTCTGCTCTTGGATGGCTTTTGGCAATATACTAGGCTTTGCATCTGGTGCGAGTGGCCTTTGGCACAAGTATGCTTGTCAAATTCTGTACTTGTGCATTTCTTGCTGTATTTGCTTTTGTTGTGGTTGAAGGTTTGGTTAAACCGAATACACATACCAATATAGCTACATAGATGGACATGTATATACACATTATACATAAATATTTACCTGCTCTTGGAGATACATGGTTCACCCCTGTATTTGTTCTTGTGTATGAACATATAGTAGTAAGCATTAGATGCTAACAGCTTTATTTCTTAAATATCTGCCACCTCTATACGAATCTATTTCTTTACTATGCAATGAGGGAGCCATATGCTTTAGTTATTTCTTTGTTTGGTTTTGATTTTATTAATGTGATGAAATCTTTGATCAAGAGAAAATTTAGATTTCTTCAACTTCAGCATTTCTAGTTTTTCTCTTTCTCTCCAATTAAAATCAAGGGAAAGCTTGTATACGAAGCTACTTGAACAAAAAAACCCATTAACTGACCTAAATATCTATTTGTATGTTTCGACAAGGTATATGTATAGCCTTAAAACTTAGACAACAAACATTTGTTTCGGAACTGAGTTACACCAATTAATGCAAACCCAATATTGTTCATCTTGACCACATCCACCGTCATGATAATCTTAAGCAGTTTTCTCATCCAGGTGGTTTCCTTTTTTGACAACAAAAGCTTGCTGTGAAGTTTGTGGGAATCTGAAGGCAGCTTTTCTTGTTGCTGTGGTGAGTTTATAATATATGTGTGTGTGTATATTAAACATTGATCTTATGACTTGTTCGAAATTTTAGAAGACTTGTAAATTACATGCTTTCTTTTATGCAATACTGTTGCTGATAGTACAAAAAAGAATAAGCCAATAACTTTAGTCAGTATATCTTTGTTCCTTCCATTTCATCCTCTATTATTGGCAGTCAAATGAAGCAAACATAGGGCTGGTTGTTCTTCAATTTCTAAAAGGGGTTAGCTACTGAATCATGCTATCTATAATTGAATTAGCATTCAACAATTTTTAGGAGTTATCACAGCCCTGATGGGCTCACAGAGAAACATCACCCTTATAATTTGTGTGATTTTATCGTCACTATATTTTTTACTTGATGATCAGTACAACAAACCATTTTCCACTTTAAATTAAAACAAGCAATTCTCAAATGATGGTATCAGCAAGTTGTATTAGGCTGTGTTTTATGTTTTTTTCATTATTTGAACAATTTGTTGGTAATGCATTGCTAAAGATTGTTATTGAAAGCTATTTGTATTATTTTTTATCATTTTTGCCACTGATCTGATTTCCTGCAACATTTCTATACTCATCAGCTGATTGTGCCATCCCAGTCAACCTTAAGCTGAATTTTGATTTTTTTTTGTTTTATTACAGTTGACCAAATTGTAAATACTTCCACAATCTGTTGTTTATCTTTTACTCTCATCACTATCACACACTCTTTTTTACTTTAGTTTTATACTTATGGAATGGCAAATCTATGACTTTCTATTAACTTCAAATTTTGCAGCTTTTCCTTCTGCTTTGTATGTCTGTGACTTTATATTTTGCCAAAGAAATTCCCCTGGAACCAAAAACTATGCAACATTTGTCTGACTCCTCGCCTCTATTGAAAGATTCTGAACAATACCTAGGCCAATTTGAAGGAAATGAAACAGAGAAGGTTGATAGTGGCACTTTGCGTTTTAATAAGATGGGTGGTAAAGGTGGAATGGCCAATTCTTTAGATCTGGAGCTCTGCAAAAATAGGGACCAAAGTGAAGCCTTCAATGATGGGCCCGCTGCAGTATTGGTTAACATTCTAACAAGCCTGAGGCATTTGCCACCTGGAATGCATTCAGTGCTTTTTGTTATGAGTCTTTCTTGGGTAATGACATCAGAAGTTGACATTCATCAGTACCAATTTTCTTTTAGGCTTGCAGATATGTTCCATCCCCTATGACTGATCTGTTTACTTTTACAATACTTGTAGCTATCATGGTTTCCCTTTTTCCTTTTTGACACTGACTGGATGGGACGAGAGGTTTACCATGGGGATCCGATGGGGGACATTACTGAACGAACCGATTATCAAACTGGTGTCAGAGAAGGTGCAGTTGGTTTGCTATTGAATTCAGTAAGATCTCATAAGCAATATATTTTAGCCTTGTAGCTCCAAATATAATGTTCTCTCGAATGAAGTATAACCTACTGTAGTTTTAAGTTTAGCACATTGTAGTGAAGCTGCATGTTTTTTTTTATGAATGCAACAACATTCCAGTCTGACCAGGTGCATGCCTTGCCATCGATATGTTGTTATCTAAGTTCACTACAAGTCTAATTCCACTTCACGGGGCTTTTAAATGACATCGTTGATAAATTCGTTAGTCATGATTTTCTGATATGATTATGTTTTTTTTTTGCAAATAATTTTCCTGTCAAACTTAAGAAACTTTCTAAAACATTTTAATATTGGTTGAAATATTGTTTTAAAGTATAAATTCTCTGCTTGTTAGCTAATGATGATGGTTTCACAGGTAATGGTAGTTTATAACGTCTCATAAAGATCAATGGTTACTTTAGTTCATAGGAAAAGCTACTCTTTTCCCTATCGAGGTGAGATTAGCGAGTCAATGTCAGTGGGACTTGTTAGGTATGATAGACCTGCCATATTGGAGTAGATAAATCATGTGGGCTAGATGAGCCAAGCAAACTATTTCAAGAGATTTTTATTGTTGTGATAACTATTAATTATTTATTTCTTATGATATTACAAATAAAACATAAGATCACTTTTCATTTCATGACTTACTTTTTGGTTAAGCTTTTAATTTCAACAGATTGTTCTGGGAGTTAGCTCATTCTTTGTTGATCCCATGTGCCGCAAAATGGGTGCGAAATTAGTGTGGGCAATGAGCAACTTTGCAGTGTTCATCTGCATGGCTGCCACTACAATCCTAAGTTTGGTGTCTACTAACGAGGACACCATTGCAAGTCAACATGTTCTTGGAGGCAACAATACAGTTAAAACAGCTGCCCTGGTTATTTTCTCTGTTCTTGGTTTCCCTCTAGCTGTAAGTACAAATACACAGCGACATAATTTGGTTGCTCCTATAAAATGGAAAATTATACATGTTTTTTCATACAATGTTACACGGCAGATTGCATACAGTGTGCCTTTCTCTATGACGGCCGAGTTGACTGCCGGCACTGGTGGAGGACAAGGTTTGTTTGCGCCATTTTTTGCTCTGTACAAGTCCAGTTGTTGCACTTTAAACTTACGTGATAAATTTCCTGTTCAGGACTGGCTACTGGGGTTTTGAATCTTGCAATTGTCGTTCCTCAGGTTTGTTTCCCATATGCATCTTTGAAACGCTTATATGATGATATGAACAAGAATACATTTGATCCTAGAGTTAGTTCACTTTCCTACCAAGGGAAGAAAATAACCAGAAAAAGAAAGAGGATAGGAACAAAGAAATTCATAGGAGGAAAAAAGGTTAGGAAAATATTTCCCCTAGTTTTAGTTTCCTTTGAGGATACAATTTCCTTTCCATGTTTCCTAGAGAGATAGAAAGGGTCTGAGCCCCATTGCAATGAAAAACAGTATTTTTTTTGGGGTCCAAATCCGGCAAAAATGATCGGGGTCAAACTGGAAAAAAATCTCAACCTTTCCTTCCTTTTCCCCAAAAAAAATTGGAGGAAAAATGCGACTAGAAAGATTCTTCTGTCACTTATTATGCCTGTGTTTCCTTCATCTACAGTGAACACAATCCAAACATTGAGGCCTTTATCAATTCTCTCTAGTAGATGCCATCTACTAATTCTCTAGTGGATCCATAGCTTCCATGCACTTTATTCTTGACTTTTTGTACTTTAAAATAATTCAAGCAAAAGAAATTACATTCACTAGATGGCTTCACCTTTTAGAGTGATTAGAAGATTTTATATGGAGTGAATGGAAGACTAAAGTAAATATTAGTCAATCTAATGAAAATAATTTAATTAATTTGAAAATTATCATTGATATTGCATAGTATAGAGTTTAATATAGAATAAGATTGGCATATGCGATTCCAAATGGAAAAGTTAATTTACGTTGTTGATGATGATGAACTTTGCCTTTTACTAATGTGACTTTACTACAGATGATTGTGGCAATTGGTGCGGGACCTTGGGACGCTCTCTTCGGAGGAGGCAATATTCCTGCATTTGCCCTCGCGTCCATCTTCTCCTTCGCAGGTGGCATTCTTGCAGTCATAAAATTACCTAAACTTTCAAGTTCTCATACTTCCATTGGCTTTCATGGGTTTGGCTAATTTAGAGTTTTAAAGATTGAGTCCCTCAATCCCATTCATATTCCTTCCAATCATTTTATTCATCTGGTATAGATTCAATTAATTACATGAGGAATTCATAGTCTTCCACCAATGAATTACTGAGAGAATCAAGATGAATTTGCATATAATTCTTAAAGGTACTAAATAATTTTGTATTCACAGTGATAGCAATTCTTATAGCACATTGGAGCTTCCTCTTTTTCCTCTTTTAGTTTAGGCATCATTAACCAAGTTATCCTCTTTTTATGTTGACAGAAAGTTATACATTACTTCTCAAAGTTTTTAAAGTTTTCATTTCACCTCTCATTCTGAAAAACATTAGTTTATATATATTTTTTCAAATCTATTTCATTTCATTTCATCCTACTTGTTAAATAAAATCACCCTTCTACGTTGTGAAATGAAATGAGTTGGAATGTCTAGGAGGCAAATTGATGGTTCTTGAAACCTTGATGAGTAAAATAAAAGTTCAGTGAAATATCCTCCTAGTAAATACAGCTGCATGCAGGGGAAATTAAGTTAGACTGCATGCGCATTTGCTGCCCATGATGAATGGAATTAGACTGTAATCAGAATTGTTTACTCCCTAATAGTTCTGTTCTAATATTTGGATGAATAATTAGAGAAGATCAGTCTAAGAAATTACTCAATTTTTTCCACTCCTTAAAGAGAAAATGCAAATATGGTCGAGTCAATTGGATTGTTCAAGTTGATTAAGCATGACAACTGGACTTGATAGATGAGGGAGGCTTAGGCTTGGTGGATTAGGTATGTTTGGCGAGCAGGCAAGCCAATCTGATTGGGCAGACTTGGCGAACTAATTGTGCATCGCAGAATCTAAATATATAGATCATGAAGTTAAATGGGTGAAAATTAAAAGAGTGGCTTATTTTAAATAAATAAAATAAAATAAGAGTATTTTATTTTGAAAATACTCGTATTCAATGTTATTGTAGTAGCTCTGATCAAATTTGCTTCAAGTAATTTTGGTCAATTATTCGTTATTATAATAATTTTAATTAAAATTACTTTAATATTATAGCAATTTCAATTCAAACTATTCAAATTATAATAGTTTTGATCAATTTTAACCAAGTTCGATGTTTTAATTAATATTTAAGTCTTTTGATATTATTAAAATAATTTTGATTTCTAGTTGTTGTGAGAAGCAGGGGTAGATAGGTCTTTTTCTTCTTGTGGTATTAGGGTTATGCTGTCTATATAAACCCTGTACATGTGTTCTTTTATGGATTAAGATAGTTTAACATGGTATCAGAGCAAAGTTAGGATCGGCGCCGAACCCTAACCTTTAATCGCGATTTCGCGAATTTTGTTGCTGTTCAACTTCTCGGCTTCGCCTTTTTGCTCGGGCCCGCTTCGTCTTCTTCCGCTCGCGACGAGGGTTCGGCTTCCTCTTTTGCTCGCGCTCGGCTTCGGCTTCGTCATCTTCGCTCGCGACGGGGGTTCAGCTTCGTCTTCTGTTCGCGAGCGCAGCCCGGCTTCGTCGTTCGCAGCATCGTCTGTTCGCGACGAGATTCCTGCGCCGCCGGAAACAGTCATCTCCAAGAATCGCGTCCGATCTCTGCCTCTCTGCGTTCTTCTTCTCCAAACAGGCCCCTATTCTTCTTCGCGTGAGGGAGTGCGGCGCCGGAGAGAAACCCTAGCCGACGGACTTGAAGAAAGAAGGAAGGCATAGCGATTTTGGGACTCTCCTCCGCGGCGATCCTCTTCGGCCGCTACTATCCCTGCTTCATCCTCCCTGAACGGCGTTTTCTCCACCACCGCCAGCTCTCCTCACCGGTCGTGATTCCCTCTCTGAGCGCCGGCATTCCTGAGGCTTCTTCCTCCGTCGCCCAACACCGCCTGCTCGCTGGAGAGGAAGGAAGTGACAGCTTTGTTCTCGATCGCGTGGCTAGCTGTGGACTCGCTGGAGAAGAAGAGAGGAGACAGTCCTCTGTTCTGTTCCGTCCGGCTACAATCGTGCCTCCACTGCCATCTCTCTCCACCTTCCGCCTGCTCCGGCTCTACCTCTGCAGCGGCTTCTCGCTTCGTGCTTCTCAGAAGAGCTCCGACTCCTCTCCTGCGTTGCTTCTGCTGCCGCGACCAGTGTCTTCACACAGCTGACTTTGGGTCTTTGTTCCACACTGCGGCCTCTCGTCGTCATCTGTTTCGGCGAGACTTTAAGCCATAGCCTTCTTGCTACCTTGACACCACAATCTTATCTTGTTCTATGGCGGACACCTCTGGTGAAACTTCTGGTATTTTTATAGATTCAGTACAACCTGTGACTTCTTCTGGACAGGTACAACCTTTTTTCACAATGTCAGGAAATGGAGGATCTGTTCTTCAGATAACCTCAGAGAAGTTGACAGAGACAAACTATGCATCTTGGGCAGTTGCTGTTGAACTTTATATTGAAGGCCATGATAAACTTGATGTCCTTCATGGTACTAAAGTGAAACCAGATGAAAAAGACCCAAACTTTCGTATTTGGAGGCGTGACAATATTCAGCTAATGACTTGGATACTTAATTCAGTCAGTTCTGGCATCAAACAAGTTATTCTTCATAACAAAACCGCTTTTGAGATGTGGAAGACACTGGAGCAAATGTACGGACGCAAGCATGACATGTTGCGTACTTATCAGCTAAGTAGTCAAATTTTTAAATTTGATCAAGGCTCTATGTCTGTGACATGTTATTTTGCTGGTCTGAAGGGGCTGTGGGATGAGTTTGACTATTACAGGATGGAAAATTGGATTTCCACAGATGATCACCAGAGATATTTGAAGCTTCTGGAGAAGGACAGAATTATTAAATTTCTAGATGGGCTTAATACAGAGTTTGAGAGTTTAAAAGGACAAATTCTTAGTCTTGATCCTACTCCCTCTCTGGAACAAGTTTATTACAAAGTTCTCAGTGAGGAGGGCAGGAAAAGAACCATGAGCAACAAGGGTATTTCTACTTCCAGCACTCCAATTGGGGATACTTCTGCTCTTGTAAGTTTTACAAATAAGTTCAAGCCTGGGGGAACTAAAGGAAGAGGTGATAAATTTTGTCGGCACTGTAAGAGGACTAATCATGATTCAGATTTTTGTTGGGAGAAATATCCAGAGAAGAAACCTGATAAATTCAAACATGGTGACAAGAAAACCCCTAGTCGTGGAAACGTTGCTGTTAAGAAATTAGTGGAGGGGGAGACTACTGGTTCCTCTGTGTCTTCTTCTGTTGGGTTGTCCTCTACTGACATTGCTAACCTTCAGCATCTTCTCTCACGGCTTCAGGCTTCATCTTCTGCCTCTACCCCTCCATCTCAAGCGCATACAGGTATCCGTGGCTTGGGATTGAGTGTTGCTGGTTCAAGCTCTTACAGCCCCTGGGTCATTGACTCAGGAGCTACAGATCATATGACAAACGCTGCTAACTCTTTTATTTCCTACTCTTTGTCCTCTGGGCAAGATAAAGTGACCATTGCAAATGGAACCAAGGCCACTGTTGCTGGCAAAGGTTCCATACAATTGACAGATCATTTTGTCCTATCCTCTGCTCTTCATGTTCCTTCTATTTCTCTTAATTTACTTTCTGTTAGCAGCATTACAAAACAACTTCACTACTCGGTAACTTTTTTTCCTGATCATTGTGTCTTCCAGGATCTCGAGACCAAGCAAATGATTGGGACTGGCCGTGAAGTAGGAGGTCTTTATTACTATCAGCTTGGAACAGCCTCTGCTCTGAAGTCTACAGCACAGTGTTTGGAGAATAAACATCAAGACATTATCTTATGGCATTCCAGATTGGGACATTTATCCTTTAGGTCTTTGAAAGTTTTATTTCCTAGTCTTTTCTCGTCAATTTCTTTTGAGTCACTTAAGTGTGAAGTCTGTCAGTTATCAAAACATTGTAGAACTCAATTTTCTGAGTCCATAAATAAAAGTTCTTCTCCATTTGATCTTGTTCATTCTGATGTGTGGGGGCCCTCTCCTGTGACTTCTTTGGATGACTATCGATACTTTATCTCTTTTATTGATGATTACACCCATTGTACATGGCTTTATTTGATGAAAAGCAGAGAAGAAGTTCCTCGTCTCATTCAAACCTTTTGTCAAATGGTGGAAACTCAATTTCATACAAGAGTAAAGACTTTACGTTCTGATAATGCCCGTGAGTACTTTGCTCAGTCTCTGAATACTTTCCTTGAGGATTCAGGAATTCTTCATGAGTCATCCTGTCCCTACACACCACAACAGAATGGAGTGGCTGAAAGAAAGAATCGTCATATCCTTGAAACAGCCCGTGCACTATTATTTCAACGTCACTTACCCAAATATTTTTGGGCTGATGCTGTCCTTGCTGCTGCCTATATCATAAATCGATTGCCATCCAAAGGTCTCGGGTATCGGTGCCCTCTCACTATTCTTCGGCCTGGCACCACGTTGTTCTCCCTTACACCTCGGGTTTTTGGCTCTCTCTGCTTTATTCATGTTCTTGGTCCTAAGTCCTCCAAACTTGATCCTCGTTCTATACGGGGAGTTTTTCTAGGATATTCCACTTGTCAGAAAGGCTACAAGTGCTTTGATCCTATTACTAGGACGAGATATGTCTTGAAGGATGTTACCTTTTTTGAGTCCGAGTCTTATTATTCTCTTCAGCCTCATCCTCAGGGGGAGAATATTCCCTCTTCTGTGTCTCCCTGTGTACCTCAAGTGGTCCCATCTCCTATTTTGTCCCATGTCCTATTCCCTCTTCTGTGTCTCCTTGTGTATCTCAAGTGGTCCCATCTCCTATTCCACTGGATGCCATAAAGGAAAATACATCACTGGGCTCGCAATCTTCACAGGAAACTATTACTTACAAGCGACGAAGACACCAGCAAGGACCTACTACTGACCGGCTAGTCGAATCAGATGCTTTGGCTCCTGATTCCTTGGAGCAGTCATTGAATATGAATGAGCTAAACCTTCCTGTTGCTGTTAGGAAGGGGGTCAGGTCATGTACTCAACATCCTATCTCCAATCACGTTTCTTATTCTCGTTTGTCTTCTTCATATCATGCTTTTGTTTCACAGTTATCAAACCATGCTATACCTTCTTCTTATTATGAAGCTGTAAAGGATGCTAGGTGGATGGAAGCAATGAATGAAGAGATAGAGGCTCTTAACAGAAATGGTACTTGGGAATTAGTTGATCCTCCAAAGGGGAAGAACTTGGTTGGTTCTAAATGGGTCTATGCTATCAAATATAATTCAGAGGGTGAAGTGGTCAGATATAAAGCCAGACTTGTTGCCAAGGGATTCACTCAAACATATGGGGTGGATTACTTGGAGACTTTTGCTCCTGTTGCAAAACTGAATTCAGTCAGAGTAATTATTTCTCTTGCTGCTCAATATGATTGGCCTCTATTTCAGCTAGATGTTAAAAATGCCTTTTTGAATGGTGATCTTCATGAAGAAGTCTACATGTTACCACCTCCTGGAATCGAAACAAAAGGGAAAATTTGCAGGTTAAGAAAAGCTTTGTATGGGCTTAAACAATCTCCCAGAGCATGGTTTGATAGGTTTTGCAAAGCCATGATATTGTTTGGCTTTAAACAAGGAAATGCTGATCATACACTTTTTGTTAAAAAGAAAGAGGGCAGAACTACCATTCTCTTGGTTTATGTTGATGACATGATAGTTACAGGTGATGATAAAGTTGAAATCCAGGCTCTCAAGTCTAAGTTAACATCAGAATTTGAAATTAAAGATCTTGGACTATTGAGGTACTTCCTTGGTATTGAAGTTGCTCGATCTCAAAAAGGAATTTATATGTGTCAGAGAAAGTATGTGTTGGATTTACTCAAGGAGACAGGGAAGTTGGGTTGTCGACCAGCATCTACTCCTATAGAAGTAAATCATGATCTTACTAGTTCTAATGGGGAAGATCTTGCAAGTCTGGAAAAGGGAACGTATCAAAGGTTGGTTGGAAAATTATTATATTTGTCTATGACTAGGCCTGACATCACCTATGCTGTTAGTGTGGTGAGCCAGTACATGCATGCTCCTAAAACTGTCCATATGAAGGCTGTTGATAGGATTTTAAGGTACTTGAAGTCATGTCCTGGAAAAGGCTTGCTGTTCAAAGGGGGTGGTAATCTGAAAGTGGAATGTTATTCTGATGCAGATTGGGCTGGTTCTCGAGATGATAGAAGGTCCACTTCTGGCTATTGCACTTTTTTGGGAGGAAACCTGGTAACTTGGAGAAGTAAGAAACAAAATGTTTGTGCACGGTCCAGTGCTGAAGCAGAATATCGAGCCATGGCACATGGTCTTGCAGAAATGTTGTGGTTGTGTTTTTTGTTGGAAGACATGGGATTAAAAGCAGAATTACCCCTCAAGCTATATTGTGACAACAAGGCTGCAATCAATATTGCAAATAATCCAGTACAACATGATCGGACTAAACACATCGAGATTGATCGCCACTTTATTCGGGAGAGACTTGATTCCGGAGAATTATGTTTGCCTTATGTCAAATCTGAGGACCAACTTGCTGATATGTTTACAAAGGCTATACCTCAAGCTATGTTTAATTCTGTTCTTAGCAAATTGAACATGTTTGATATATATGTTCAACTTGAGGGGGAGTGTTGTGAGAAGCAAGGGTAGATAGGTCTTTTTCTATTTATGGTCTTAGGGTTATGCTGTCTATATAAACCCTGTACATGTGTTCTTTTATGTTCCTTTGAGGTTAAGATTGGCTACAATGACACTGACACAAGGTTAGATTAATCCATGTTAATTAAAATGAAAGTGACGATTTCAATAAAAAACAGAGCACACTTGACAGATTTGCTAAAGTCATACCTTGTTTCACAGAAGAAAGTGACTGATACAGATGCTACGGAGTGAAATGAATTATTTGGGTTTCACAGAAGAAAATATTGCATTATATTAATTGTGTTTTATATAAATCTTGCAACATTAATTAATTAAATACTATAATTAATATTTTAAAATAAATTACTAATGATCCATTCATTTTTATATTAGTGTTATCTGATCATGTGATATGTCATTAACAGCAATCTAAAGTCAAGGTCTGAATAGAAAAAACTGAATCAAATTGCAGTTTTTTATTTTCAGATTTTAGATAGAGTTCTACAGATATAAGTACTCTCTGTCTTTTTTTTTCAGATCAAGTTTTCGATTTTTATATAAAACTAAATGAAAAATAACTAACCCAAATTGAATGGGAATTACTTAATGCAGAATACATAATAATATATAGCTTATCTACAACAACCAATAACAATTCTCGTCCCATTTTTTGATGCAGTCAACCATATGAATCTTTTCACATCAAATATAATTTTAATTTTCTCTTTAATATTTTTATTTCTTATAAAATAAAAAAATTTAAAATCACAGTTAAATAAGTTCATTCTCATTATCAAGTAGTACAGCAAAAGAAAACAACCAAACTGCAATAGGATCTATAGAGGAAAAATGATATCAACCCCACAGTAGAAGCACATAAGCCACGAATAGGACAAGCAATTTAGAGCAATAAAACATCTTTATTCAAAATAGAGTCAGCAAACTGAAGGCAAAATCCATGTTTTTGCTGATCTAATGACTGGCTGGAAACACATACGTGGTTTTAAATCATATTACAACAACGACGACAAACAATTTAACAAAAGAATGGAGCTCTGTTTCTAGTTCGGCTCCTAATGTAATACAATTTGTCGACGATTCGCTCGGGAAGAGCATTGAAACTAACATAACAAAGCATGAGATAACAAACCGGGAAAGGCATAAATAAGCACTGGCCAATCTCATCAACTTACCAATCACTTCACAATGCAGATCTTTACGACAGAGGCAATGCCGATACGATGAATTGCAATAACAGAATCACCTGGTTTGCAGAGCTGCCTCTCCACTGCACACTTGAGTGATGCCTGAAGGATCACCTCTGTTGATTCAGAATCAGTGGCCTTGGCAGAACCCTCTGCCAACAGGGGAACTAAACCTCTGTAAATAAGGCTTTGCCTGGCAGGTGACTCATCGCTGACGGACCAGTCGAATGAGTCTGTGGTCAGCACTGGGACCACGACTGATAGGATTGGTACTCGGGGGCGATATTTAGCCACCAACTTAGCTGTTGTCCCGCCACGGGTCAAGACCACAATCAATGTGGCCCTGGCCTTGCTTGCAGTTTGGACAGCAGATGATGCTAGACTCTCCAGTGGGCTCATGGGAAGAGGAGTAGATCGTATCATCTCCTTGAAAATGGCCTCATAATCGAGAGAGGACTCAGCCTCAATGCATATACGCCGCATGATCTTCACCGCCATCTCTGGGTAGGCACCAGCTGCACTTTCACCACTTAGCATGACACAGTCTGTTCCATCTAGAACGGCATTTGCAACATCTGTAGCCTCAGCACGGGTTGGGCGAGGGGATTTGATCATTGACTCTAGCATTTGGGTGGCAGTAACTACAGGCTTGCCAACAAGATTGCATTTGTAGATCATCATCTTTTGCGCAAGGAAAATTTTCTCAACAGGTATCTCCATCCCAAGATCACCTCGCGCAACCATGAAAGAATCTGTCTCCTTCAAGATCTCGTCAAAGTTTATAACACCCTCCTGGTTCTCGACCTATATATTATATAGACAAATAGTGAGAGAAAACATAAATTGCTAGTTTCTTCATCAACAACAGTTAGAAAAATAACTACAACACATGAGAGATTCAGATAGATTCTCTAAGCTATCAATCGGAATTTGAAATAGCGCTCTTGAACTTCTAGTATCAAATCAGTAAACAAGGCTTGAATACAAAGATGCAAGCAATCAATAAGTTGAACAATTCGACTAATTGGTGAAGGATTTTTTATACAAATTATAACATTCTCCTGTACTGAACTACTACCTGAAAAGGAAATTCAAATGTAGTGGCAGATGAAAAAAATAACCTTTGACATCAGCTTTATTTGCTTTGCATGTGGCCCAAGGAACTGCCGAACGTTAACGAGATCTGATCCCTTGCGAACAAATGATACTGCAATCATATCGATGTTGTTTGGAACACCCCATTCCATAATATCTTCCTTATCTTTCTCTGTTAGTGTTGGGAGATCAACCACAACACCTGGAAGATTGACATTCTTCCTCTCGCCGAGGGTTGCTGTGTTCTGACAGAGACATCTCACAGTTCCAGCCTCCGGGTCACATGATAAGACACTCAAAGTTATGGTACCATCAGAGCACAATATTATGTTCCCAGGTTTCAAATCAATAGGAAGCTTTTTGTAACTCATAGAGATCATCTTCTCGTCCCCCTTGATGGTGTAATCAGTAGTGATTGTGATTTCTTGCCCCTCAGTGAGTTTGATAGGTTTGCCATCTTTCAAGAAGCCAGTGCGAATCTCAGGGCCCTATGTCAACACGATAAAGACCATCAATGCAGATAGACTTGATAATCTAAATAAATAATATATGCAAGGAACAAAAAAGAGAGAAAAAGTTAAAAGGATAGTTTCCAGTTTCTGCTAAATTGCATGATTGAACTTGACATGTATATTAGATATGGAAATAAACCGGAAAAAATGATAATACATGCCTCAGTCAAAATGAGAAAAGAAAAACTAACAGGCAAGAAATGAAACAAATAACAGTAGTTTTTATGCGATCAACTATAGAAAATGAACGATCTGTGTCTGCTGTAGTACAAAAGCTATCAACTAAAGGACTCATAGATAGGCTCATAGCTCATTGAATGAAAAGGGCGATTAGAAGTGTTCAAGGAACAAAGAAAATCTGCACTAATCAACAAGAATGTTCCAGTGTTTGACTTTCATTGGCACGTCATACTTAGTTTACCATGTTTGCACCCTTGTCATCAGCTAAAATTTATCTTCCAACAATTTGTGCTATGTGTAATCAGAGCTGTCAGAATCGTCATCCACTCCGAATTTCAATTATGACTCCTTCCATGGAAGTAACCCTTTATCAATATGATATATGGCTGAAGGGAACACTCCCTTTCAAAGGATTTAAACATGTTAGCACAATATTTGAAACAGCTCGGCAATTAAAGTATGATATAAGGAACTAAACAATCACTAATTGTAATACAGGATGAAACTAATGGTAGAACAACATGGAGATTTGTGTGACATTTATTAGTTTGTAATGATTTTGAATTAAACACATTACCGAAACAATTAGGTCAACTGAAAGGAAGTGCTAAATCATATTCTTCCAGAATGGTAGGTCTATACTTGGATTCTGCTATCCTTCAAAGACTTTCTAGAAAACTCTCTTATAAACAGTACAAAACAAAAGAAGATACTAATAAACGAGGATGAGCACTTATAGAACAACCGTTAACCGACTATATTCTGAAAATATGTTGGAGACCTAACTGTAAATATCATATAATTCTAAGAACTTGCTTGTAATTTAAGATTAATGAATAATATATATAGATTGATGAGACTACCTGGGTAAAATCCTAATAATTTTTGCCACCTAACAAAATATAATCATCTAATTGTTTCTCAAGATTAAAATTTCAAAACAAGAAATACTTAGCAAAGCCCTTAAGAAAAATCATTTTTTTCAGAGGCATGATTAGGAAGCTAGTAACATAAAATGTTCAAGTGCCCATTGAATGCTTGCTTATTCACCTACAATTTTTTTTCTTCTACTAGAATGATGTAAAGAACATAATAAGCTCCTCAACTACCTAAGCAACTGAGCTCACAACATCAAGGGTGGCTTGCAAATCAGAGTTTGTAGATAAATAGTATTAAAATAATGGAACCGTAGAGACATCAGTAATACAAAATGCACTTGGCAGTGAACATTGACCACCATAAGGAGTTTGATATTGCAAGGTTGTCTTCTATAAGAGCCATGCACGTAAAAAAAAGAGATAGTCCGTGCACAAAGCTTCCATTAGTATAGGTCCCGGGGAAGGTTGGATTACAGTAGATCTATTGTACACAGTCTTACCCTGCATTGCAAGAGGTTGTTTTTGCAACTTGAATCCGTGACCACAAGGTCACACAACATCAATTTTACCGTTGCGCCAAGGCTCCCATTCTTACACTTAAAAGAATATCTACCATAATGTTTTCTTTCAACAAATTGTTATCATGGTCCAAAAAAACAAAAATATGCAAGCTAGCAGTAGCTGTGTATAGGCACCTTAACTAGCTAAAAATCAAAACACAAAGGAAAGGAAAGTATAAAATGGTGGAGCTATCTCTGTTGTCTGCCCTCTTAGGTTCATTACTGTTTTCCATTTTGTCACGATATCACCAACAAAGAGGTGAATTGACCTCTGATCGCATGAGGAAAAACCTGTAGTGACTGTGTCAATCAACATTCCAGGACTTTCCTAACTTGGCATGGTAGGAATCTTGTTTTAGGGGGTTTGAAACAAGAAGGGGATTTTAGGAATTTGCCAAACTGCTCTTTTTTGTGCTCATTTGGCCATTAATCTAGTGGAATCAAAAAGGCTACTGAAGGCAAACTCACCAAGTTGCATCCAAACCTTCATATGATAAGGCCAACTTCCCTGCTTAGGTGATTATAATAGTACAATTAGCAAGTATCGTAGAATAGGATATCCAAACGCTTCCATATTGAAGGGGAAAAGGCCAAATAGGTTGGGGGAGGTTGAACTCTGTGAGTTTTTTAGCGAGAACATATCTGTTGAAACCAAATAGCACGATTTGTTCTAAATCTCTAGCAAAGAAACATCCAAAAGAGGCTAAATCCATTCTGCAATGTAATCAACCAGCTAAAAGAACAAATTTGCAGCAAACTTTCGTCGGATCAAGAACAGACCTTGGTGTCGAGCATGACAGCGCACAAGATCTGGGTGCTCTGCATGGCGATCAGCAGGTTGTCGAGGGTCTCCTGGTGGTACTCGTGCGTCCCGTGCGAGAAATTGAACCTGGCAACGTTCATGCCGGCTTTCAGAAGCTTCTCCAGCATCGGCACCGACCTCGACGCTGGCCCCAGCGTGCACACTATCTTCGTCTTCGGCACCCGCCCATCGTCCGGCAGATCCTTCAAGATCCCCTCGATGTCGATGTTCGCCATCAATCCTAAACTAATTGCGCGCACAAAAAGCAAGAAAAAAATAAGCTAAACTTCAAGAAGTCAGGTCGTCTACTAAAACAAACCAAAAATCCAGCTAAAAAAGAAGAGGTTTTCGATCATTGAAGTAAGATCGTTCAAACTTTTGCAACCTTTAAGCGATTTAAAGACGGTAGATGTACAAACCCTACCGGACCTTCTTCTTCGCGGTGTTCGATCGAGCTGAAGGGCGCTTCGCTTCTCCGGCAGTGACTTGGGGGAGGGGATAAGTGCGCCGTGCGCGCCATTAAAAAAAAAAGGCGTGAGGTGATGGTGGTAGGAAGGGAAACGAGATTTCGTTACGGGAAACGAAGTAGAAAAGTTCCGTTGACTGCAACGGCGTTTCCGTGTTTTGATAGAGAGAAATGGGGATCGTGGCCGTTGGCACATGGAGCGATGAGGACCGTCCGATGTGCAAGGTGGCGGGTGATCGGATTGTTGATTTAGCACGATATTTTAGGAAATCGGAGGTGGTTGGTGGGTGCCAACGGTGCCAAGTTAGTACACGTGGATGATTAATTTAATTAACTATGCTTTTGTCGGCCTACGGTGCAACGATTAAGATATTCGATTAATCTGCAGGATAATTACACTCGTAGCATTCCAACAATTGGGGCATTGTTAGGTGGGGAATCGTTGTACTCTTGAATATATATATCTTAATTTGAGAAGGAGATATTAATCGATTAATATTCATCATCAATCGATTGATTGATGATCTTGAAGTCGCATATAATGATTGAGATAATCAATTAAATGATACCAATCGATTGTGATATGATATCAATCGATTGATAAATCTAATGTTTTAAGCTTTTAAGACTGATCAAATGCATATTTATTCGGTTAAAATTCCTAAGGGCTTCTTGAAAAATCTATCTACACAAATATTACTAAATTAAAATATTATATCAGCTCAAAGGAAAACACATTAGATAGGTTTAGTGCATATTGTATTGGTAGATGTATATCTATGTTAAAAGTAATTGATCCAAAGAAAAATTATTTTTATGTAGATATATATTCAAGGTAGCTTACAACCAGAACAAATTTATTTTATTCAGATCATGCACAAAATATATCGGCCCAAAGGAAGGAATATTGTGTGGCTGATTAAGGTTGATATAAATTATGGATCAATATATAACTCATACAAAATGTTGAATTATGCGTATAATGGGTCAACTCAAAGGAAGGCTCATTATGTCGCCAACTAAAATTTGAGTTATATTAGAGAGTACCGCTAACAAATTATATTTTAATCTAAAAAGTAAAATGTAATATTGTATTTGGTATCTCATAAATAGTGCATTTATATGTTTTATTTGCATATTTTATTATCTATACTTATATTTATATATGTTCTTAATATTAATTAAACTGTGAGCTGCAATTTTATAGGTTACTCTAAAAAATCTAGAGGGTATAAATTTTATGATCCCTCTAACAGATCCTTCTTCGAAATGGGAAATATCAAATTTATTGAGAGCAGTAGGAGTAATAAAATTAAAGAAATAATTTTTGAGAAAAGCGTAATCAATCCTCCTGTGTTTACTACTAGTGCAATTAGTAGCAGTATGGTTATCATACCCCATTTCATGAATATTGCACATCTAGAAAGAGTAGTAAATTAAAATATTCCCATGACATCTCCAATACAGTTGAAGGATCCCTCCACTCAAATGAGATATTGCTGCATATTGATGAGCAAATATCTCAACCACCTCAAGAACAAGTGCCTTTAAGGCGGTCTACGAGGGAGCAGAGATCTACGATGTCTCATGATTATGTTTATCTTTAAGAGTATGAATTTGACATTAGATTGGAAAGTGATCTTATATCTTTCCAAGAAGTCAAACGATAGCCTAAAAGGTGGATTAATGTCATACAAGAAGAGTAGAAGTCTATGGTAGACAATGGCATTTGGGAACTTATTCGAAGGTATGAAACCCGTTGTTGTAAGTGGCAAGAGGCAATGTCGAAAGATATAAGACTCGTCTTGTTGCTAAGGGATTCACTCATAAAGAAGATATTAATTACAAGGAGATTTTCTCACTTGTGTCGACGAAAGACTCTCTTAGGATAATCATGTTACTTGTAGCTCATTTTTATTTAGAGCTGCATCAGATGAACATAAAGACTACATTTCTCAATGGAGACATTGAAGAGTCTATATATATGGTGCAATCGGAGAACTTTAAGTCTAAATATTCAAAGCACCTAGTATGTAGATTAAAGAAGTCCATTTGTGGTTTAAAATAGGCGTCCCGTCAATGGTACCGAAAATTTGATCAAGTGGTCATCTCATTTAGATTTAGAGAAAACCCTATTGATTAGTGCATATATGTCAAGTTCAATGGGAGCAAGGTTGTTATACTTGTCCTATATGTGGATGACATATTTGTTATATTTGAGAGATGTCCTAAGGCAATTACTTTATGGTTGTACTATTTATTAGATAAATAGAAATTTACTATTTGAGTGCACATTCTCTATGTGTTTGATTGGATCTTAAACTCATTTACTGAATGCCCACAATATGATTCATAGCATGAGAGAATTTGTGATTGGATCACAACTTGTGAGTATCTCTACATGTGCAATTATGAATCTATTGAAATTATCCATAGTCAATGAATTGATGAACGTTGACGTCATCGATTCTGTTAAGACTAGCACGTTTTAAACTTCTTGGTTTACTAAGCAGCTATTCTTACTAGCTGAAGACATTAGATGTTAAGAGTTAAACTTGGATACTAGTTAAGATAACTAGTTCATTGGAGTGACCTGCCATGAGACTTTATATATTTCTATGCATATATCAATGAAGATCTCAGTGCAGCTTAAGTGCAAGTTTTCTTTGACTTGCGGTATTCAAGTCACCTTGGTCATGGAGGCTTATACTTTGACAACTTAAGCAAACATCTCCAAGGAGGTGTGGACTTGAGATGATTGGGTATAAATTAAAGTGCTCGAAGGTGTTTGGATAGCCTACAAAGGATTCACCGCTCCTTGAAAAAGGAGATGTATACCCTACGACCGTTTGTTAGGATTGTTACTGAAAGTCTTTAGCCGAAGCATCACATGTCAAGAATATGACACTGTTGGATATATGTACAAGTAACTTGAATCCACAAAATAAGAAAGTAAGTTTGCACTAGGTGTGACATAGTCAGCCTAATGGGGGTTGACACATAGATCATGTCCTGAACTAAGTGGGTATTATTGGTGCAATCTTTGCCCCAAGAGCATTGAGTTTCAATATTTGGCTAAACCGTGTTTAAAGTTAGGCAATACTTGTGATCTAACATGTTTAATGCAAGTTTGCAGAAAAGTCCAGGTTGAAGACTTGGCAAGGAAAAGTCCAAGTGGGAAGTCTTGGCAAAGGAAAAGTCCAAGTGGGTAGTCTTGGCAAAAGAAAAGTCCAAGTGGGTAGTCTTGGCAAAAGAAAAGTCCAAGTGGGAAGTCTTGGCAAAGGAAAAGTCCAAGTGGGAAGTCTTGGCAAAAGAAAAGTCCAAGTGGGTAGTCTTGGCAAGGAGAAGTCCAAGGTTGGTCTTGGAAAAGTCTTGACATGACGAAGCTGATGGAAGCATCTCAAGCTAGTGCGAGGATGATGGAGCATCCAGGGGAGGCACGAGACTATAGGAGGTGTTTGAAGGCCGAGGTCAAGGTCAAGAGAAGCTGAAATGAGATTTTTCAGCTTTACCAGTCGACTGGCCCTGCCAGCAGTCGATTGCTCATAAATCAGACTTACATAGAAAAATCAGTCGAGCCAGAGGAAGACAGGAGTCGACTGTGCAGTCAACTGGAGTATTGGAGTCGATTGGTCTTGGATCAGTCGACTGATATTTGAATGTTGGAGAAAGATGACAAGCATTTAATGCGCTTTAATGCAAGATTTTGTTGCCGATTGAAGCCATCAGTCGACTGGCCCTGCCAACAGTTGACTGATGTTGCAGAATTATAAAAGAAGCCTACTCGAGATCTGATCAAGGATTCTGCCATTCTTTTGTCTCTTTGCGCTTCTTTTGAGAACTTGTTGTTCTCTGATTCTCTGCTTTCTTCTTCTCCTCCAAAACATTATTTCACATCATTTTTGAGGAGAACGAAAAGGTTGTAAAGGTTTCTCCGCCTTCGAGGTTTTCGAGAAAGAGACGATTCATAGTGCAGCGGGTGTGTGCGTGCGTGTGGATCCTTGGATTAGTCACCTCTGCAGAGGTGGATACCAAGTAAACGAACCGGGTTAACGTTGATTTATTGTTTTCTCTATTATATTTTACTTCCGCTAATACTCTTGCAGAGAAACAATCAAAGAAAATTTGAAAAATGCTATTCACCCCCTCTAGCGAACCAACCAATCCCAACAGGTATAAGACAGTGAAAGGAATGAGACACGTTTCATTATAGCTACTGAAATGTTTAAAAATGATTCTGAAATCAATCGTTGATTTTTCGGTCAATTGAGGATCATGATACACTACTAGGTGTCATTCATGATCATTCTACAATTAATGATTAATTACGGATGACCAACATAACCGGGAACCTATTGGGTCACACGCACTATAAGTTTCTCTGAAGGATTTTAAACGACTTTGAGAATTGGATTCTAAGAACGAGAGAAATAAAGTCTGATTGGACCAGAAATAAAGTCTGATTGGACCGGACAAAAGGCAAAATGATGGACTTTGTCTTATAAAGACGAAATGAATCAAATTGGTTTGAGTTTTTTTCAGTGTTAATTTACATCTTAAGCAAACAAAAACAAGTAATTAAGGAGCAAAAGTAAAGTTTGAGTTTTTTTCAGAGTTAATTTACATTCTAAGCAAACAAAAACAAGGAAGATAAGGAATAAAGTAAAGTGAACTATGACTCGTGGAGCATGGTGTAATGGTAAGAGGTATGATACTTTTCCTAAGTAATCAGGATTTAAAACGCATGCTTGTAGCGTGTTGGAACAATTAGTGACGCTGAGATGCCACGTTAAGAGTCACCTCACTTTTTGGATTAATCGGTGTAAGTTAGATACCTGATATAAAAAAATAAAGTAAATTTTGGCCTTTAAGACTACAATGCAACGGTGAGATGCTTCTGCATTCATGTAATTACATCTTCAAAAAAAAAATCATGAAAACTGTATTTCTCAATAGGATGAAAAATTTTGTTCAAATACTAAGCATAGTGTAGTTGGTTATCACGTTAGTCTAATATACTAACCTTGGTCATGTGATTACCTAATAATCACATAACCAAGGTTATGAGATATAAAATATAATTTAATATTATTTAGTTCAATTTATTTATTTGGAAGGAATAAAATATAATCAGTTTAATATTCACTATATTATGTTTGATTCAATTTTTTTAGAATAAATTAAATCAAATTAATAATATTAATATTAATGATGATAATAAATTGATAATATATTAAAAATAAATATAATTTATTTATATTTTTAATTTAAAGTAAATTTATATATTTAAATAAAATAATTTATTCAAATAATTATTTTAATAAAATAATTCTTTAAATTAATAAATATAATTTATTAATTTTATTTTTTAAAATTTAAAATAAATTTATAGATATTTTAATAAAATAATTCTTTAAAATAATTATTTTAATAAAAATAATTTATTAAATTAATAAATATAATTTAATGATTTTATTTTAATAAAATAATTCCTTAAATTAATAAAATAATTCCTTAAATTAATAAATATAATTCATTAATTTTTATTTTTTAAAATTAACCATGGTTCTTACTATTGCTATGACACATAATTGGTCTATTCGTCAACTTAATATTCAGAATGCTTTTTTTCATAGTGATCTTACTGAGATAGTTTGTATGGATCAACCCTAAGCAAACAAATATATGAAAGACAAGGAACAAAGTAAAATAAAATGTGGCCCCTGGAGCACGGTGTAATGGTAAGGATATGATATTTTTCCTAGGTAATCAATGTTTAAAACATATGCATGTAGTGCGTTTGAACAATCAGTGATGTTGATACACTTCGTCAAGAGCCACCTCACTTCTTCGATTAATCGGCATAAGCTAGATACTTGATATAAAAAAAAAATAATGTAAATTTTGTCCCTCAAAACTATGATGCAATAGTGAGATGCTTCCACATTCACGTAATTACATATTCAAGAAAATATTATAGAAACTGTATTTTTCAATAGGATGAAATATTTTGTTCAAATAATAAGATGGTGTCATGGTGTAATTGGTTATCATGTTAGTCTAACACATTAAAGGTCTCTAATTTGAATCCGGATGATCCCATTTAACTTATTTTGTTTCAGAGTCTCCTATTCGAATTCGGGCCCCCAAGGCTACGATACAATGGTAAGATGCTTAGGTCAATTAAATCAACCGAACAAATTCAAAATTTTGATTCAGTTATTTTTTATTTTTGATCTTTAAAAAAATTAATTAATTCAGTTTGGTTTCAATTTTAAAATTTTTTATTCGGTTAAACCGAATTAATCAAAATAAGAAATTAATAAATTACTAGGTAAATAAACTTATAAATTCTTATTTAGTTGGTAAATCTTCCATAATACTTTAAAAAAATTAATTATTTTAGTTAATGACTAAATTAATTGAGATTTTATCGGTTTGATTTGTTCAATTTTTATTTAAAAATTTAGTCAGTTCGTTATCTGAAAAAAATTTAGTTCGGTTTGATTTCAGTTAATTCAATTCAGTTCGGTTCGATTTTAACTGAATACTTAGCCCTACACATAATTAGATTCACAGGAAAATATTATGGAAACTGTATTTCTCAATAAGATGAAAAATATTGTTAAAATTTTAACTTGATGTTGTGGTATACTTGGTTATCACGTCTAACACGCTAAGATGGATTAATCGGTGTAAGTTACCTCTCAGGCTATGACGCAATGATTAAATAATTCCGCATTCACATAATTAGATCCTCAGGAAATATCATGGAAACTATATTTCTCAATAGAATGAAAATTTTTGTTCGAATACTAAGTATGGTGTTGTGGTGTAGTTGGTTATCACATCAGCGTAAAGTAAACTGTGACCACTAGAGTCACCTCATCAAGAGTCACCTCATTTTTTAGATTAATTGGTGTAAACTTAATACCTAATATAAAAAAATAAAGTAAAATTTGGCCTTTAAGGCAACAATGCAACAGTAAGATGCTTTCTCATTCCTAAACCCTAAACCTTAAACTTTAAAATGCTTTTCAAGAGTCACCTCACTTCTTGCATTAATCGGTGAAAGTTGGATATCTGATATAAAAAAATAAAGTAAATTTTAACCCCCAAGGCTATGATGCAACGGTGAGATGTTTTCGCATTCACGTAATTAAGAGTGAGCAAAAGGTCGATTAAACTGGTCGAATTTAAAAATTTGATTTAGTTAATTCTGAATTTTAGTTTTTCTTTAAAAAATCAGTTAATTCAGTTTGGTTTCAGTTTTAAAATTTTTTATTCAGTTAAACTGAATAAACTAAATTAATCAAAATAAAAAAAATTAATCGTTGAATTCCTAAGAGCATCCACAACCCACTCCCAATATTAACACCCTCCACCTCATTAAAAAGCATGGGGTCTACTGTCACATACTCGTTATAACAACATATCTCTGTCACCCACATTCCTTTTAACATTAACACTCATTATTTATGGGTCCCACCATTAAAAAACTAACCATTTTATTCAATTTTTAATTTATAAATTTTTAATAAAAGTTAAAACTAACCATTAATAAAATTTTATTCAATTTTAAAATAGTCGTTAAAACTAATCATTTTAATAAATATAATTTAAAAATAAAAAAATACACGTGGGGTGGGCCAGGAGGCTGGCCCACCCCACTTTTAATTGAACGCCTTCAATTGTTTGAATGCGTTCAACTAGAGGGGTGTTATAACACCCCTCCACAATGGTGTTTAACACCAATGGGGTGTTATAACAACTTGTGAGCGCATCCATTGTGGATGCTCTAAGTAAATGAACTTATAAATCCTTATTTAATTGGTAAATCTTTCATAATATTTAAAAATAAATTCTTTCAGTTAATTCAGTTTTTGACTGAATTAATTGATATTTTATCAGTTTGGGTTGTTCAATTTTTATTTGAAAATTTGATTAGTTTGATTATCTTGGAAAAATTTGATTCGATTCGATTTCAATTAATTTGATTCAGTTTGGTTTGATTTTAACCAAATATTCAACCCTACACATAATTACATTCTCAGGAAAATATCATGGAAACTATATTTCTCAATACGATGAAAAATATTGTTCAAATAGTAACTAGGTGTTGTGGTGTAGTTGATTATCTGGTCAATCTAACAAGTAAGATAAGGAACAAAATAAAGTAAATTGTGACTCCTGAAGCACAGTACGTCAAAAGCCACCTCACTTCTTGCAAGAGTCACATCACTTTTTGGATTAATCAGTGTAAGTTGGATACCTGATATAAAAAAATAAAATAAATTTTGACCCTCAAGGCTACGATGCAACGATAATATACTTTCCGTAATTAGATCTTCAGGAAAATATCATGGACACTACATTTTTCAATAGAATGAATAATCTTGTTCACATATTAAGTGTGGTATTGTGGTGTAGTTGGTTATCACATCAGTAAAGTTTGAATTTTTTGGCCTGAGATGCTTTTGCATTCACGTTATTAGGAGTGAGCAAAAGGTCAATTAAACCGATCAAATTTAAAATTTTAATTTATAATTTTTCTAAAAAAATTTAATTTTTTTTATTTTAAAATTTTTAATTCGGTTAAACTGAATTAATCAAAATAAAAATAATTGATAAAAATTATAAATCATTATTTAATTAATAAATCTTTCATAATATTTAAAATATCAGTTATTTGGATTAATTTAATTTTTGATTGAATTAATAAATATTTTATCGGTTTGATTTATTTGATTTTTATTTAAAAATTTGACCGGTTCGATTATCTCAGAAAAATTTAGTTCGGTTCGATCTCGATTAATTCGATTCAGTTTGATTTTAACCGAATACTCAGTCATACATATAATTACAATATTAGGAAAATATCATGGGAACTGCATTTTCCAATAGATTGAAAAATATTGTTTAAATACTAATTTGGTGTCGTGGTGTAGTTGGCTATCATGTCAATTTAACACACTAAAGATCTTTGGTTCAAGTTCGAGCGATGCCAGTTTGAACCGATAACAATTAGTGATTCTAAAACGTCATATCAAGATTCACCTCACTTCTTTAATTAATCAGAGTAAGTTGGATAGTCAGATGCTTTCTTATTCCGTAATTAGGCCCTTAGGAAAATAGCATGGAAATTGTATTTTTTAAATGGATGAAAAATTTTGTTCAAATAATTAACTTGGTGTCGTGGTGTAGTTGGTTATCATGTTAGTCTAACACATTGAAGGTCTCCGATTCGAGTCCGAGCCATTCATGTTTTTGGTATGATACTATCAAGATTCAGTGTAATGGGGTGACGCCATTTAGGTTATTTTATTTCATAGTTTTTTGGTTTGATACTATCAAGAGTCAATGTAACGGTGAAATGCTTTCGCATTCCGTTTGGTTCAAGTTCGGGCGATGCCAGTTTGAATTTTTTCAGACTTAATTTACATCTTAAGTAAACAAAAACAAGCAACACAAGGAACAAATCAAAGTAAAGTAAACTGTGACTACTAGAGCCCGATAACAATTAGTGATGCTAAAACGTCATATCAAGATTCATCTCCCTTCTTTAATTAATCGGTGTAAGTTGCATAGTGAGATGCTTTCTTATTCCGTAATTAGGTCCTTAGGAAAATAGCATGGAAATTGTATTTTTTAAAAAGATGAAAAATTTTGTTCAAATAATTAACTTGGTGTTGTGGTGTAGTTGGTTATCACATCAGTCTAACATATTGAAGGTCTTCAGTTCGAGTTCGGGCGACGCCATTCATATTTTTTGGTATGATACTATCAAAATTCAATGTAACGAGGTGACACCATTTAGGTTATTTTATTTCATAGTTTTTTGGTTTGATACTATCAAGAGTCAATGTAACGGTGAAATGCTTTCGCATTCCGGTTCAAGTTGGGGTGATGCCAGTTTGAATTTTTTCAGACTTAATTTAAATCTTAAGCGAACAAAAACAAGCAAGACAAGAAACAAATCAAAGTAAAGTAAACTGTGACTACTAGAGCCCGATAACAATAAGTGATGCTAAAACGTCATATCAAGATTCACCTCACTTCTTTAATTAATCGGTGTAAGTTGGGATAGTGAGATGCTTTCTTATTCCATAATAAGGTCCTTAGGAAAATAGCATGGAAATTGTATTTTTTAAAAGGATGAAAAATTTTGTTCAAATAATTAACTTGGTGTCGTGGTGTAGTTGGTTATCACGTCAGTCTAACACACTGAAGGTCTCCGGTTCGAGTTCTGGGCGATGCCATTCAAGTTTTTTGGCATGATACTATCAAGATTAAATTTAACGAGGTGATGCCATTTTGGTTATTTTATTTCATAGATTTTTGGTTTGATACTATCAAGAGTCAATGTAACGGTGAAATGCTTTCGCATTCCATTTGGTTCAAGTTCGGGCGACGCTAGTTTGAATTTTTTCAGACTTAATTTAAATCTTAAGCAAACAAAAACAAGCAAGACAAGGAACAAATCAAAGTAAAGTAAATTGTGACTACTAGAGCTTGATAACAATTAGTGATGCTAAAATGTCATATCAAGATTCACCTCACTTCTTTAATTAATCGGTGTAAGTTGGATAGTGAGATGCTTTCTTATTCCATAATTAGGTCCTTAGAAAATAGCATGGAAATTGTATTTTTTAATAGGATAAAACATTTTGTTCAAATAATTAACTTGGTGTCGTGGTGTAGTTGGTTATCACATCAGTCTAACACACTGAAGGTCTCCGATTCGAGTCCTGGCGATGCCATTCATATTTTTTGGTATGATACTATCAAGATTCAATGTAACGGGGTGATACCATTTAGGTTATTTTATTTCATAGTTTTTTGGTTTGATACTATCAAGAGTCAATGTAACGGTGAAATGCTTTCGCATTCCGTTTGGTTCATGTTCGGGCGACGCCAGTTTGAATTTTTTCAGACTTAATTTACATTTTAAGTAAACAAAAACAAGCAAGACAAGGAAAAAATCAAAGTAAAGTAAATTGTGACAACTAAAGCCCGATAACAATTAGTGATGCTAAAACGTCATATCAAGATTCACCTCACTTCTTTAATTAATCGGTGTAAGTTGGATAGTGAGATGCTTTCTTATTCCGTAATTAGGTCCTTAGAAAAATAGCATGGAAATTGTATTTTTTAAAAGGATAAAAAATTTTGTTCAAATAATTAACTTGGTGTCGTGGTGTAGTTGGTTATCACGTCAGTCTAACACACTGAAGGTCTTCGGTTCGAGTCCGGGCGACGCCATTCATGTTTTTTGGTATGATACTATCAAGATTAAATTTAACGAGGTGAAGCCATTTAGGTTATTTGATTTCATAGTTTCTTAGTTTGATTCTATCAAGAGTCAATGTAACGGTGAAATGCTTTCGCATTCCGTTTGGTTCAAGTTCGGGCGAAGCCAGTTTGAATTTTTTTCAGACTTAATTTACATCCAAGTAAACAAAAACAAGCATGACAAGGAACAAATCAAAGTAAAGTAAACTGTGACTACTAGAGCCCGATAACAATTAGTGATGCTAAAACGTCATATCAAAATTCACCTCACTTCTTTAATTAATCGGTGTAAATTGGATAGCGAGATGCTTTCTTATTCGGTAATTAGGTCCTTAGGAAAAAAGCATGGAAATTATATTTTTTAAAAGGATGAAAAATTTTGTTCAAATAATTAAGTTGGTGTCGTGGTGTAGTTGGTTATCACGTCAGTTTAACACACTGAAGGTCTCCGGTTCGAGTCCGGGCGACGCCATTCATATTTTTTGGTATGATACTATCAAGATTCAATGTAATGGGGTGATAACATTTAGGTTATTTTATTTCATAGTTTTTTGGTTTGATACTATCAAGAGTCAATGTAACGATGAAATGCTTTCGCATTCCGTTTGGTTCAAGTTCGTGCGACACCACTTTGAATTTTTTCAGACTTAATTTACATCTTAAGTAAACGAAAACATGCAAGACAAGGAACAAATCAAAGTAAAGTAAACTGTGACTACTAGAGCCTGATAACAATTAGTGATGCTAAAACATCATGTCAAGATTCACCTCACTTCTTTAATTAATCGGTGTAAGTTGGATAGTAAGTTGCTTTCATATTCCGTAATTAGGTCCTTAGGAAAATAGCATGGAAATTGTTTTTTTTAAAAGATGAAAAATTTTGTTCAAATAATTAACTTGGTGTTGTAGTGTAGTTGGTTATCATATCAGTCTAACACACTGAAGGTCTTCGATTTGAGTCCGAGATATGCCATTTATATTTTTTGGTATGATAATATCAAGATTCAATGTAACGGGTGACACCATTTAGGTTATTTTATTTCATAGTTTTTTGGTTTGATACTATCAAGAGTCAATGTAACGGTGAAATGCTTTCGCATTCCATTTGGTTCAAGTTCGGGCGACGCCAGTTTGAATTTTTTTCAGACTTAATTTACATCCAAGTAAACAAAAACAAGCATGACAAGGAACAAATCAAAGTAAAGTAAACTGTGACTACTAGAGCCCGATAACAATTAGTGATGCTAAAACGTCATATCAAGATTCACCTCACTTCTTTAATTAATTGGTGTAAATTGGATAGTGAGATGCTTTCTTATTCGGTAATTAGGTCCTTAGGAAAATAGCATGGAAATTGTATTTTTTAAAAGGATGAAAAATTTTGTTCAAATAATTAACTTGGTGTCGTGGTGTAGTTGGTTATCACGTCAGTCTAACACACTGAAGGTCTCCGGTTCAAGTTCGGGCGATGGCATTCAAGTTTTTTGGTATGATACTATCAAGATTCAATGTAACGGGATGACACCATTTAGGTTATTTTATTTCATAGTTTTTTGGATTGATACTATCAAGAGTCAATGTAACGGTGAAATGCTTTCGCATTCTTTTTTGTTCATGTTCGGGCGATGCTAGTTTGAATTTTTTTCAGACTTAGTTTACATCTTAAGTAAACAAAAACAACCAAGACAAGGAACAAATCAAAGTAAAGTAAACTGTGACAACTAGAGCCCGATAACAATTAGTGATGCTAAAATGTCATATCAAGATTCACCTCACTTCTTTAATTAATCGGTGTAAGTTGGATAGTGAGATGCTTTCTTATTCCGTAATTAGGTCGATAGGAAAATAGCATAGAAATTGTATTTTTTAAATGGATGAAAAATTTTGTTCAAATAATTAACTTGGTATCGTGGTGAAGTTGGTTATCATGTTAGTCTAACACATTGAAGGTCTCTATTTCGAGTCCGGGCGACGCCATTCATGTTTTTTGGTATATACTATCAAGATTCAATGTAACGGGGTGATGCCATTTAGGTTATTTTATTTCATAGTTTTTTGGTTTGATATTATCAAGAGTCAATGTAACGGTGAAATACTTTCGCATTCGTTTGGTTCAAGTTCGGGCGATGCCAGTTTGAATTTTTTCAGACTTAATTTACATCATAAGTAAACAAAAACAAGCAAGACAAGGAACAAATCAAAGTAAAGTAAACTGTGACTACTAGAGCCTGTTAACAATTAGTGATGCTAAAACGTCATATCAAGATTCACCTCACTTCTTTAATTAATCTGTGTAAGTTGGATAGTGAGATACTTTCTTATTCGGTAATTAGGTCCTTAGGAAAATAGCATGGAAATTGTATTTTTTAAAAGGTTGAAAAATTTTGTTCAAATAATTAACTTGGTGTTGTGGTGTAGTTGGTTATCACGTAAGTCTAACACACTGAAGGTCTCCGGTTCGAGTCCGGGCGACGTCATTCATGTTTTTGATAGGGTGACACCATTTAGTTTATTTTATTTCATAGTTTTTTGGTTTGATACTATCAAGAGTCAATGTAACGGTGAAATGCTTTCGCATTCCATTTGGTTTAAGTTTGGGCGACGCCAGTTTGAATTTTTTCAGACTTAATTTACATCCAAGTAAACAAAAACAAGCAAGACAAGAAACAAATCAAAGTAAAATAAACTGTGACTACTAGAGCCCGATAACAATTAGTGATGCTAAAACGTCATATCAAGATTCACCTCACTTCTTTAATTAATCAGTGTAAGTTGGATAGAGAGATGCTTTCTTATTCCGTAATTAGGTCCTTAGGAAAATAGCATGGAAATTGTATTTTTTAAAAGGATGAAAAATTTTGTTCAAATAATTAATTTGGTGTCATGGTGTAGTTGGTTATCACGCCAATCTAACACACTGAAGGTCTCCAGTTCGAGTCTGGGCAACGCCATTCATGTTTTTTGGTATGTAACTACTATCAAGATTCAATGTAACGGGGTGACACCATTTAGGTTATTTTATTTCATAGTTTTTTGGTTTGATACTATCAAGAGTCAATGTAACGGTGAAATGCTTTCGCATTCCGTTTGGTTCAAGTTCAGGCGACGCGAGTTTGAATTTTTTTTCAAACTTAATTTACATCTTAAGTAAACAAAAACGAGCAAGACAAGGAACAAATCAAAGTAAAGTAAACTGTGACTACTAGAGCCCAATAACAATTAGTGATGCTAAAACGTCATATCAAGATTCACCTCACTTCTTTAATTAATCGGTGTAAGTATGATAGTGAGATGCTTTCATATTCCGTAATTAGGTCCTTAGGAAACTAGCATGGAAATTGTATTTTTTAAAAGGTTGAAAAATTTTGTTCAATTAATTAACTTGGTGTCGTGATGTAATTGGTTATCACGTCAGTCTAACACACTGAAGGTCTCCGGTTCGAGTCTGAGCAACGCCATTCATGTTTTTTGGTATGATACTATCAAGATTAAATGTAATGGGGTGATGCCATATAGGTTATTTTATTTCATAGTTTTTTGGTTTGATACTATCAAGAGTCAATGTAATGGTGAAAAGCTTTTGCATTCTGTTTGGTTCAAGTTCGGGCGACGCCAGTTTGAATTTTTTCAGAGTTAATTTACATCTTAAGTTAACAAAAACAAACAAGACAAGGAACAAATCAAAGTAAAGTAAACTGTGACTACTAGAGCCCGATAACAATTGGTGATGCTAAAATGTCATATCAAGATTCACCTCACTTCTTTAATTAATCGGTGTAAGTTGGATAGTGAGATGCTTTCTTATTCGGTAGATCTAGATTGTTGATCGTAGATGAACTTTCTTTTGGTCATTGATCCGTTGATGCGATCCTAACTGTTGATCAGAGATAGACTTGATCGTAGCCGTTGAGTAAATAAAGATAAACTTTATCTTTAATAAAAGATAAAGAGAATTATCTTTAATAAAAAATAAGTATTTATCTTTTATATGATAAAAGATAAATCTTATTATTTTTTCTTTTTTTTTCTTTTTACAATCGTCACGTCCAAACGGTCCAAGTCTAAGTCTTCTTCTCTGGGCAAAGTTAATGGTCAAAGTCAAAGTTAATAGTTTTGACTTTTGTTGACTTTTTTATAGAATCTTTGATTGGGTGATTTTTGGCCAACCGGAGTTAGGCTCACCCGAACCTGACTTCGGCCTTTTGCCCCTCGAGCGTGCTTCCTCCCGGATTCTCATCCCTCGGACTTCGCGCACGTCCTTCTCGCTCCACCGGCGTACTCTTCCGTAGCTTTCGCGTCCCTCGGACTTCGCGCACGTGCTTCTCGCTCCACCGACGTACTCTTCCGTAGCTTCCGCGTCCCTCGGATTGCACCGAGCCCGTCGGCTCACTTTCCCGTGCAACCCTTCTCGTCCGCTACGTCTTACGCTCGACTTCCTCCGTACCTAAGTTCCTGCACACTTAGCAGAGTTAATCTAGTTGATCACATTAAAACTAACCCGGGCACCAACAGAACTTAGATTTGAGATGTGTCCTAAGACAATCACCTTACGGTTATACTATTTATTAGATAAATAGCAATTCACTATTTGAGTGCACATTCCATATGTGTTTGATCGGATCTTAAACTCGAATACTGAATGTCCGCAATACGATTCATAGCATGAGAGAATTTGTGATTAGATCACAACTCGTGAGCATATCTACATGTGCAATTATGAACATATTGAAATTATCCCTAGTCAATGAATTGATGAGCACGGACGTCATCGATTCTGTCGAGACTAGCACGTTTTGAACTCCTTGGTTAGCCAAGCAGCTGATCTCACTGCTGTCAACACTAGATGTTGAGAGTTAAACGTGGATGCTGGTTAAAGGTAACCAGTTCATTGGAGTGACCTATCTTGAGACTTCATATGGTTCGATTCATATGTCAATGAAGATCTTAATGCAGCTTAAGTGCGAGTTTCCTTTGACTTGCGGTATTCAAGTCATCTTAGTCATGGAGACTTATACTTTAACATCTTAAGTAAGCATCTCCGAGGAGGTGTGGACCCGAGATGATTGGGTATAAGTCGAAGTGTCGAAGGTGTTTGAATAGCCCACAGAGGATTCACCGCTCCTTGGAAAAGGAGACGTATACCCTGCGGCCGCTTGTCAGGATTGTTACTAAAAGTCTTTGGCCAAAGCATTACATGTTAAGAGTACGATACTCTTGGATACGTGTACGAGTAACTTGAATCCACAGGACAAGAAAGCAGCTTGGGCTAGGTGTGACGTAGTCAGCCTAGTGGGGACCGACACATAGACCATGTCCTGAACCAAGCGGGTATAAGACGGTGAAAGGAACGAGGCACGATTCAGTGTAGCTGCTGAAGGGTTTAGAAGATGCTCTGGAATCAATCGTTGATTTTCTGATCAATTGGGGATCATGATATACTACTAGGTGTCACTCATGATCGTTCCGTAATTAATGGTTAATTACGGACGACCAACATAATCGGAAACCTATTGGGTCACACGCATAACAAGTTCTTCGAAGGACTTAAAACGAGTTTGAGAATTAGATTCTCAGAATGAGAGAGACAAAGTCTGGTTGAACCAGACAATGGACAAAATGATGGAATTCGTTTTACAAAGACGAAACGAACGAAACTAATTTCGTTTGAATCAGAGTCCATTTGGTTAGTGAACCGAATGATTCGATTTTGAACCGAATTGAACCAACTTAGTTTGGTTCACGATGGAATAGGTTTTGGCAAAACGGAAGAGATGAGTAGATTTGTCTTGCGAAGACGAATCGAACAAAACTGGTTTTGGTCAAATCGAAATTCATTTGGTTAGTGAACCAAGCAAACCAAAGAAGAATCCGGTTCGCTACAATTGAGGGTTTCAGCTGGTCCGGTTTTCTTTGGGTTTTGATTTTGGTTCGACTCAACCCGTATCACTTGATCCAGTTTAACAAAACCCTAAAACCTGGTTTTCTCCACCCGACGCGCGCCGCTACAGGGTCTTCTCCATCGCGATAAAAGGGAGAAAACAGGGTAGGTTTTGGTGGTGGTTCTTCCGCACCGCGTCTGCCTCCTTCTCCCGAACAAAACCTTAAGCCTCTTCTTTTTCATTGTTAATACCATATGTTAGTTTTTATTTTGCATTTTTAGTTTAAATCAGTAATAAAATTCATTTTCATGAGCATTTTGGATTTTGCATGCATGGTTTAGGGTAGGGAATAAGAACCTTGAAAGTGTACCCCCTAGGATTTCTTTAAATCATGTTAGAAGCTCTTGAAAGAGGATTAAATTTGATTGATTATTCTAGGATTTAAATCCATGGATGAACACTTTTGAATGCTTGCATGACCCTTAGTAATGGAACCTAGATTGATGAACTTGAGAAAATGCGATTTTTATACCTAGTGAGGTTAGCCATTTTGGGTGATGCACTTAGGTGATTGCCATGCTAGAACTTGCTTGTTTTCTTTCAAGGCTACAATATCTATGATGGGTCCACATTTAATTAGGTTTAAAAATTTTCCCCCCATAAACCATACAATTCCATGTTTCACCTATGCTTCAACCACTTTTCTTTAATCCTTTTCACCCCCATTTTGGCTTAATTTTTATTTTTCTCTTGGACATGGGTATTTTAAATGTTATTGATGTTCCTTTGCCCGAGACGGTCAATGATTTAAGTGTGGGGGAGGAGGTTTGAAATTTAAGGAGGTTTGAAATTTTGAAAAAAAAAAAATTTTGAGAAAAGAAGAGAAGTTTTTGTGAAAATTTTGAATTGTAGCAAGGAGCTAATGAGAATTCCAAAGAAAGCACTCAACATATTCATCATTATTTGATGCTATGATTTGGTGATGTGTGATGATGTTGATGTTTGGAAACTAGTTGAAAATCAAAGTGCTAGTTCAATGTGCCAAAACAAAGAGGTTTGTACCAATTTTGATCTCGGAAGCTTCTTATGGATCAGTTTCAAGGGCAAATGATTGATCTATATTTGTAGAAATGCATTGAGTTGAAAAAGCAAGAGAATTCAGTGGCCGGAAATCAGAGAAATCAGAAAAAAAAAAAAAAAAGAAAAAGAAAAGAGAAAAGAAAATGTATTACCCTCATGAGTTGGTTTGGATTGTTTCAAAGAATTCGGTTGCAAATCAATTGAAGAAGCTGAATTGGAATGCAAGAACTTGTGAAGAAGGATCAGCAAGATCAGATTGAAGAAAAAAAAAATCAGAAAAAAAAATGAGAAGAAAACAGTTTGAAAAGAAAAGTTGATGAGGAAGTTATTAACAACAACAAATCTTGATTGGATTGTTTTTAACAAATCAGTTGAAGCTCAATTGAAGAAATAGGATTGAGATGTGAGAATTATGGATGCAAATCAGATTCAAAATGCATCATATCAGCAGAAAAAAAAGAAGCAAAATCAGAACCAAAACAAAAAAAAAAAAAAAAAAAACAGAAATGCAGTTTGTTTTTTCAGCTGGTTTTGCAAAAATTTTTATGGGACTGATCTGAGCTCGAATTTCACGGAAATTTGCATGGATATTATCCTCATCAATCAAGCTTCATTGTGCAAAAAGAATGGAGGCAAAAGAGCAAGAAACAAGAGAGAAAAGCAAGATTTCATTTTGAGAAAAATCAGTTTTTCAGCCTCATTTTCAGATATGTTCTCTAATTTTGCTGCTATTAATCCGAATCTGGATTTCATGAAAATTTTGCATGGATATTAGCCTCATCAATCAAGCTTCATTGTGCAAAAAGAATGGAAGAAAAAGAGCAAGAAACAAGGGAGAACAAGCCAAATTTCAGATTCAAATTCAATAATTTTCAGATTTAAACGCGCAATGATACATTGAATTTGCGGGTTCATGTGAATTGAATTTTGGGTTCTGTTGATTGGATGCTATTTCTTATCTCTTGTGAAAGCTAAATGTGAAAGGATTGGGCTAGATTCAAAGAAGAAATGAAAAATGGCACATTTGGGCGATGAAGAGAAAAGAAGAAGAAGAAAAGATGAGTTTTGTATCAAGAAATGGAACCTCAAGTGAATTTTGATGTTTGATGATTGGTTGTCATTTGTTAACTCTTGCCAAACCTAAATGTGAAAGGATTGAGCTCGATTCGAAGAAGGAATGAAAAATGGCACATTCGGGGGTGTTTAACAAAAGAAACAAAAGAAAAGAAGAGGAGGGATTGTATCAAGGAGAGGAACTACAAGAGTTTTGATCAGATTTGCTTCATGAATCCGAAAAACACACTTAAAGAAATGGTATACAAGAGGAAGCCATCAGAAAAGGGCAAAGGTTCATTAATAGCATGTATTTATACCCATGCCTTCCACTTTCAATTACTTTTCTTTCTTGAATTTCTTTTCTCTTGAATTTTCAATTCTAAATTCCTATTTCATCCATTTCAGTTCATGATTCCTTTGTGTTTTCAATAAACCTTAATATTTGTGGATTCCAAATTATGAATGGTAGTGGAGAGTAGAAAACAAGCAAGCCTATGGAAATGCATGAAACCTAAGTGCTTGAGTGAGCTCCACTCTTTTTGATCATGAATTAGAATTAGGATGAGAGCCACTGATTTATCTATTGAAAACAACCTCGTGAGATTCAGTGTGATGCATTTTTCTCAATTAGTCAAGAAGGGTGAAACTTACTATGCGGTTAACCAAATACAAGTCTAATCCATGGATTTAAGTTTTTGAGACTTTACAAGCTTAGATAATTTTCTTTTAATTGTTTCAAATCATGATTGAGGATGATCTAGGGGGGTACAATCCTAGTTTATTTTGTTGACTTGAGCGGGACGCTCAAGGGTAAGTGTGGGGGAATTTGATGAATTAGGATTTTATTAATTTTAAATCGATTTATTCTTGGGCTTTTACATGAAAATGATTATTTATTGAATCGATTTAACCATATTTGTCCCATATTGCATAATTTGAGGTTTGATATAATTTTTGTGATTTAATGGTGATTTTTTGGCATTAATTTGGATTTTTATTGATTTTAGGGCTAAATCGGATCCGACTCGAGCTCAACCGCGGTCAAATCAAGTCAAATTTGTCAAATTGATCAAGCCAACATGGAGGATATGACTCGGATCGAGCCTGATCAAAATTTCACAATTTTTTGGAAACCCTAAGAAGCCCTAGAGCCTCAGATCAAGCTGCCACCGTCGGATCAAGATCGGACGGCTGGGATTAATGGATTAATCAGCAGTATAAAACCTTAGTTTTAATCGGTGAACAGTGGCTGCGCACTGTTCACCTTCGTCCCGCACCCGCGCCCGCGACGAAGCTCTGCTCAGCGACGTACGCCCACGGCAGCCCATTTCCTCCCAAATCAATTCCGTTGCAATCCTTGATCCACGAGGAGTCCGAAACCGGCCGATTGGGTATTTTTCCGGCAGCGGAGGAGGTTCGACGGAGAGGGTTTCACCGGCGGCCATTTCCTTGTTTCTTCGTTTTCCGGCCATCCACAACGAAATCCGGCACCGTAATCCGTGGAGGGGTTCTCCTAGGAGCGCTGAGCATTCCGGAATTACCAGTAAATCGATCGGAGCACGGTGGAAACTCGGAACCCAGTTTTTGCCATTCCACAGCCATGAGCCAGCTTTGTTTCTGTCCGAGGAGGGTTTCTTCGAGCTGAACAACATCTGAGCAACTAGCTAACCACCAGAAGACCGCGTGGAAGACTCCAATGTGGATTAAACAGCTTGATTGACAACCAAGCCAAGGAGAAGCAATCGGGAGAAGTTTGGAGGATGAGTTTCTGATTTTTTTTTGTATCTGCAATTCAGTTTCTGAACATTTGTTTCTGCAGTTCCTTTTCTAGTTTATTTTGATTAGATTGTGTCTTCAATACTTGAATCCTTGTTGGCTAATTGATATCTTAGTTGTTGTTTGATGATGGGTTTGTGTTAGATATCTCGTGAGATTAGTTTTAAACTTTTTTTTAGCTTTAAAGCCATGTTCTGAAACTGTGAAAACACTGTTGCGTGCCATTGTGAGTTTCTTCGTATCAGTTTGATAAGCTTGAATAGGTTAATCGGTGGACTTGATGTTAGTTGTTTTAGGTTGAATAGTTACATTGCATAGTAGTCTTGCTAGTTAGGTTTGTTGCTTGTGAATTCAATTACTTGCATTTATTATGAAGTTTTCCGGAAAATTATTCCATCAACATCGGAAAGAGTTTCGATTATTTGTCCGTTATCGGCGGTCAAAAGGTTGACCACCGAAAACTACATCGAGAATACGATTCTCGATGATAGTTAGAAAGCCCCGGAACGATCGCGACACACGTTGTTGCGTGGTTTCCGGAATAAGGCTTCTCTCGATTCGATCGTCATCGATCATCGGCTAGTACCGAAGACGATGACGCGACTCGTGGCTTCCGAAGCCGTCCAGACGGGAGCTTGGCGTGGATCACCAGTAGAGGCGGGACTCCGACGAGGACCGCTCGATTGATTCAACACGGCTCAAATCGTCATCGCGAGGTACACGTTTAGAATAATTTTATTCTGTAAATTTTAATTGTGCAAGTAGAATAAATTTTATTCTAAAAAATTTTAATTTCCTGTCATGCCTTGTACATGTTATTTCCTGCTTATGCATGCGTGTGTTGTGATAATAATTAGTTTTAATTATTTCTGTTTATTTCCGCTGCGCACGTTTACGAAACGTGTAACACGCGCATTGCACCGGGACGATCCCAACAGTGGTATCAGAGCCAGGATCGTGCAAGGCCTACGCGTAAAATGGTTTTACGTGTAGTAGTTAGTCGTAAATTTAATTTAGGAAATTTTGAGATTTTAATTTAGAATTTCTAATTATAGAAATTTTCTAATTGGTTAGGAAATTTCATATTAGGAAATTTATTTCCTAATTAATTAGATTTTCTTAATTAAAATTTTATTTCCTAAAATAGAGAAATTTTATTATTTAATTCAGAATTTCTAATTATAGAAATTTTCTAATTTGTTAGGAAATTTCATATTAGGAAATTTATTTCCTAATTAATTAGATTTTCTTAATTAATAATTTATTTCCTAAAAAGAAAATATTGATATTTAATTTAGAATTTCTAATTGTAGAATTTCCTAATTTGTTAGGAAATTTGGATTAGGAAATTTGTTTCCTAATTAATTAGATTTTCTTAATTAAAGATTATATTTTCTAAAAATAAAATATGTGATTAGATATGGAAATTTATTTCCTAATCTAATTAAAGAATTTTGATTTGTGAAATCAGATTCTTTACCATATTTTATTAAATTAGATTTACGACAACTATGGCTGGAAATAATCATAATTAGTTGCATTAATTATGTCATGTCATATAATTTGCCATGATTAGTTGCATTAATTATGTCATGTCATTTATTGTCATGTCATGTAGATAATTAATTGTTTGCATGAAAAGAGGATGAGACCTGAAATCCCTTACAAATAATTAAAGCTAACACCTTCCGATAATATGGTTAGAACCGGAGTTTAATTTCTTGTTTGGGTTGTTGGACTCTCTCCAAGCCCGGCCTGAAATTAAACATGTTAGAACCATCGAGATATGATCTCACGATTATCGGGCTGGCTTTAACTTGAAGCGTTGATTTGTTGGACTCTCTCCAAGGTCAATGCGGATAGAGGTGAAGTCGGGTGTTATACATACGATGTATACGTGTTAATGTGTTAACAACCCGATGTTTATGCGACCATTCAATTAGTTGATAGCATAATGTGATAGTTATGTATACGTGATACATAATCGGTACATGCTACCTACCATTATAGCTAAAAATAGCTTGTTGGACTCTCTCCAAGGTTATTTTTATCTATTAATGGATATCAACCCATTTGGAGAATACCTACCATCTCCCGAATTCAAAGTAAGGGCTTTTGAATTCGTAAAATAAATGAGATTAATTAATGTATGAAAATACATTACAAATCATCTCTCTTATTTACTCGATTGTATTTCTAGATTTAATTGATTACGCATGTTGTCTTTTATTGCGCATAATTTAGGATACCAATAATTTGATTGACTTATACCTTTAGGACTGTATAGGAATTTGAGAATTGTTCTCAAAATCTGAAATTGTAAATTTTATCTAGAGTCCATAAAAGGAAAGTAGACATCTGATGTCTCTTCCGCTTGTTGTAATTTCATAATTGAATGTAATATTGTTTCCTCGTCCACTCGTATATTGGATACTGAGTGTGGCTCGTATATATGTGATAATATAGAGCCTAAGGAACAGTAAAGACTCGTTTGAAAAATTATTACTATGTTTGGTTTTAATAAAGAATATCCATTTCTATTTCTTGTTTAAATAGAAACGGGTCCTATTTGATTTTAGGCAACAATTGTTGTTACCTAATTTGGAATAGAGTTCTTTATGAGACCGGAACATTAAGTAATAATGTCTACGTGTTAGATATTTCCAACGAGGCATTCAATATCGAAACAAACAACAAGCGTGCTCGAAAAGATAATCAATTAACCTCCTACTCACGAAATTATCGTCTTGACTATATAAGCAAGAAACGCATGACCGAACTCCAAACGGTTGGTAGTTTGGAATCATTTGAATTACATTCATTTGATATATGCGATTCATGTTTTATAGGCAAGATGATTAAATCACCTTTTTCCGGAAAAAGGTGAACTAGTGGGAGAGTTGCTTGGCCGTACACATTCCGATGTGTCTGGTCCAATGTTAACTCAAACACGAGGAGGTTATAACTACTTCAATACCCTTTATCGATGATCGTTCATGATTAGGGTATATGTATTTATTGAAATACAAATCTGAGAACTTTGAAAAGTTCAAAGAATTCAGAATTGAAGTAGAAAACAGCTTGACAAGAGTATTAGAACACTTCGATCCGATCGAGGTGGTGAATACTTGAGTCAAGAGTTTCAGGATTATCTTAGAGACAATGAAATATTGTTTCAATGGACTCCGTCGTATACACCCGAGCGTAACGGGGTATTGAGAGGCGAAACCGAACCTTGTTGGACATGGTTAGGTTAAAGATAAATCATGCAATTCTTCCAAGAACATTTTAGGCAACGCACTTGAGACAACTGTTTACTTGTTAAACAGAGTCTCGACCAAGGTAGTCTCTGCTACTCCATACGAGATATGGAATAGTAAAACCTCGATTATCTTACTTGAAGATATGAGGTTGTCCGCTTATGTGAAGAGGACTGTATCAGATTAGCTGGAAGCTAAATCTGATAAATGTCTATTGGATACCCTAAGGAAACGAGGGGTTACCAATTATAGTCTCCCGTGGAACAAAAGTGTTTGTTTCACGTCATACCGTATTCCTGGAAGAGCTTCTCTTGCAGGAAACAGTGGGAGCTGAGTTAGAACTTCGTGAAGTTCAAAAGACTCAAATAGACATAAATGAGACACCTAGTCGCGAACCACAACCGATTGCTCATAGTGATGAGCTATCGGCTGAACCTATTGAGACACAACCTCTTCGTGGATCCAGTAGGACACGTAATATTCCGGAGAAATATAGATTTCTCGTAAGTGAATCAGATTACGTGTTACTCATCGAGCATGAGTAAACTACTGATCATGAAGAAGTTCTGAAAAGTTCAGAAAGGGATAAATGGTTTACAACCATGAAGTCGGAAACGGATTTCATTAATGCCAAGTTTGGAACTCGGTGGAATATCCGTTTTGATGAGGCAATCAAAGAGTTTGATTTCTCACAAAATCCGACGAACCCTTTGTGTATAAAGAGGTTAGTGGGAGTGCGATCGTATTCCTGTAATTATATGTTGATAACATATTAATAAAAGGAAACGATATGCCTGTTCTACAGTCAGTCAAACTATGGTTAGTCAAATTGTTCTCCATGAAAGACATGAGAGAAGCGACCTAAATCCACGGGATTAAGATCTATAGAGATAGATCGAAAAGGTTGCTTGGTCTTTCGCAGTCTACACATATAGACAAGGTGCTAAAAGTGGTTTAGCATGCTTGAATCCGAGAAAGGTTCACCTTTCGAAGTCTACGTGTCCACGGACAAGAGACGAGAGGATTTACATGAGTATGATTCCTTATGCTTCGGCAATAGGATCAATCATGTATGCTATGATGTGTACGAGGCCCGACGTATCATGTGCTCTGAGTGTCACGAGCGGATACCGATTAGATCTAGGAATAGATCATTGGGCGGCTGTCAAAATAATTATTAAAGTACTTGCGAGGAAATAATGATTTATTTTGGTACATGGAGAAAGTGATATGGTTACATGCGGGTATACGGATACTACCAGACAGACCAGGATGATTCCAAGTCTCAGTCTGGGTACATATTCACTTTAAATTATGGCGCAATAAGTTGAAAGTGTTTCAAATAAGACAACATTGCAGCTTGTGAAGCAGCAAACGAAGCGGTTTGGATCAGGAAGTTCATCACTGAACTTAGAATGGTTCCAACCATTGTTGAAGCGTTACTTGCTTACTGCGACAACAATGGAGCAATCGCGCAAGCGATGGAACCTAGGTCTCACCGTCGATCCAAACACGTGCTTCGGCGAAATCAATAGATCAAAAGATCATTCGTAGAAGTCTAGGAGGAGGCCGGGAATAGGATGTTTATTAAGCTTGGTAGGCGGGTTTAGGAGAGGGGAATGGGAATGAAATCTATTTCATTCCCATTCTTAATGCTTGGTAGACGGGAATGGATATCCAAATAAGGATATGATATCCCTATTTTCATACCCTACCCCTCCCCCGGTTATCGCCAAAACTCATTCCCACGCGCGGCGGTATTTTTTCTCGTGGACAGTAACCCCGCGACTAACCCCGCGACCTTTCTTCTTCCCCATCCGCCGCGATTCTTCCCCCTTCCTCGCGATCGCCTCTCTGCTGCCGCGCCTCTCTGCTGCGATCGCCCTCTCTGCTGCGCCTCGGATCGCCCTCCTCTGCTGCGCGCTCCGCCGCGATCGCCGTCCCTGCTGCGCGCGCCCTCCTCTTCGCCCTCCCTGCCGCGATCGCCCTCCCTGCTGCGCCTCGGATCGCCTCTCTGCTGCTGCGCTCCACCGCGGTCGCCGTCCCTGCTGCGCGCGCCTCTCTGCTGCCGCGATCGCCCTCCCTGACGCTTCCTGCGCGCCCCCCGCTGCCGATCGCCCTCCCCTGCCGCGCGCTCCTCCGCCGCCTCCCTTCGGTTCGCACGCGATCATCATCCCCTGCTGCCTCGCACGCGATCGCGCTCCGCCGCCTCCCTTCGGCCGTCATCTAATCCTATGCAAAAGACTCCTTCTAATCCTAACCCACAACTCTTGTGGGCTACACCATGATTGTCATGATCTCTCCCAATTAAGCCTTGCATTTTTTGTCAATAACCAAAATTATTGCCAGCGTTGCCTTTTTAATCACACAAACTGCTTTTCTCAATTACTTTGCCAAGGTTTGCTCTGATACAAATTGTAATACATGCATTTAATTTTATGTCATATCAGATTATGCAAGTGAGACTAAGTTAGGACTAAACATATATGATTAGTTCACAACTTCTGCTCAGGAGTAAACTAGGATGATAGATTCTCCCTCATTTAAGGTTTGATGTCTAATTAGGATGGTTTTATTGATCAGTACACAGGTCTGATGAATCTAAATTATCTCTGTGCTCGGGACTTTTTTGAGCTTTCATAGCATATCTAATTAGGGTTTAATGTGTATAATCATGCAAAATTGGTCGATACCCACTCTGGGCATTAAGTTTTACTATTCAGTGCAATAAGTTTCTTCCTAGTTTCAATTATTATCATCTAAACTTAGCTCAAATTATTCTCAGTTATATTTATTTTGTATATTTTTATATTAGATTGGTGACATTGATGTTTAATGTGATTTAGATAAACATGGCACGACCACCGATTAACTATAGAAGACGTAGATTAATGTGGACTTTGTGGAATATGAATGCAATGCTCATGGTTTGTTTGGTTGTCGTACTTTATCAAATTGCAATATTTGCATATCGTCGAAGTAGGATTCGTCAAATAAAAAGTAAGGAGGACAAATCGATTGCGCGTGTGAAATGGATGTTCAGCTTGACAAAAGAGAGCGATGAAATAAGTGTTAGTGAACTTCGAATGGATAGGAGAACATTCAAGATATTGTGTGATATGGTGCAAAATGTTGGAGGTTTAAAAGCCACAAAAAATGCCACAATTGAAGAAATTGTGGCCTTATTTGTCTATGTGTTGGCCCATCATAAAAAAAATCGAACTATGAGTCTACTTTTTAATCGAAGTAGGGAGACAGTGAGTCGTCATTTCAATCTATGTCTTCGAGCAGTTTTACAACTGCACAATATATTGCTGAAGAAACCTGAACCGGTACACGATGATTGTGAAGAAGATAGATGGAAACCATTTAAGGTAAGAATTTTTTAATCGCCTATACTTCTTTAGTTGTATTGTATTTTTATTTCAATCTATAATTTTAATAATTATATCCAATTATAGGGTTGTTTAGGTGCTTTAGACGGTACTTTTATCCAAGTGACACCCCCTAAAGAAGAAAAACAACGTTATCGCACAAGGAAGGGTGGGATTGCAACAAATGTGTTGGGAGTGTGTTGCCCAAAAATGCAATTCATATATGTGTTACCTGGGTGGGAAGGTTCTGCCCATGATGGTCGAGTACTTCGTGATGCCATCAGTAGGCCATCTGGTCTTAAAGTACCCCAAGGTAAATAACAAATATTTTTTATTTTGAAGTTGGAATTATGACGGAGTTTCAAATTTCTAGGAGACTTGCATTTATTAATTTAACTAGTGTCTTTGGTGTAGGCTGTTATTATTTGGTTGATGCTGGATATTGCAACTCAAATGGATTTCTAGCACCTTATCGTGGGCATAGGTATCATCTCAATGAATGGGAAGGTCGTCATCCCGAGACAGCCGAAGAATTTTTTAACATGAAGCACTCTAGAGCTAGGAATGTTATTGAGAGGTGTTTTGGATTGTTGAAGGGCCGTTGGAAAATCTTAGCTTCCCCTTCATTTTTTCCAATGCAAACCCAAGTTCGTATTATCATTGCTTGCTGTTTGCTTCATAACTTGATCCGTAAATTCATGAGCCATGATCCTCTAGAGTGTATCCTTGATGAAGATGAACAGAGTGAAGATTATGACAGTGATCGCGAGACTGAAACGGAATACATACGAACGATTGCCCCAACTGATCAGTGGACTATATTTAGAAATAATTTAGCACTCCAAATGTTTAATAATTGGGAAAATGAAGTATTTGATATGGAATGACTTCGTTATTGTGATGTTTGATGTATTTTTCTATGCAACTTTGTAAAAACTTTTATATGTACTCTTATTTGCAAGCAAGTTTAATGCAACTTTTCGATTCTGTTATGCCATCTCTTCTCTAGATCATTTAAGAAAGATGTTGTTGTCAGTGATTTCTCTCTCTCAGTTACTGAATTTTTTTGCAAGAAATTCCTTTATGTTGCAATTACTCTCATTCTCTTTTCATTCATTTTCAGAAATTATATGTTTGGGTTTATGGTATCATTAACTTGATTTAATATTCTTTTAGGATGGAGAGTAATGCTGATGACTCTATGGGAAAGAATGTAGCACGAGGAAGAGGCAAAAATAAAGTTTTCTGGACGGAAGAGGAGAGTTGGGCATTAATAAGATGTTTACAAGATATGGCAACCGATCCTCTTTGGAAAACAGATGGTGGGTTCAAGAATAACTACATGGTTGAGATAAGAAAGATTATGATCCAAAAGTTACCAACTTTCACAAAATCTGTCAATCACATTGAATCTAGGATTAAAATCTTAAAAAGAAAATTCCACGCTATCAATGAAATGTGCAAGCAAAGTGGTTGTACTTGGAATGATGTTGAAAAGAAGATAGCTTGTGAAGAAACATGGTATCTTGAATGGATTAAGGTATGTGTATTAGTCATTATTGTTTTTTATTCAAATTATAATGTTAAGTTGATTGTTATGTTTTTTTTGGACAGAATCACAATGACGCCAAAAGTCTCTATAATGTATCGTTCCCTTATTTTTCGGAGTTAGAGATGGTATATGGCAAAGACAGAGCAACAGGCCTTGTTGCGGAAGATCCTATGATGGCTGCACAAAACATCACTGATGTGGATGCTGAGTTGAGCATATCGGATGATAATTCACTTACCGAAAAAGGAGTTGAAGTTGATTCGATGCCAAATCAACAACCTTCTGTCTCATCAAAGGCATCTCACTCTAAGGGGAAAAAGAAATCATCAACTGATAATGTTAAAAAAGTTTCGAAGAGGGCAAAGACTTCAACTGTGCAAAATGTTGATTCTGACTTCAAGTTACTCAGTGATCGAGTTGAGGGATTTATGCAAACTGTTAGCTCACACCTTGAGTCAATGTCATCTTGGGTTCAAGGTAAATCCTCAAAAATGCCACAAGTTCTTGAGGTATTGGATAAGTATGGGTTCGTTGGTAAGAACAAGTACAAGGCTGCTCAAGTTATTTGTGAAGATTCTGTGAAAGTTGAGTTATTGTTCAGTTTGGATTCATCTGAAATTGAAGATTTTGTGCTCAGTTGTTTAGAATAGTATGCTTGTGATGTTGTGTTTGATGACTACAGTTTTGGTTTTTGCTTTTAGGTTTGCATGATCTAACTCAGATTTGCAAGTTCTGCCATTAAGAGTGTTTTTGCTTCTAGGTTTGCATGATTACCCAAAATTTTTGCAGAAAAACTGGTTGACTTGAATTTAGCATTAACATTTTATGTCCTCAGTGTTTGGAAGCAATTAAATTATAGTAGCATGTTTATCATTTGTTTACAGTAGCATGTTGCCAACATCACTGATACTAAGACCATATTGGTGCCAACATCACATTCTATAATGTATACTATATCGTTTGTTTACTTAATCATTTGTTACTTTAGCATTCTATAATGTCTTCAAAAGTGTAAAATGATGAACTCTGTGTTATGTTTACTTTATCATTTGTTACTTATGATTGTGAACATGCTTATACTTTGTTCAACTATAGCATGCTTATACTTGTGTTATGTTTTCTGGTGGGCTTGCCCAATCACAACAGGTAGTAACTGCATCAATTTTATTTCGAATGTGTATGTGTTATAATATTATTTTGCAGATACAGATATGTCCGATCAGGCAACAACACCCGGTGGTCGGACTGTTTTGCGAGTTGTTGGAGGGTGGTAAGTATTGGTGTTATTAGTACTTTTTAATTCATATTTTTTTTATGGCATATGTCTAATATTTATATGTTTTATAATGCAGTTTCACCCCAGACGGTCACAAAGTTACAACCTATATATCATCTAAGTTTCACGAGAGAATATGTCGTTCAAGTCATACTTGGAGGCATGTCCACAAGGGCATCCGAAGCTTTTACCACGATGAGTTTTTGGTAAGTCATTTTAATCAATAATGAAGTTGTATTTGTTTCTACTAATTGAATTTTTTTCTTGCAGAAAAAGTATACTTGTGAGTTAGGGCATGAGCAGGAATTTAAAGAAACTTGGAATGCTGCTTGTGCCAAATTGTACAAAGACCTTCTCTATAAATGCAGAAAAAAAGGTACCAGACTATCTTTCATCCCATTTGAGATTTGGGATGCATGGCAAGCCATCTGGGCTGCAGAAAGATGGCAGGCAAATTCAGCGGCAGCTCGATCCAACAGAAACACCGAGTTAGTTGACTCTAGCACCGGATTCCCAAAGCATACAGCTTTATCCTGTTCCATTATGGAGCATACTTTGGATTTGGTAAGTTTACAATTAATATATTTATATTAGAATTATTTAATTAGTAATGATTTGATATTGATTTAATTGTATTTTTTAATTTTCAGGAGCATGAGTTACAGCGGTCTCCTACTTGTTGGGAGATTTTTACAAAGACACACAAGTCCAAGGATGACACATTTATTGATCCTCGCTCGCAGGCATTAGACGTAAGATTTTAAATTTATTTAACATTTCAGTACAGTAATTATTTTTTCTAATTCTAAAGTTTATATTAATTTATTTTTAAACAGGCTGAAATTACTACTAGAGTTGCACAGGCGTCTGTGCCTGCTGTTGAGAGAGGTGAGAGGCAGACTCTCTCAACCGACTAGTTAAATGAGATATATTATGATGTGGTCGGTGGGAGGAAGAAGAGCTCCACCCTCTATGGTCTAGGGTCCCAGGCGAGAGTCGTATATGATCGTGTGATGACCCCTAGAGCCAGGGGTCGTCCCAACGGATCATCTTCTGCGATAGAAGTCCTATAACAATAAAATCAAGAATTAAAGAATCGATTTTCCGCATTAGAGGCGCAACAGATGGAATACGATCAGCTTGCGCAGCAGATGAAGGACTTCATGGATGCCATGGGTCCAATGCCGCAGCACCCACATGGTTGGACTCAATATGCGTAGACTCAGGACCCTAATGACCCTGATCAGTAGTTACTTACGAGGTATGTTAACATTTATATATATTTCTTTTTTATATATAATTATAACTTGTAAACATGCATTTTTAAAATAAATATATATCATTAATTTATTGCTAACCTATCTTATTGCATTATTTTTGTAGGATTGGATATTTTGGCTCGATTAGTTTAGATATTTTCTCTATATGTGATTGTATTTAGACATTTGATACAAGTATCATTGTATTGAGATATTTGTATTGTTGTGTTGGGATATTTGTATTATCGATGTGGTTGTATTCGATATTTATTTGTGTAGTGATTATATTGTTGTGTTGTATTATTATTGTTGATGAAATTGTAAATAGGAAATTTAGATAAATAAAAAAATTAAAAAAATTAAAAGCATTAGTGACGGAAATATAACATTCCGGCGCTAATTAGCGACGACAATTAAAATAATTTGTCGCTATTTAGCGATGAAATGTTAAATTTCTGTCGCTAATTAGTGACGGATATAAATATTCGATCGTTAAATTTGAATCGGAATGTTTTACCGGTTGGCTCTTTTAGCGACTGCAATAGCGACGGAAGTTAAAAATCTATCGCTAATTTTAGCGACGAAGATTAAACTTCCATTGCTAATTTAGCGACGGATATTAAAAGTTCATCGTAAATATTTGCGATCGAATTTTAATTTTTGTCGCTAAAATTAGCGATGAAAGTTTAATCTCCATCGCTAAAATTAGCGACGAATTTTTAATTTCCGTCACTAATGGCGATTGAAATTAAAATTCTGTCGCTAAGATGGTGTCAGCGACCAAAAAAAAGGCGACGAAAAAATTCCGTCGCTAAGCCTCTTTAGCGACGGAATATTCCATCGCTAATGCTGGATATTTTTGTAGCATATCATTTGTGATGGTGTGTTGTTTGGTTATGTAAATGCAAACAGGAAAAATACGAAAATGAGGAGGTTCTATCGAAATTTCAAAGAAATTTAGCAATGGAATATTAAATATCTGTCACTAATTAGCGATGGTTATTTTAATTTCGTCGCTAATTAGCGACGGAATTAATCTACCATCACTAATATTAGCGACAAAATTAAACTTTCGTCTCTAGATCTAAGATGGAATAGTAAATTTTGTTTACAATTTTAACAACGGAAGTTTAATTCCGTTGCTAATATTAATGATGGTAATTTAATTCCATCGCTAAATAAAGTCAGCAATCGATATTTTAGCGACAAGAATAATCGATCTCTAATCGATCGCTATTTGGGAATAATGACCAATTAGTGATGGAATATTCCGTCACTACTTGTGTTTTTTCTTGTAGTGTTTTTTTTTGATAAATAACATATTTAAAAATTAGACCTTTACTTTGAATTTTATTACAAGATTAAATTGAGGACCTTTTAATTTTATTTATTTTGTTATTCTATATAATTGTCCCTCACGCAACTTAATACGCATTAAAAAAAAAGCTATGGGTGAGGAAATGAGTTGAGAGAGTGAAAATGAGAAAATAAAAGAAGTTTTTGGATAAAGGGTGAGGGATGAGATTGAGAATATTTATAGGAAAATTTTATAAAATTTGTTGGGACAATTTAGTATTTTTTTTTTCTAGAATGAAGTCGACCAAGATATCCCAAATTATTTATTTTTTATTCAAAATGGATAACGTTTTAGTCTTTCATGAGAATATAGTTAATTATTAGCCTTGTCCATTAATTTCAATCTAGCATGCATGGACTGAGTACATGTGGGTTATGTTTGACCTAACCCATAGGCAAGCCATCCGCACCCATCTCAACCAACAAACCAGGCTGATCTCAGCACAATAGCTCTGACTTTATTTATCAAGGCGACTGATTGGTTTATACTGATTAAGAAAAGAGACTTGAGGTGTCTTTTGATATTATTTGAAAATGAAGCACCCTAAATGTGCCTTTTTATTGTTTATCCTGTACCTTTTTATTTTTGTGTAAATATGATTATAAGAATTTAAGGTCCACATTAACAGGCTAAATGTGATTGTATAATTTAGATATAATCCTCATCCAACACGAACCCAAGCCCAAGTCCACCGAATCAAAAATTATAAAAATTAAATAATATTTTAAAAAGTAAATAATAAAAAATAAAAAATTAGAAAATTAGACTTTTTTTAAATTTTAGAAAAATTTAAACATTTATTTAAAAAGTTTAAAAATTCCTTAAAAACCAGCTCAGCATTTATTAACGATTCTATTTAAGAGGAAAGACTGTAAAATATTTTCTTTTAATAAAATGGAAATTTTAAGCTTCCGGATTTTAAAAAAATTAAGAAAAAAAATCCAACAAGTGTATATGTACCTTTTTAATTCTAACTTAAACGTGCATTTTTAAAGCACTAGCGATAAAATAACAAATTGAAGACCCACGTAACTTTATCGTGAAAAGCTCACAGATTAGCGAACTAAAGTCAATTCAAAACAAACATTATTGTGCAAGTTTCTTGGAATAATAGCCTACAACGATAACAAAGTGACAATGACAAAAACATTCTTCACAGCGTAAATTTGCGTTTGGCGCCATCCAAAGTATTCTTGAGCAGCATGGCTACAGTCATTGGGCCAACTCCTCCAGGAACCGGCGTCAGCCATCCTGCAACCTTGTTTGCTTCTTCAAAATCCACATCGCCGACAAGCCTGTAACCGGATTTCCTAGTCGGGTCATCAACAGCATTGGTCCCAACATCAATAACAGCAGCACCAGACTTAAGCCAGCCACCCTTGATCTGAAAGGATAGAACATATTAGAAGATTTAGCACCCTTCTATAGCTAATCAATCACGATGTTTAAACTCAAATCAATTCGCTTATATAATCTCAAGCAAAAATAAAAATGTTAGGTTCAAATTGTACCACAAAATAAAGCCAGCATAACTTTCTGACCAGAATAAAATCAAAAACATTTTAGGGAAAAGCTGACTGAATAAATAAAAACGATGCTGCTGGGTTCGGTTTTATCCTCCCAAACAATAAGTTACTGGAGCAATCATTCATTCTTCAGATAGTAACTGAAAACATACCATTTTTGCTTGCCCAGCAGCAGCGATTACTATGTCCGCTTCACGAATAATGCTTTCAGGATTAGAAGTCTGGGAGTGCACAATGGTTACAGTTGCATCTGCTTTCAGAAGGAGAAGGGACACAGGCAATCCCACTATATTGCTACGACCAACTACAACTGCTTTTTTGCCTTTTATGCTTATTCCACTGCGAGCCAGAAGTTCCAGGCATCCCTGTAATGAGAAACTATGCCTTGTGAGGTCTATATTTGTAGTTTTCCTTTTTTTCAAAGATTGAGGAAACTATTATTAAGAAAACTTTGTAGGTGACTACTTGCGATTACAAGTACCTTTGGAGTGCAGGGCTGAAATAATGGCTCCCTGCCCTTCATTGCCAGCTTTCCAATATTTAGAGGGTGAAATCCATCGACATCTTTTCCAATACTGATTTCACTCAGGACTTTCTCTTCGTTAATGTGTTTAGGCAGGGGAAGTTGAACAAGAATCCCTGAGTAGGAGCCAAATTTTAAATTTTCAGTGCCACTGGCTTTCATATCCAGAAATTAATGAGGCAATTTAATACATGATGCAAATGAAAAATATAATCCAGATAATACAGCTCCTAGAAACCATAAATGAATAGTGAAAAAACAAACTTTAGAACTCAAGATTGTTATTGGAAAAATTACATTATTATTACCAAAATAACTTAAGAAAACTTATTCCAATTACAAGATATAAGGCCCTATTTAAGGTTCGATCATCTGGTGCTCCCTGCACCAACATATATCTATAGTGTAGCAATGCGAAGTAACAATTTTGCTAATTAAGGTAGAGTGCATCATATTGACAGATATTAAATTGATGCCAGTTAAAAGTGAGACACAAGGGACTGAGATTAGATTGGGAGATATAGGGCAAATACTAACTTGCTTGTAAATGGATGGGAATGACATGTAGACCACAAATCTCAGATCAACCCAATACATATTAGTTTGCTTGACTAGAGAATATACTAGATGCACCTTCACTTTTGCATCTAAAACTAAAACACACGGAATTAGCACCTATAGCTTTAAATTTAATGGGTATATTAGATTGCCTACTGGAAACAATCTATGAAATTCAGATGAATAGTTAATCAAGTTCCACTATCCTTTAGCACTAAACTACACAGCTAGATAACACAAGGTTAGGCATATGTAAAAGGCACAGAAAAAGATATTTCAGATTGAGCAATGGTAAAAAAAGTTTCAGACTTTTGGTCTCAGATTCTGCAGATCCCTCAATTGCATGTGTAATTATACTTTTATTGACAAATATTTAAATCAGCATATGATATTTTATGATCACTGAAGGGGTGCATGAGACTTAGATCAATATGATGCACCAACACAGGGAACATGACTCAGTTACACATTTATAACTGAATTTTCTAGCTATTGAATTGGTGAATCGCTGAACGCAAAAGGAATCACATAATAAATATCTAATTTATAAGAATTTATGCTAAGAGTATAACTGCAAGAAAAGATGTGCGGATGTAAAATTCTCAAACCTACAATAATTTAAGACAACCCTAAACATTATATGATAAAAACTAGCAAGATATTGGATCATGTGGAAATATAAGTCTACTATATGTGCTCGACTATATGTAAACGGCTAATCCACATTAGGCAAGAAAAGACCTTCCACAATGAATTCTTTTTGTTACTAGCCACTAATTTATAACTTATTTACAAACTTGTAGCTGCTTTACTGTGAGCGCATTCAAGCTTAACATTCTTAATCTTGACTTAGAAAGGAAGAGCACACTCAGGATACATGTACACAGTGATTTATCACATCTTCTTGGTATGGTTGAGTTGTATTGAAAACCAATCTCCAGAATCCTACTGGTCAAATTTGAGATGTCAGAAACCTAGAAAAACAGTCTAGTAACTTGCCCAATTAGTATTCTTAACGAGGTAACTGTTCCTTTCGAAATAAGCAATATTAGCATGCTCAATTTGTCGTTTCCAACTCCAATTCATCTTTCTAAATAGGATGTGCCATCCGCAAAGACCAATTTTCTCGAAATTTCTAACTAATACACTTATTTGAGATCCTATTGAAGAAAAGACACGTTTGGTTTCACATCATTATCATCATCAAGTTGTATTTGTCCCAACCATTTGAGGATATATCATAAAGATAAAACCAAAAGGTAAGAATCAAAGGACAAGGTCATGCTTCAAATGCAACGACTGCTTTTGATTATCCAAAGGATGGTTTGCTTCTGATGCTATTTGTAAGAGTCACACTTTATGGCTCTTTAGTGAAAGCACGTAATGACAAGCACATAAGAGGCTTATTTCAAAAGTACAGTTCACATTTTGGATCCATATTTAGCTGTAATTACCGCATGAAGCAAGAAATTGTGGAAGGATAATATAGAATAAAATTTCATATCTATATAAATTGCACCATTTTTTGTGTTTCCACCAGACCGATAATCAAATATGCAGCTGAGTAACGCACATGCAAACTATTCACCCAAAAATATAAATTTGTCGAATCTATCATTTTCTATAGTAATGGCACAAAGAAATATAAATTTGAGAGAGCGGAATCTTAAGAGCGAACCGTGGACATCCGGATTCTCGTTCAACTCGTGAACCTTGGCGATCACTTCCTCCTCGGAGATCTGCTCGGGGAGGTCGACATCAACCGACTGGATGCCAACCTCCGCGCAGGCCTTTCGCTTCATACTGACATAACTCTGCGAATCTTTCCGCGTCCCGACGATTACCACTGCCAGACCCGGCACCTGAGCATCAGAAAAAAGTGACAGAAACCCGCTCACTGGTTAAGCGAAATCAATCCGAGAATCGAGTTGGAGGGGAGCAGAGTCGGTACCTTGTTGTAGTTTTGGGAGAGTGATCGGACTTCATCGGCGATTTCTTTCCGGATGGTCTGTGCGATCGCTTTACCGTCGATGATCGTCGCCATTGGCGATCGGTAGGGTGTCACGGCCCGGGAGATAGCCGTCCGAAAAATTTTGTCAGCACCTCCCCAGTATCCCTGACAATTCCCTGAATACAAACATGAATATAAGACCCACACGGCCTATCCATACTACAAAACATGGAGATATACAAATAAACAAAATTAAAGGTGACCCACACGGCCACTTACACATCCTACACATAAATATCAAAGATAACAAATGTTAAATCATGAGAATAGGGTCCACAACTACTAAATATAAAACTTGTACCACAAAACTAAACACATATGCGCAAATCCATACGACATAAAAATAAGTTCTGACACGATAGACTCCAGAAATGTAAGCAAAACGGAATAAGCAATTTCAACTCGACGAGGGACTAGCAGCACGGCTCTCCAGACAGACCTCAACCTGAAAAGATAAAAATCAAGGGGGTGAGCTCAAAGAACTCAGCGGATATCTAGCAGATATGTACAATAAGTTATCTACCAGTAATAATCATGACTGTACAGAAATAAATACAGAACTGAACTACTGAAAAGCTGTACATACCAGAATCATATATAATAACACAACGGTATAAATCCTGCAACAGAGGTAAGATCACAAGCCTAAATGCATAAGGTATCCTGTAGATGCATGTCACACATATGCAGCAAATAAATGCAATCCTGTAGCGACGGGCTCAGACTATAACGGAGCCGATGATCGCTAATATAAAATCCTGGTGCGACGGGCTCAGACTATAAAGGAGCCGATGATCGCTAGTATGCAAATCCTGGAGCGACGGGCTCGGACTATAAAGGAGCCGATGATCGCTAGTATGTAAATCCTGGAACGACGGGCTCAGACTATAAAGGAGTCGATGATCGCTAGTATGCAAATATGTAGAGATGGTGCATGATACTAATACGTGTAAAACAATCAAACTATGCCAGTAAAGAACAGTATCTCAAAAACAAAGCAATTACTACCTATCTAGCATAAGGCAAGTATCAGGAAGGTATATAAACCTAAACCAGTAGCAGATAAAGATGACAACAACATATACTAATTAGTGACATAACATGGCAGATATAAAGCATAATAAATTACTACTACTAGCCATAGCAAACTATACACATCAAACGACATATCTAAATAGATGAGTCGAGATACCCGCCTGATTGACGACTCGTCGCAATAAGAACTCTCAAATACAACCGGATTCACAAGTCAAGGTCCTGCAAAATAAAGCATCCTCTAAATATAATATTTTATAAATTTTCCATCGAAGAAAAACCTAGTCGATTCTAAGGTTAATCTAAATCAATTAAACTCTCATTTGACTCGAGTTAACCTAAACCGACTCAAATCCTAAATCCAATAGATCATTAGTTATCCAATTAATCACTAGATTAAATGTAATCAACTAACTGGTTAATTAACTAGATTACAAATAATCCAATTTAACCAATTAATAACTTAGTCATGATACATTAAATCATTATCAATCCCACTTGGCCGGATTTAACCTAACCTAGTCTCATTTAACACAACTTATCATTTTCGATTAATCTAGTTAAATCGATTTCTCCATTATCAACTAAATTTTAAATCAATTAATACTTTAACCTAAATTAAACTAACCTAATCTAACCTATAACATCCATTAGCTCAATCAAACCAACTAGGTTTGTGCCAAACTTGAAATCAACATAAACCCTAAATCCAACATCCCAACATAATCATCATCCCTATTGGAGTAACCTTCAGTTAGTATCAAGCCTCATACCTGACCCCCGAGTATCCGTCAATTGCCTCGGCAATTTCCTCATTGAACAGCACCAAAAAATCCCCATACCATGGACAGACCAAGTCCTAACCAAAACCCTAATAAAATTCTTCCCTAACCTCATTGAATCCATCGAACAGAACAAAACTTACCTTGATGGCAGTGGAAATCAAGACCAACCGGCGCCGGTAGCCAAGGTTCCGGCCTTCTCGGGAAGGAAGAAGAACAGGGGAGGTCGGGAGGAAGAAACCACGCGGAGGTAGCTAGGGCAGTGGTGTTCCCACAGACGAGGGCTCGGCTTTGCAAAGGGGCGAGCTACGGCGACCTCTTCTCCAAGCGACAGCAACGACAGCACGACTCGGCAGAGGAAATCGCCGGCGACTGAGGAGGAGGGCGTCGTGCGCGAAGGCGAGGCGGCGTTGGCGTCGGATCGTGGCAGGCAGCGGTGGAAGAGGGCAAGGGGAAACGCGGCGGTGGCTTGAGGAAAAAGGATCGGGACGGAATCGTGGATGAGGCGCGATAATCGCGAGTTGTAGTTATAATGAGGAGCTACAGTAAACCGGGGTTAGAATGGGGTTAATCGGCGCTAGGTTTACCGGCTCACCCAACTTAAAACGGTTTTATTATACGACTGATCCGATTACTATAACGAACCGGGTTTAATCTTGGTTTACTTGGTTTGCTAACCAAACGATATCTGATTTGACTCAAACCAGTTTTGTTGGATTCGTCTTCGTGAGACGAATCTTTTCATCTCTTTTTATTTATTTTTTTTCCGTATATTACATAGGGAGCAGAAGAAGTAGTGGAGTTTGCAAAAGCCAGATTAGGAGAGATATGGAGTTGGTGTTGGTTTATTCCGCATAGATAAAATGGAGGCAGAAAAATCAAGTGCGCCCTATTTTATCTATGATGTCAAAATAGTATTCTCTTTTTTAAAAAATATTAAGTACTATTTATTTTTTTAAAAAAATATATCTAAAATATCTTCTATGCCCCATTTTAGACAACCAATTTATTTATTAGATAAATTTAAAATACACACACATTTAAAACTTAATTTTTAGAATATTCATGCCTTTGCTCTCTCCATTTTAGAATTGTTTTATACAAATATCATTTAAGTTATTTCATCAAAAGCAATTTCATCTTAAAATTTTTATATTAAAGGTTTTTTTAATTTTTTTATAGTAATTAACTATTGAAAAATAAAAAAAATATTTTTAATTTTTTTTATTCTCTCTATTAGAATATTAAAAAATAATAAAAAATAAAATGGATCTGTTTTGATTTAGCAACTCTAATTAGAGATACTTAGTAAAAAAAAAATAAAGCACTGTTTTAATATATTTAGTGAAATTGCGTTATACCAATATTAAGGGCATTCTGAATATCCCTAATCAAATGATAGTTTTAATTATTTTGATCTTTCAAATTAGTCAAAGTTTCTAAAATTTTGATTAAATTATAAATAGTTTGCATATATTAATTAATAGTTAGACTAAATTATAATATTTAGATATAATATAATTTATGCAATTCAAACTAAATCAAATACTTTATTAATAAAAATATAGCTGATAAAAATTTGATTTTTTTTCTCATTAGAAAAGTACTAATAATTAGGGGAAATTTTGAAATCTTAAAAGGCATTTTGATTTTCTTTAATTAAAATTTAGAAAAAAATTATAGAGGAAATTTGAATTTTATTAATACACAATTTTTCATTATGGGTTAAATAAGAAAATAAAAAAACTTTGAAGTAAAATAATTATTCAATGTAGAGGAATACAAATCGTTGACTTCTAAATTTTCTGAGCTACAAAAGAAATTACACGTTGAAATTTATGCGGCAAATAAAAAAAATAAAATTGAAATGAAAAATTATAAATTTTAGAAGCAAAGTGAGAGTTTTAAAACGGCAAGTGTCCTAAAAGACACATTATATTTTTAGAATTTCAAAAAGATGCACCAGCACCTATTTCTCATTATACCCTCCTACATCATCTATTACTTAGAGCGCTATAATTCATAAAAAAAATAATAATTATTTAATTTGGATGTAGATAAATATCTCTCTTCTTTTTTCTCTTAAATTATATTTCGATTTTTCTAATTTAAACTGAACCGATCAAAATAAAAAAATAAAAACTTAATTATATTATCAAAGATTTCATAAAAGATATTAATTATTCAAATTTATTTGTTTAATTTAATCATTAAAGTCATTATCATATAATTTTATCTGTTTTTATTTTTAATTTTAAAACTTTAATAAAAAATTAAAAACTATATAAAAATGGTTAATAAAAAAATAAAAAAACAAATTTTATTTTTTAATACCTAATTACAAAAGATTATAAATAAATAAAATAAAATACTTAATATCTTTTTCTTCTTGGCATTTCTTCAAACACTTGGTATGCCTAAACCTCTAAATCCTTGGATTAGAGATTCTTAGAAGGCCTCGGCCTTGTAACTTTCTTATAATATGATCATATAGTGATAAAACATGCTTTTGATCATATAATATAATTTCTATGCTTAAAAACTGAGATTTCATGCTTAAACTTGGAATAGAGATTTCTAATAAATCTTAAAAACAAGAAACATGCCAAATAAATTCTAAAAGCATGAAAACGACTTCGAAACTACTCTTACTGCAGGTGAGCAGTACTTACCTCGATTCTTGCACTTACTACGTGTAGATCACGGGATTTTAGGGGAAAACCTACGATCTTTGAAGCGTTGTACGCCTTTCCTCCGCGTGGTTGTGCGTGATTCCTCGTGGAAACTCCTTAGGAATCTCCTCTTGGACCACCTTAGGCGTTAGATGTGACCTAGGAGCCTTTGGGGACGCAAAACAGGGGAGGGGAAGCGACGACGGCGAAAATACCTAGGGTTTTCGTCCACCCTCGCGCGATTAATATTTATAAAAATCGCGCATCAGTCGACTGATCTTAACTCCAGTCGACTGATCCCAGTCGACTGATCCATGCTTGTCACTCGACTAATCTTTCTGTTCGTTTCGAATTTTAACATCAGTCGACTGCTATAATATCAGTCGACTGACCTAATTTATAACTAAGTTAACTTAGCCCATTTGGTAGTGCACAGTTTGGTTATTGTGCAGGGTCACAAGTTCGAATCCCCACTGCTCCTTTTTCTTATTTCTTTTTCAAACTTGCTAAAACATCTTTAAAAATTCTAGAAAAATTCTATAAAATTTCTAAAATTATTCTAAGCATTTATAAATAAGTGGGTGAGGACGCGTTCCTACAAGGAACAGTAGGCGCCGGTCTAACCCAGGGTCTCACCGGAGATCCGAAGTTAAGACTCGAAGTCGGTTCGGTGAACCGACTTGTTCTTTAAATGTTGTATTTCGAGCTAACTTGTTGTGCAGGAAAGAAAAGCTCGATGAAAGCTAACTCCGGACGAAAAAGTCAGTTTTTCGGGTCTGGAGTCGACCCAGATGGGCTCTGGAGTCGACTCCAGCCGAATCAGCCGAATTCCGGAAGATAGCGCGTCAAAGTCTTCGCCAACGCGACTGGAGTCGACCCAGATGGGCTTCTGAGTCGACCCAGGTCAAAGAGTTATCGCCGCTGCCGCCACCGCGACTGGAGTCGACCCAGAACCGGATCAGAGTCGACTCAGGAGGGATAAGCGACGAAGCGGATTAAGTTTTATCTGCCACGTCGGCTGGAGTCGACCCAGATGGCGATCTGAGTCGACCCAGGCCGGCTATATAAGGCATCCGCGAGCAGCAGCCAACACATTCAACGCAAACGCTTCCAAACTTCGTTCCCGTGATTCCCGAGCCTTCCAACTTCGACGTCGGTGCTGTGCCTGCCTCAAGCAACTGTCCCTAACACCGAAAACGCCGAATTCAACGTCCGGGGAGCGAAAGTTTGGTAACAATTGTCTTTAATTTCATATCATTACTGTAATCGACCTTTGTACTTGGTTTTTCGATACACTTGCTGCCGGACAGGGGCAAGTGAATTAGTGAATTGCCCAACGTAAACGGTCAAGGACCGTGGGCCTTGGAGTAGCAGCGTTGCGCTGTGAACCAAGTAAAAACAAAGCGTGTTATTTACTTTACTGCTTTTCATTTCGACAGTTATTACTTTATTTGCTTCCGCATTCGCACTCGAGTTTTACGAAAATCGAAAAGCGTTCAAACACGCTATTCACCCCCCCCCCCTCTAGCGTGTTTCCGATCCTACAATTGGTATCAGAGCGGGGGTTCTTGAAAACAGTGCAACCACTGATTCAAGACGCTTTTTCAAATTTTTTTTCTTTTCGCTTATTTTTCCCGCACTACTAATCCAAGACCAAGTCTTGGAATATTTTCTCTCTTGTTTTCTTGTGTGCATATATCAATGGCCCAACAAGAAGGCTCGAGCACCGCACGACCACCGTTGTTTTCCGGTGACGACTTTCCATACTGGAAAACCAGGATGGAATGTCACCTGAAAACACAAGTGGAGATGTGGATCATCATCCAGACGGGATTCACAATCCCAACTGGCAATGATGGAAAACCACTCTCCTGCGAGCTCTGGGATACCGCCACGATGAAGAAAATTGAGGCAGACGCAAAGGCCACCCAGACGCTCCAATGCGGTTTAACCAAAGAAGAACTGAACCGAGTTGGCCCGATCAGCAGTGCCAAAGAGCTGTGGAACAAGCTAATCGAACTTCACGAAGGCACCTCCGACACCAAAGTAAGTAAGCGTGATTTATTAATCAATAAATTATATAATATAAAAATGCTAGAAGGAGAGTCGGCAAGCGGGCTGCATGCAAGAATCAAGGACATCCTCAACGGTCTGCACTCAATAGGAGAAAGAGTCGACAACCGCGACATAATAAGGTACGCACTTAAGGCATTTCCCCGGAATACCTTATGGGCATCAATGGTAGATGCCTATAAAGTTTCCAGGGATCTTAATAAAATTAAATTAGACGAGTTGTTTTCCGAATTTGAATTACACGAACAGTCTAATACGGAAGTGCAGGAGAAAGGTATTGCTCTAATTGCAGGTTCCGAGCCAAAAAGACGTAAAGTACCGGAAGAATCAGAGTCATCGGATACCGACGGAAACGAGGACGTCACAACCGAACTAGTAAATCTAGTTCGCAAAATGTTCCGGAACAAACGAGGAGTCCGCCGATCGCGGACGAAAGGGGCATTTCATTGCCGACTGCCCCCGGAAGAACCAAAAACGGAAAGTTCTCAAGGCGACGTGGGACGAGTCATCATCCGAGGAGTCGGACGAAGAACCAACGAAGAGCTTCCTCGCGCTTCCGGCTCAAAATGATCCAGACGAAAGCGACTACGACTCGGACGACGAAAGCCACGGATCCGTATCCGTTTCCGAAGGTTCGAAATCCACTGTAAGTTACAATAGACTATTTTCGATAATTATTACTTTAAGTAAAAAAGTAGCCAAGTCCGAGGCTAGAGCGACTCTAATTCGTTGCCCCTCCATTGTTGGTGTTTCTGAAATTTTAAGATTTCGATATACCTTTACATCTTCAGGACCAAATAGAACATAATGACCTGATGATGTTAATTGAGCCACAGATAGCAATTCTTCTTCATTTCTGGGACATGATAGACATCTTGAAGAGGCACTGGGTTAGAATTATATCGAGGTGTAATTACCATCTTACCAATATGAGCTATTGGTAACCTTGAGTTATTGGCTGTAACCATACGAGCTCCCTTGTATTCAGATAAGTTTTGCAACTTTTCTTTGTCACCCGTCATGTGATTTGAGCAGCCTGAATCTATGATCCAGTCCTTTTTGTAGTCAATATGTTCTGGCGTTGTTGTGAAAGCTAATTCTTTTTCCTCCGTAGCTATCAAAGCTTCAACATCCCAATCATCTTCTTCGATATTCTCCTTAGAATTGGAAGTAGCAGTATTACTTTGAACAAACTTTTTCTTGGACCAACAATCTTTTGCCATGTGGCCCACCTTCCCACAATTGTAGCATTCACCAACAAACTTTCTACGATCAATATAATTTTTCGAGGCTCCCCCTGGATGAGGACCTCCATTTCCTTGATAGCGTTTCACTTTGTCGCCATCCCTTTTAAATCCACCACCAGTGTGCCGCTTGAAGTTGCCTTTACTTTTGCTGGTGTAGAGCGCTTCCTCTTCACCTTTTAGTGAGACTCCTCCCATTTGCTTAGTCATAGCTTCTTGCCCTGCAAGTAAATTTTCAAATTCAAGAAGTGATGGTTGTGTTGGCCATCCTTGTATTGCAGCAACAAACCCTCGATATTCTGGCTTCAAACCATGAATAATTATTCTTTTTATCCTCGTTTCTCCAATAGGAGCTGTTGGATCTAATTCTGAAATTTCACGACATATCAACTTCACCTTGTGGAAGTATTGGGCAATCGTCTTGTCATGTTGCGCTATTGACAATAGCTCGTTCTCCAGAAGTTGCAATCTTGCATCATTTTTCTTTGAAAAAAGTGTAGCAAAGATATCCCATACCTCCTTTGGTGTTTTGACATCTCGGATGTGCTCCAACATTTCTTCTTCAATTGTGATCTTTAAAGCAAACATTGCTTTACCTGCCTTAATCTTCCATTTTCGCAAGGTGCCATTGGCATCTTCTGCCGGCTGCGTAGCTTCACTACCACCGACAACCTCCCAAAGATCTTGACCTTGTAGGTAAGACTCCATACATGTTGTCCACGTGTTGTAGTTTTTGTTGTTGAGCTTCTTGATTCCTCCTACGACTTGAAGATCGCCCATCGTGTCGAAAAGGCTTTGATTATACCAAACAAGTTTGATTCACAAACTTATAAAGTATAAAACTCCTCGCAATTCAAGATAGCTCCACCAAGAACAATCCCTGATCGTTCTGCTCTGATACCAATTGTTGAGAATCGGACCGCCAAACAAGTAAATAAATTACTTGTATTACACCCACACTAAAAATACTACAACACTTTTGTGGATCACTCACGAGGAAGAAAAAGAACAACTCACAATTTATCTCACAAATTTATTTTTTTATTGATGAATGAATGAATAAAACTACTAGCAGGGGAGAGTATTTATAGTACTCACCATGCAATCTACACCGTTCAATAAAAATAAATCCTAACCGTAGAAAAGTCTCATTCTTATCCATTGAATGAGAGAAACACTCCCTACCATACATTTATTTCTATCTCTTACCAAGTCGTCATCCATATCCATTAGATAGGAAAATTATTTCTATCTATAAGATTAGAAAAATATTCCTATCCATAAGATTTATCTTATCCATTGATGGGTTGAGGGTTGATCCTCAACAGAGCACACGATTTATCATAGGGACGAGATTTGGCAGACAAATGTGGAGGGGCATAACAGGTATTAGGTACGTAATTTAGTAATTTTGAAACTTACCTGCGTGATTTAGATATTCTAAAACTTTATCTATGTGGTTCAGTAATTTACCAATATAATCCCCATATACAATGAACATTCCTTACTTTGACTCACAATGCTTTCTATTTTTTTCCTTATACTTTTAGATCAATTATTCGAGAAAATGTATCTTTTATTGTGGGTCTTTCATATATATAAATTTAAATTGTTTCATGATTTATATGAACTTACAATTTTTTCATCAATCATTCAATCCTCTATTTCTTTAGACATTTTTATACCTCTATTAAATATCATCTAATATAATTATTTTTTATTTTTTAATCTTATTTAATATGTATTCTACTTCTAAAATTTAAAATATACTCATTTGACTTATTCAAATAAAAATAATTTTTTCATTGCTCTTTTATTTTCTCATTCTTCATCAATACCTTATTAAATTTATTTTTATGGATATATTTTATTTTAAAAAATAATTTTTTTCTCTCGCTTCAACTATTCTATAAATATTTATTCCCCCTACTTTCGTAAAATTACCAAAAAGAGTTCAAAAACTGTATTCATTCAATATTTTGTATGTACAATAACTTATTTATTCTGTCTTCATTTTATTGATGTACATCCTCTTAACTCCCACTCTTGGCTTATCAAATATCAAATCGTAATGCATTTTTTTCTAATTCTTGTACTTCTAACCTCTCAAATATTTCATTTATCATCTTTAACTTACCTCACTTATTTAGTTATTTTCTACTATATGTATATCTAACATTATTAACCTATTAAATATTAAGCTTTCTCTTAAAGACCTTAATCTTTTTTTACCTCTAAAGTGAAACTCTTCTCATGATTAATTTCAATGCACTGGCGTGGCCAATGCTAGGCTACACTAGGCTAGAGCCCAGTGCAGCCCAGCAATTTTTAATTTAATATATTGAAACAAAATTTAAAAAATTAAAATAGTCTAGTCCATCTATACTAATTTAGCCCAGGGTAGTTGAAGATCTTGGTTACGCCATTGTTTCAAAGTAACCCTAAAAATTGTAAACCATGTTAAATCACTATGTTACTCTAGACCCAACCCCAGGTCGGATCCGACCCAGACTCGGCCTGAACCCATAACAGGGTCAACGAACTGGGTACCAAGTCGGAATCATAACCTACTCGGTAGGGTGTCTGGTCGATTACGATTCCACAACCCATTAAAAATTGTTGAACCAATGGTTAACCATCGGTTTGGCCCACCGATTTAGGATTTTTTTATGTGACCACTGGAAATCTATGGTTTCAACCGTTGGAATCGTCAGGCGATTCTAGCCATTGGGTTTTTTTATTTTTTTCGATGGTTAAGATCATTTGATCATTTTTTGATCAATGGCTACGATTTAGTGTCTGTTACTTACCAAACTCTATAAATAGAGAGCTTATTTCATTATTTCCACACACATCTTCTCTATTTTCATTCTTAATTCCACAATCTCTACACACTTTTGACTTCAATTCTACACACTTTCGACTTCCACTTCCGAGTTTCGATTATAATGAAAGGAGATCGAGAAGCTTCATCATCTCAATCTTGGAAGGGTAAGGAAATAATGAATTTGAATGAGGATCTCAATCTCAATATTCAATCCACCGATGATGAGACCGAGCTACTTCTGTCACCCGATATACAAGGAAGTATTGATGCAATTACTTGTAAGGTTCGAGAAAAGTTTCTCCTTTAAAATCTTCTATTTATACTAAATATTTTAAGAATGTCACTCTTTTGTCGAGAGAATTGGATGCAAAATGTAAGCACTACGATACTTCATACAAATTCTAAGTCGGCGGTGGCTATGTGTTGTTAAAACGACACATAGAAATAAAGCACCTGACGGAATATGGAATTGACCATTCTTAAGTACAATTATCTAGATTTTCTATTAGTGGAAGTACTGATTCTAATTTATTTTTATATTCTGATAATAAATTAAGAGAATCATTGGCTAGATTTGTTTCCTAGAATATTTTTCATTTAGTTTTAGATCTAAATACACTTTTAAAGATTTTTGTAAAGAATCTCTTAATCCATCTGCTAAATGTCTTCTTCGAACTACACTTACTCGTACAATTAAAAAATTAGTAAAATAAAAGAAAATTTTAATTGAAGAATTTAGTAAATTAAATAATAAAGTTTCTTTATGTTTCGATATTTGGAGTGATAATTGACAAACACATTTATTTATGGGTGTGACTTATCATTAGATCGATAACTTCTAGAATATTCAAAAAGATTATTAGTTTATAGAGTGTTTGATGAATCACATACTGCTCACAATATATCATAATTATTATATTTGATTTTAGAAAAATATAGATTTATGCGTGAAATATTCAATATCATTTAATAATGTTAGTTATAATACCGCTAGTATTAATAAACTAAAATTTATATGTTAATCTATTATTGGTGGTTTATTTTATCATTTGTTGCGTATGTCATGTTTTAAATTTATATGTTCAAGATGGATTAAGAATTTTAAAAAATTATATTAAATCAATTAGAACTGCTATTTCTATTTATGATCACATCCATCTATAATGAAACAATATGGTAGATTTTGTAAAACTAATGGAATGAGACCTAAAAAAATTTTCACATGACATACCACACATTGGAATTCAACATATTAATTGTTACAAATTTATTTCAATATAAATAGTTATTATATTTATTTCTACACAAACTATTAAAAATATTAATATATATATATATATATTCATATCAATGGAATATTTGTAGTAGTATTTATAAAATTTTAAAAATATTTAATTTTATAACCGAACAACTTTTATATTTTTATTATTCTACTTCTCATTTAATTTTTTGTAATGTAGTATTAGTTTTAAATGAAAAATAGTAATAATGAATTTTTATTTTCTTGTGTATTAGCAATGAAAGCGAAATAGAAAAAAAAAATTTTTCATATTCTTGAAATTTATTTAATTGTATTTGATTTAGATCCTAGATATAAATTAAAAATTTTATAAGAAATGTTAGTTTTGTACTATGACGTTTTAATTCTAATTAAAGATTCTTCTTCTCCTAATCCTAATAATATTATATATAATATTAAAAATTATTTATATGATATTTATAAAAAAATATAATATAAAATATGGAATACAAATTAATATTTGTGAAACATAATTTTTAGTAATAATAACGTAAAATTTATAAAAATATATATAATTTTTATTAAAAATGGATGAAATATCTATGAGGGTCCTCAAGTTCCACATAAGAATTTAATAATTATTTTATGACTTCTTTTAATTTTAATGAAATAGATAGCAAAACAGATTTCGATATCCTAAAATGATGGTCACAAAAGGCCCAGATTGTTTCCGTCATGTCCATGATCGCTAAAGAAATTTTAACATGTTTAGTGTCAATAGTTACTGTGGAATAGATATTCAATGTTGACGATACCATATTGGATGAACTACGATCAACTTTATCTCTCAACTTGTTCGAAGCTCAAGCATTACTCAATAGTTAGATCAGAGTTGAAAAATGAATATAAGGAATGCAAGTTTCAATGACGAAGTTGAAAATTTGATATCGAAGAAACAAATACTATAGGTACTAGAAACGGAAATGAATAGTAATATCACTTTTTAAAATAAAAGGATAAGAGAACTATATGAATTTTGATTTTTCTATACCTAAGGAGATATATAGATAACTTAAATAAGTATAAATTATTTTTAATTTTTATTTTTTTATGAATTTATAATTTTAAATTTTTTTAATATAATAATATTGAACCGTAATGATCCATAAATCAAACTATAAATTTTGGACGGTTAAAATTAAAAATTGATCTGTCAAAATTAGTCGAACTGTCAATTTTGAATTATTGGATCTATGTTATTTTTATATTATTTACACTGCTTATTTAATGCGCTTATCCATCCGAGAACCTTATTTCTATTATTCTGTATTCTATATTCACCGATCTATTACTTATTCATTATAAACTTTAATTCTTATTTCAATTATTCTATTCACCGACCTATTACTTATTCATTATAAACTTTATTTCTATTATCTCGGTTTTCTTCTTTAACTCATTTTATAAGATATTATTTTTAAATCATTACTTTTATTTATTACAAATCTTTGCTTTAGATTTTTAATAAATATAATGATCATTATTCCTTCTAAAAAAGAATTTAATTTATTTTTATTTAACAGCCTAATACAACCCAGTTTAACCTGATTTTTAACAATTGATTATAAGTTTTGAATTATAATTTCCAGACAAACTTAAATAATCTATAAATAAATGAGCAAAGGCACGAACTATCAAGTATATAATAAATTCATAAATAAATAATAAATAAACTTATAAACAAATAACCTCACAAACAAATCTATAACAATATTTTACTATACGGTATCTTGATTTTGCATATTACCTAAAATACGTAATCCATATTTGAATGGATCAAATCGCGTATCCATTCTCATTCTTTTTTCCATAATACTCCTCTATCTTTTCAGTATTTATCCGAACAAAAAAAATTCAAAGCGTTTGAAGCTTTTTATTTTTTTCGTTAAAAAAATCTAATCTTTTAGCCCTCCTTTATCTCCGTCTTAATGAATTTCCTCCACCGTCCCTTTCACCTTTGCTTAGCGGCGCAAAAAGACAAGGTAAGTTGGCAAAGCTAATCACGAGGGAGAAGATGAACGCTTTCGAAGGATAAGACTAACTTCGTTGATTCTTCCCTAGAGGATGACTCCGATCGAAAGAGTGTCGATGCATCCCGGTGCAGGGGTGGCTCAAGCCTCCTAGAGACCCTAGGCGAAATTTTTTTTAAATAATTATTATTATTTTAAAAAATTTTCTCTCACCTTTTTTCATTTAAATTAAGATAAACTTCTTTTTGTCCTATAGTATTATTTTGTAATTCAATTGATTTTTCATTTAAATTTTCAATTATATTATTTTTGGAGTTTTGATTTTTACTATTAATAATAAATTTATCAAGTGCATCTTTTTGAGATTGATTAAATTCTTCTATTTTTCTTTTTTTCATACGTTTTGTATATCCAAAATCATTTTTTTTTAGCAGACATATTTATATTCAAATAATAATAATAAAAATATAAGTCCCTACTATTTTATGGAAATAAAAATATTTTAAAATTAAATAATAATAAAATCTAATTTATGTCTTATAATTTTAATCTAATGATATTTCAAAGTTCGACAAATGACCTGTAAAATTTGAAACTAGAATTATTATATTGATGAAATTTCATCATAATTAAAATATGAGAGTAATTTAGTAAATAAAGATGAAATATTCAGAATAAAAAAATCTAAAATTTTGAGAATAAAGATGAAATATTCAGAATAAAGATGAAATATTAAATAAATCACACGTTTCTAATGTGAACTGACAAGATTATAAGTTTACAATAAGAATCAGAAAATAAGAAATTAACAGAAGCATAAAAAAAAGATTTGATAGGGAAATGAGGAAGGCGATACCTTTAGGTCTTAAGATCATCAAAAAATCTGTAACAAAGACTTTTTATTCTGATCGTTCCTCTCCTTACACCCCATGATCTCGAAAATATTTTGAGGAGAGAAAATAAGCTATCAAATAAGTAAAATGTTTGAAGTTGAGTAAAATAGGTTGTTAAGTTAATAAGGAAGGAAGGAGAGGAATATAAAGAAACTAGTAAATTAGAGTTTTAAAAATTAAATAATATTAAATATATTGGAATCATACCAAATCTCTACAAAATCCAATGATCATGCAAAATCTTTCCAAAATTCAATAAAGATATTTTAATAATTTTTTATTCTCTTAATATATATATATAATAATTAATATATAAAAAAATGAGCCCCTCTAAATTTGCATAGGCTTAATGTAGGCATAGGCCTTAATGACCTATGCCTAAAGCCGGCACTGTCCCGGTGGTGAAGTTTTTTATTTCAAATCAAAGATATGAACTTTAATGAAATATTAAGGCGCAACTAAAAGCACAACTAAAGGCAGAGACGAAGACGAGTATTGCTTAGTTGTTTGTGAAGGTTAACATGATGGATAAGACTCCTTATTTAAGAAAAATTGACCTCAAGTTTATAAAGGATACAAGGAGCTTAAGGACCTTAGATAGCATATTCCAATGATTTTCTTTAAATAAACAAGTATAACTTAATTATTGCTATAATCACAAACTAATATATTTATATTTCTCAATAATTATTATTATAAATTATTAATTCTCAAATTTTATAGGAGAAGCATTAAGAAAAGAAGATTGCAAATGTGAATAAATCATCACGTACGTATTAAGAAAAGAAGATTGTAAATGTGAATATATCATTACTTACAAAAATAAAAATGATGATTTGATATTGATTGAAAATGTTCCTTTTAAATGAATATCATGCACTAACTTATGTATGCTTAATATTTTTTTATAAATTAATAAAAAAAACTTTTTAATTGTTATTTATAAAATATTTATATCTTCTTTTCTTACAAGATAACAAAAAGTCAATCGTATAAAAAAATATAAATACTTTATCGTTCCTATTTAGACAAGAAATTAATATATAAAAAAATTATAACACAAGATGCTAAATATTATTTAAATATGCATTTAATCCAAAATATCATATGATTATGTTATATATATTTTTATAATTTATCAAATTTAAAATGTATCATTTAAAATTTATTTCTTCCTATGAGAAAAAAAGAGAAAAAATTTATTAATTTGAGACCCATTATAATTTATTTATTATAAATTAATATTTAAAATATTATAAAATAATCATATTTTTATTTTTAAAAAATATTTAATCTTTATTTCAAATCATTTCAAAAACTCTTAGGATACCCTTGATTTAAATTATCATATATATTAATTATTTAATTATCTGATAATCATATAATTAAGATTATGAAATATCAAATATAACATAATATTATTTGATTCAACTTATTTATTTAAATGAACAAAACATAATTAATTTAATATTTACTATATTATTTTTTATTCAAATAAATTAAATTAAATTAATAATATTAATAAATTAATAATATATCAAAAAATAAATATAATTTATTTATACTTTTTTAAAATTTAAAATAAATTTATATATTTTTAATAAAATAATTATTTTAATAAAATAATTCATTTAATTTTTTTAAAATTTAAAATAAAATTATATATATTTTAAAAATAATTCATTAAAATAAATATTTTAATAAAATGATTTATTAAATCAATAAATATAATTCATTAATTTTATTTTAATAAAATAATTTATTAAATTAATAAACATCATTTATTAATTTTATTTTTTAAAATTTAACATAAATTTATATATTTTTTAATAAAATAACTCATTAAAATAATTATTTTAATAAAATAATTTTTAAATTAATAAATATAATTTATAAATTTTTATTTTTTAAAAATTTAAAATAAATTTTTATATATTTTAAAAAATTTCATTAAAAAAATTATTTTAATAAAATAATTAACTAAATTAATAAATATAATTTATTAATTTTATTTTAATAAAAATAATTTATTAAATTAATAAATATCATTTATTAATTTTATTTTTTAAAATTTAACATAAATTTATATAATTTATATAAAATAATTATTCTAATAAAATAATTTATTTAATTAATAAATTGAATTAATTAATTTTATTTTTTAAAATTTAAAATAAATTATCTTTTTTAAATTTATAAAATTTTAAATTAAAATTTTTAAATTAATTAATTAAATTTTAATTAGATTTTATAATACTAAGGATAATATGAAAAAAAATTTATTACTAAAAAAATGCTAAAATAATCATATTCTTAAATTATAATTACTTATTGATGTTATTATATTATTTAAAAATCAATCAGAACCCTTTCAATCCATTAATTATTTTTGAAAATCCACTTATAAACCTTGATTATTCAAAAACTTAAAAAATTATTAACATAAAAAAATAGAAATCCAAAAACCTAATTCACGATGTCAAAGGGTGAAAAATCATTTAAACTTTAAGATCATCTCTCTTGAATAAAAATTGTGCCCTCAATTGAGTCTTGACATTTCATTTTGATTCTCCCTAAAACATACAAAATTTCACCACCAACAGCATCAAAGCCCGACAGATCAAATCACAATTAGATGTCCTTGACGTATCTTGCCAAGGCTTCCATATAAGTCACTTTCTTTTAAATCTAGAATAAAACACCATTAATTTCTAGAGCCATCTCTAACCGTCACCAACTTTCTTTTCACCATTGGATAAAGGAAACTAATTAAGACAAAGATGAAGGACCGAGATAAAACGCTCCAAAATTTTTTTTGTTGAGATGAACAGTGAAAGAAAGAAAGGTTATGAAAAAATAATACATACACATCCAAATACACAGTTCAATAAAACACCAAATCTATAATATTCAATTAAATTTCAAAATACAAAAACTTCAAAGGAATAATCAAGCTAAAATTAAAAGCTCAATAATTTTTAATAATTCTTAAACAAAGTAAGCTTGATTTCAACTATAATTACCTTGTTAAAAAACAAACCAAAACTCAAGAGGAATTTCAACAACTTAATTACCGAGCAATCATAAACAAAGCAAAATTTAGAAAGCTTGAACTGATTTACAATCATAGCGTTTTGTTGTTTTTGTGGGAGGCCATTTCTGATGGGTTTATGGCTTTAATAAACGGTCATTGTGATTTATTAACTAAGCAACTTTAGAAGAATTCTTTTAGTCAAGAACAGTTCTTAGGCAAGCTAAAAACGTATGTTAAAGAATGTCATCTCAAGTTTTATTTCCTCTAGATGAAACCGTTGTTATTAAGCTGGTAAGTTAAAATAAAATTTACTTGAAAGTTCTTCAAAAATTGAAATATCTCTGTATGTGTATCGTTGTCTACTTTAAAATCCCAAAGTAGATAAATTTATTTGTCGACAGCTTCTAGCTCAGCCTCACATTCAAATCAACTTGAACATGTTCAGATCAATTTGGCCTCACATTCAGATCAGCTCGATCACATGTTCAAATCAACTCAGCCACATATTCAAATTAACTCAACCATATGCTCAAGTCAGTTCGACCAAATCAACTCGACCACACATTCATGTTAGCTCAGCTACATATTCAGATCAATTCGATCAAGTCAACTCGATCACACATTCAAATCAACTCAACCAGATATTCAAGTCAACTTGATCAATAACACCAACAACTCAACCACTCACATTCTCGTTTAGCCATTCTAAAGATCAGAAGACAGCTAAGCACAAGACAGTTAAGCACGAGAATGTCGCCAAAGAGATAAGGATGATTATTGTGTTTCCAAATCTGATCTCCAAAAAATCCACATAAGCATGTGCACAATCGTCAAATAAAAATCATCAATCCTGCTAAACCATTAAATGTTTAAAAATCATCAAAGATCATGCCTTTAATAATGCATTAACAACTAAACACACATGTTAATCTTCAAAATTACACTTCCTCTACTATTACATAAACCCCCCCTAGATATAAAAAAAACACTCTCTCTCTCAAATTCTTTACACCTACATTCTACTCCTTTTTGTTCTCTCCTGACTTGAACGTCAAAATCGCCGCATCGAGAATCCCTAACATCCTATTAATCCGCTCGTTCAATTCTTTTCTTCCTCAAATTCTTCTCATCGTTAGAACCAACAAAAATTGAAATGACCATCGATAGCATCCAACCAAAATATTTACTCATTTTCTTACCCTTTAGATACAATTTGATATCTTTTCTTCTGCAAAACATAGCTTCCAAGGCAACAATTTCCTACAAAACTATTAACATAAATTTGATGATAATTTCTTACGTTTCTTTATTCCCTTCTCTTTAAAGTTCTAGGTTCTACGGAATGTAGGGAGGACAATGCCCCTATTGCCAAAAATAGCATGTAGACGAATATAGAATTTACGTAGATTAAATGAGCTAAATAGTTCTAACATCTTTTTAAAAACTTAGACATAAAATTGATCTAAGGTTTCAGGTCGAACAATAGACGAAAAAAAGAAACAAATTCATTTGGATTATTACGCAAAGACGTCTGGCTCAGAATGAATGAAATATATTCTCATTGGTACGACGTATCTCAGAAGTCTGACATGCGAAGATTATGTTTCATCATTCATCATAGCAAGAATTAGGGCAAACAAGAGGGAAACCCGCAAAATAAACTAATTTAACCGCAGAAGAAAAAAGAATTAGTTCATTTTGCGGTATAACAGATTCAGTCACAATGCATTCAGAATAAATGAAATATCTTCTCATTGGTAAAACGTATCTCTGAAGTCTGACATGCGAAAATTATGTTTCATCATTCATCATAGCAAGAATTAGGGCAAACATGAGGGGAAACCGCAAAATGAACTAATTCAAAACATCCAAATCAATACCAAAATGATATCACAGAAAACCCTTTTAATTTGCTTACTTTGGGATCAGAATTGGTATAATAGATTCAGTCACAATGCATTCAGAAACACGGACCAAATAACTTGCATCATATCCCAACTCGCGAAAATAACTAGATACTGAATGATCGCAAAAAAAAAACGACTAAAAAATTACATGATATTTGTTAAAAGATATAAGATGGATCATCAGAGGTTTGTGACGAATCATGGGTTGCAACCCCATCATATTGTTGCAGTTTTTATTTCTTTTCTTGCTCATCAACTGATCCACCCACAATAGTTAACTTAAAGTCTGAAACCCCAAAGCAAAGAAGAGAAAGTAGAAAGTAGTAGGCGACGAGGAATAGGCGAAAGAATGCAAACCAGCAGAAGGAGACAAGGCAGTCAGCGAAAGGAGGTCTGCTCCGTCTGTTGAGGTCTCGCCGCGCGGATGTGGGAGATTGATATCGGGAGATGTATTTATAGTGTGCCGAAGAAACCCTAAATCTAAGTGGTTTCGATCAATACGGCTAGACCGGCTCTGTTCGGTTTGTCTCCCTAACCCGCATCGGCTAATTTAGTAGTTAGGCCGGCGGCCATATCTCATCCACTCCAAAGTTTAAGGGTGTTTGATTTGAGTTTAAGGGTGTTTGGTTTGATTTTTTTTTAAAAAAAATATTATTTATTTTATGTTTTCAATTTCATTCTTTAAAAAATGAAAAAAGTATTCTCTAAGAAAATAGAATTTTATCATTTTAGGTAGAAAATAAAAATAAAAGAGAAATGTAAAAATACGGTATTTTCCCCCTTCTTCATCATTTCCGTTCCCTTCCGTTCAATCAAAATCCAAAGTTTTATCCTCTATAAATATCCAAACCAACATTACATCCTCTCTCAAACCAAGCAGTAGAAACCAAACACTGATAGAAGTGAAAATCGAGGAAGGAGATCAATCAAACGACTGGCTCGACTCGGTCCTTTCTTCAAACCCAACTCATACAAGAAAGAAACAACCAAGCTTTTTCAGCGATGGCTCGTTGTCTCTCCACCCTCTCCCAAGGCATCATCGTCTTTCTTAATAGGTATGCCACAGCTTTTTAATTTTAGCTTATATAGTAGTCTCCCCTTATACGTGCAGTATAATGCTAACTTAATGAATGATGCATTATAATGGATTCAGAAGGGCATACTTCGCCGTAGCATCGGCGACGGAGAAGAAGACAATGGTGGTGATGAAATCCTCCAACACCACTTGTTCTACTTCTGCTTCCATTTCTTCGTCATCGTTACTGAATTCTTGGGTGCCAGATCTGGTGACAGGTTATTACAGCCCCAACAACGTGGGCCCGCAGGTTGACGCGGCGAAGCTCCAGGAGAAGCTTCTCTCTCGCTAGCGCTCCTGCTACAGTAACTTTGGACTTTGTTGCTTTATATCTAATTATTTTCTGTAAGATAGAAGAGAGAAAAAACAGAGTGTTCTGCTATACATCATTTTTATATATTTCCATATATTATGATTAACATTTAGGAAAAGGATATTATTATTATTATTATTTGATTTCTATCTTCAGTAGTTTTTGATGTATGAAATTAAATCTTTTAACAGATTGAAAAATTAAGCAATAAATGTGGGGCAGGAATGTAAACAAACAAAAAGAGATATCTTAGTAGTTTTCAGTAAAGGAAGAAGAAAAATAAAGTGCATGAAATAAAAATGATTTTAGCAAAAGTTGCCAGTCAAGGATGCGTTAAAAAAATAAGTCCTTTGTTAAAAATATAATAATTCAACCGCTGACTAAATCTGATTGAGGTACACTAACTAGATGGTATGCTTTGGATTTCCTGTTTACTTGGATGATTTCTCCTCTTTCTCTCGGACAAGAGAAAAAATATTAATCTTATAATATATTTTTATATTGCATTTGATTTATAGAACTAACATTTTTATATTTGATAGAAAATTTTATTATGAAATTATTTGATAGAAAAATTTATCACGAAATATCTATTCATATAAAATAATTATTTTAAATTCAAATGAAATAATTATTCATTAATCTATTTCGAAACTAACTTTACTTATATATTTCATATTCTTTCCTATAACATAATCGATTGTTTTAATAATTTAATTAGACCAACTAAATAATAAATTGATTCGGTCGGTACTCGTATAGATTTGATCAATTAATCTAATTATATTGAACGCTCCAAACTATTTTGAAAATATCTTTTATTAAAAAAATTATTTTATTTATAATTTTTCATATTAACAAACTAAACGTATTTTTTATTTTTTTTTCTAAAAAATAAAAAATAGTATATCATACCAAATGCATTTTCTGTTTTCTAAAAATTAGATTAAAAAAATAAAAAAATAGAAATAGAAAATGAAAAAAAAAAATAGAAAAAAAAATTTCAAACCAAATGCCCCCTTACTTATTTTACATCGTCGCATCAGAGACCAGAGCCGGCCATGGGTTAGGACAACCAGGGTAGTTGCTCATGGCCCATAAATTAGCAGGGCTTATAAATTAGTAGGGCAATCTAGGCTCCAGTCATGTGGTGGATCTGGGCAGTCGCCGCCAATTTTGGTTGTAGGGACAGAGCTCGTAGGCGAGGCTCAGCGCCTCGGCCTTCTTCTCGAACGCCAGAGACGGCACCGTCGCCAGGCCAACAATGCCGACGGCGCCCAGCGGTTGGACCACCCCTGGCCCCTACACGAAGCACGACGCCACTCGCTGGAACGAGTGCCCAACACCAGCGCGCACACCTTCAGCTCTGCCAGAAGCGCCGACGCCAACACCCGATCGCGGCATGCCACCGCCTGCACTAGCCTCATCCCGCGCACGAGATGAGTATGGATCTGCACTAGCAAATTTAAACCTCATCCCAATGGGTGGCTCGCCCGCGCTTCCACGGGCGACCTCCTCCATCCCAGCATCAGCTTCTTGCATTTCCCCGAGCACCTCCTGGGCAGAAAACTGTTGCTTGTAGTTGTCGACGAGGTCGATGATATTGCGGAATTGGAGCTTGCGAGCGCACTTCGCATGGTCTCCAGTGGTATTCTTCTCAAAATGGGCGATGCTTGCGCCATGATTAGTGGCCCTTATCTTCTTTCCATACCTGAGCTCTGGGGGAGGAGAGAACCATGACAAAGTGTGATCCCATGTAGGCAGGTAATAGATAATTTGGTTTGGATCCAACTTAGATATGCTTGAGAGATTGAAGTCAGTGCCACTCTCGTCCACTTCCTCATTGTAGTTCATCTACTGTTGCTCTTCTTCTGGGCTGTTCACGTACGGGAATGAAGGAGTCATTTGATCGAACACTTTTGCTAAGGTACTGCCTCCGTCTCTTCTTGCATAAACTTATTTTTAGGAACTAGCAAAGAGGAGCACCTATGAAGCTATTTATGCACTTCTAAGATATTTAAAAAACCAATTTTCCCCCTTGCTTGACCAACAAACAAAACAGCATAAGAGATTAAGTGTTTGTCCTATTGAAGATTTCATTGGCACCAAAAAATATAACAATTTTAGGCCACTTGGGCAATGCCATAGCGTGTAAATTTTAATAGAAGGAAGAGTACAAGCATACGTACTAGAGGCTTGAGCGTTTTAAAATGCTTTGCTCCCTTCCCATGCAACATTGGAGTTCCATTTGGCACTGAGTATGATATTCCTTGAGAGAAAATTGCAATTTGGTGGTTGAGTTTGATCTCGTTTTGAAAAAAATAAAAATTCACTTCGCTCGATAATTTTAACTTTTAGAATGCCTCCTCAAGTTTCAATGTTCTCAAATCATCTTAGACTATTCTTAGCTTGATTCTATGGAGCTAAGCTTAGTTGAGCTGAGCTTGATGGTGTTTAAGTATGTCTGGCTATCTCGGATTCTATCCGCTCCGAAAAGCATAGAACTCCACAGGACAAAAATTTTTATCCCGCCTGGATCAATTGACAAAGTCTACAAAAGACTAAGTCAATCAAT